>NC_090725.1:1777473-1828412 GCF_036898095.1 Palaemon carinicauda | reverse complement strand
AACGTCAACCTTGTCCCTTCGTGAGAGGCGAACTTCTGCAGTACCTTGTTGACAATCTTGAATGGTGGGAATGCATATAGGTCCAGATGAGACCAATCTAGAAGAAATGCGTCTATGTGCATTGCTGCTGGGTCTGGGACTGGAGAGCAATAGATTGGAAGTCTCTTGGTCATCGAGGTTGCAAAGAGGTCTATGGTGGGTTGACCCCAAGTTGCCCAAAGACTCTTGCACACGTCCTTGTGGAGGGTCCATTCCGTAGGAATTACCTGACCCCTCCGACTGAGGCAGTCTGCTAAGACGTTCAAGTCGCCCTGGATAAACCTCGTTAACAGGGAGATGCCTCGATCTCTTGACCAAATGAGCAGGCCCCTTGCGATCTCGTACAGCGTCAGGGAGTGGGTGCCTCCTTGCTTGGAAATGTATGCCAAGGCTGTGGTATTGTCGGAGTTGATCTCTACCACTTTGTTTAGAAGGAGACTCTCTAATTCCATCAAGGCCAGGTGGACTGCCAAAAGCTCCTTGCCGTTGATGTGCATGCTCCTCTGACTTGAGGTCCACAGACCTGAGCATTCCCGACCGTCCAGGGTCGCACCCCAACCCATATCCCGACGCGTCTGAGAATAGTACGTGGTTTGGGTTCTGAACTGCTAGGGAAAGTTCCCTCTCTCAGACTGATATTGTCGTTCCACCAATTCAGGCATGCCTTTACTGGTTCGGAGACCGGGATTGAGACCGTCTCTAATGTCTTGTCCTTTTTCCAGTGAAAGGCTAGATGGAACTGGAGAGGTCGAAGGTGTAGCCTTCCTAGCGAGACAAACTGCTCCAGGGATGATAGAGTTCCTACTAGACTCATCCAATTCCTGACTGAGCACCGTTCTCTCTTCAACATCAGTTGGACTTTGAGCAGGGCTTGCTCTATTCGGGTGGCAGACGGAAAAGCCCGAAAAACTGGACTGCGAATCTCCATCCCTAAATACAGTATAGTTTGGGATGGAATCAGCTGGGACTTTTCGAGGTTGACCAAAAGTCCCAATTCCTTGGTCAGATCCAATGTCCAATGAAGATCCTGCAGACAGCGATGACTGGACGAGGCTCTGAGAAACCAGTCGTCCAAGTAAAGGGAGGCTCTGATTCCCGATAAATGGAGGAATTTTGCAACATTCCTCATAAGCCTCGTAAACACGAGAGGAGCAGGACTTAGGCCAAAGCACAGGGCCCGAAACTGGTATACCACATTGTTGAAAACAAACCTCAGAAACGGTTGGGAATCTGGGTGTATGGGGATGTGGAAGTACGCGTCTCTTAGGTCTAGAGAGACCATCCAGTCTCCCTTTCTGACCGCTGCTAAGACTGATTTCGTGGTCTCCATGGTGAACTTTGTCTTCGTAACAAAGACGTTGAGTGCACTGACGTCTAGCACCGGTCTCCAACCTCCTGTCTTCTTCGGTACTAGAAGAGACGGTTGTAAAACCCCGGTGATTGAAGGTCCGAGACTTTCACCACCGCTCCCTTCTCTAGCAATAGAGACACTTCTAGGTTAGGGCTTGTCTCTTTGACTCCTCTCGGTACCTGGGAGAGAGGTCGATGGGGGAAGTCGCTAGAGGAGGTTTGCGTACAAATGGAATTTTGTACCCTTCTCTGAGCAACCTCACAGATTGTTGGTCTGCGCCCCTCTTCTCCCAGGCCTGCCAGAAGTTCTTCAATCTGGCTCCTACTGCTGTCTGAGGCTGTGGGCAGTCAGACTCTGCCACGTGAGGACTTGGCTCCTCTCTTCTTTCCTCTCTTTCCCTCGGCACGAGTACTTCCCCTGCTGGGAGCTCTGCCACGAAAGGGCGGAATAAAACTGGATGCCGGAGTGTCTATCCTAGGTCTAGCTGAAAAGGATGTAGAAGGAGTCCCTTTGCGAGCAGAGGACGCCACCAAGTCATGGGTGTCCTTCTGCACGAGTGAAGAAGCTATGTCCTTAACCAATTGTTGCGGGAACAAAAACTTTGATAAGGGAGCAAAGAGCAGTTCAGATCTCTGACAGGGGAGTAACTCCTGCCGAAAGAAAAGAGCAAAGGGACTCTCCGCTTCTTTAAGACTCCCGACGTAAAAGAGGAGGAGAGCTCATTGGAACCATCGCGGATGGCTTTATCCATACAGGACATAATCAGTAAGGAGACATCTCTATCAGCCGATGAGATTTTCCTACTTAAGGCTCCCAAACACCAGTCAAGGAAGTTGAAAACTTCAAAGGCTCTGTAAATGCCTTTCAGCAGATGGTCGAGGTCCCAGGAGGACCAACTAATCTTCGAGCGTCTCATGGCTAGGCGGCGGGGAGAGTCTACAAGGCTTGAGAAGTCACCCTGGGCAGAGGCAGGGACTCCCAAGCCGAGAACTTCTCCCGTGGCATACCAGACGCTCGATCTAGACGAGAGTTTAGACGGAGGGAAGGCAAAGGCCGTCTTCCCCCAAACTCCTCTTGGTTTCCAACCAGTCGCCTAAAAGCCGTAAAGCTCTCTTGGAAGAGCGAGAGAGCACAAGTTTCGTAAAGGCTAGCATGTTAGCAGGTAAGCCTAGAGCAAACTCAGACGGTGGCGAACGAGGAGCAACAGCGATGAAGTGATCGGGAAACAACTCCTTAAAAATTAACATGACTTTCTTAAAGTCCATCGATGGAGGAACTGTTCTGGGTTCGTCTACATCCGAAGGATGATCATCAAGCTGAGGGTCAGCAACGTCCTCATCTGAAGGATCCTCATCTGACAACTGCTGAGTAACAAGCAAAGGGGTTGGCAATGCTTGACACGCAGCGTCCACACGCACTGGTGCATTAGTAGCGGACCAGGACGCAACGTCATGTAACTGCTTAACAGTCTGTGAACTGTCAACAACAACAGGTGCGGAGGACGCTCGGCGTCCACTCGAGACTGTTTTGACTGCCTAGTCTGAGCAGTCAAAACAACTCTAGACTGCGGTGGTTGACGCTCAGCGTCAAAACAAGTCAACTCCGCTGGTTGGCGAACGTCCTGAACATCAACAGGAGCATTAGGAAGTGGCCTAACGTCCAAATGCGGCTGAAAGTCAACACGTGACCGCATCGAGTGAGGCTCTACATATCGTGACTGACGTGACTTAGCTACGCCAACGTCAACAGGACGCACAAAGGTTCGTTTGGGCGGCTGAAGGCCAGGATCTCGATGAGATAAACGGCTAGGATCAACGTGAACCTTATCGGCAGAATAGTCTTCCATAAGGGAGGCAAGCTTAGTCTGCATGTCCTGCAGTATAACCCATTTAGGGTCCACGGGAATGGGTGCGGTAAACGACGGGGTTAACGTCTGAGACGGCACAACCTTGCCTACACCAAGACTCTCTGAGCCTGTGTAACGTTGTTGCTTAGGCAGCGAGCAGTCATCCGATGACTGCAACGGGTCAGAACTGTCCCAATGACTACATCCAGGACGCTGGACCTGTCCTGAAGGGACCGACTTTCGCTTAAGGGGCCTAGAAACCTTGCTCCACGGTTTCTTATGCGAAAAGCCTTCGGATGACGAGGAGAAAATGGGCTCTCTCGTCTTATGGTAGGGGCGATCTTGGTGAGATACGCCTGATACCATAGAGGGAACGTCTGTTCGCTGATCAAGGCCTCTCGAACCCATAAGTCGTATGACATTACTTCTCCCCTGGGCTTGGGAGCTTGCAAGAGGTCTCGGACTAGGTGAACGACAGGCACGAACAGACGAACCCTCGGTCGCAACACTGTTCACAACACTTTGCGCACTAATCACTTTCCCACTATATTCCGCTGTGGCACTCTGACACTAAGCTCTTTAACGTCAGCCATGAGTTGATTACGATCAGTTGCTAACGCTTCAACTCTTTCACCCAAGGCATGAATAGCACGTAACATGTCTTGCATAGATGGTTCCTGAGTGCCAGAAGGGGGGTTAGGTACAACCACTACAGGGGAAGGATTAGGGTCAGGGGCATGTGGAGAGGAAAAATCTACTGACCTAGAGGAACTCCTCCTTACCCTATCTCTCTCTAGCCTACGAGAATACTTATCGTATTCGAGCCAATCGAATTCCGAAAGGCCCACGCATTCCTCACACCGATCTCCTAATTGACAGGTTTTACCCCGACAATTAGAACACACAGTATGTGGGTCGAGAGAGGCCTTTGGAAGATGCCTATTACAGTCCCTAGCATTACACTTACGAAATCTAGGGGCTTGTGAAGCGTCAGCCATTTTGAATTAGTCAAAGAAAGTCCAAAAAAACAATCCAAGTCATCAACAATTAAATCTGTCCAATAAAGAGTTCAAGAGTTCAAGTTGAGGAAAAATGATATTTTAATTATAAAATAAATTTTTTAATATACTTACCCGGTGAATATATAATAGCTGCAACTCTGTTGCTCGACAGACACATACATAAAAAACTCGCGAGCGATCGCTATGCAGGTTGCGGGTGTGCCCACCAGCGCCAACTGTCGGCCAGATACCACTCTCGGCTGTAAACAAAACCTTCAATTTCTTCTCATCCCACTGTGTCTCTATTGGGGAGGAAGGGAGGGTCATTTAATTTATATATTCACAGGGTAATTATATTCAAAAATTTATTTTATAATTAAAATATCATTTTTAAATATTTAACTTAGCCGGTGAATATATAATAGCTGATTCACACCCAAGGAGGTGGGTAGAGACCAGAGTTAATTATGTTTACAGCGTATAAGCTAAGAGTTTTTTTTTTTTTTCATTTTGGCAGTTATCAATATAACAAAACCAAAATAAATAGGTACCTGGTGAGGAAGTTGACTTAGATGATTACTCTGCCTTGTAAGTCTGTCTTCCTCACGGAGCCCAGCGATCCTCTTAGGATGCTGACAGACTCCCAGGAGCTGAAGTATCAAGGGCTGCAACCCATACCAACAGGACCTCATCAAACCCCTAATCTGGGCGCTCTCAAGAAATGACTTTGACCACCCGCCAAATCAATCAGGATGCGAAAGGCTTCTTAGCCTTCCGAACAACCCATAAAACAATATTAAAAACATTTCAAGAGACAGATTAAAAGGATATTGGAATTAGGGAAGTGTAGTGGTAGAACCCTCACCCACTACTGCACTCGCCGCAACGAATGGACCCAGTGTGTAGCAGTCCTCGTAAAGAGTCTGGACATCTTTTAAGTAAAATGACGCGAACACTGACTTGTTTCTCCAAGAAGTCGCGTCCATAATACTTTGCAGAGATTTATTTTGCTTGAAGGCCACGGAGGTTGCTATATCTCTAACTTTGTGCGTCTTAACCTTAAGCAAACATCGGTCTTTCTCATTCAAGTGAGAATGAGCTTCTCGTATTAAAAAAATCTGATAAAATATGACAAAGAATTCTTTGACATAGGCAATGAAGGTTTCTTAACTGAGCACCATAATGCCTCAGATTTCCCTCGTAATGACTTAGTACGAGCTAAATAGAACTTAAGAGCTCTAACAGGACATAATACTCTTTCCAGTTCGTTGCCAACGATCTCTGATAAGCAAGGAATATCAAAAGATTTAGGCCAAGGACGAGAAGGCAGTTCATTTTTTGGCCAGGAAACCAAGTTGAAGTGAACAAGTGGCTTTTTTCTGTAGAAAAGCCGATGTTCTTACTGAAGGCATGAAGTTCACTGACCCTTTTAGCCGAAGCCAAGCACACTAGGAAAAGTGTCTTGAGGGTGAGATCCTTCAGGGAGGCTGAATGTAATGGCTCAAACCTGTCTGACATGAGGAACCTTAGGACCACGTCTAAGTTCCATCCAGGAGTTGCCAAACGACGTTCCTTAGAGGTCTCGAAAGACTTAAGGAGATCTTGGAGATCTTTATTGTTGGAAAGATCTAAGCCTCTATGTCGAAAGACCGAAGCCAACATGCTCCTGTAGCCCTTAATCGTGGGAGCTGAAAGGGAGCGAACCTTTCTCAGATGTAAAAGAAAATCTGCGATTTGGGCTACAGAGGTACTGGACGAGGACACAGATGCTGACTTGCACCAGTCTCGAAAGACTTCCCACTTCGACTGGTATACTCTAATGGTAGAAGCTCTCCTAGCTCTTGCAATCGCACTGACTGCCTCCTTCGAAAAATGTTATTTTTATTAATAAAATAAATTTTTGAATATACTTACCCGGTGATCATATAAGCTGCAACTCTGTTGCTCGACAGAAAAACCTACGGTCAAAATACGCCAGCGATCGCTATGCAGGTGGGGGTGTACATCAACAGCGCCATCTGTCGAGCAGGTACTTAGTACTCCAAGTAAACAAAGAACCAATTTTCTCCTCGGTCCACTGGGTCTCTATTGGGGAGGAAGGGAGGGTCCTTTAATATATGATCACCGGGTAAGTATATTCAAAAATTTATTTTATTAATAAAAATAACATTTTTCAATATTAAACTTAGCCGGTGATCATATAAGCTGATTCACACCCAGGGGGGTGGGTAGAGACCAGCATTACATGTTTACATTATTATGAGCTAAGTATTTTGTATTTCATTTTAGCAGTTATTCAAAATAACAAACATAAAATAAATAAGTACCTGGTAAGGAAGTCGACTTGAACAATTACTCTGCCTTTTTAAGTACGTCTTCCTTACGGAGCCTCGCGATCCTCTTACGATGCTGAGCGACCCCTAGGATCTGAAGTATCAAGGGTTGCAACCCATACAACAGGACCTCATCAAAACCTCTAATCTAGGCACTTCTCAAGAAATGACTTTGACCACCCGCCAAATCAAGTAGGATGCGAAAGGCTTCTTAGCCTTCCGGACAACCCAAAAACAATAATAAAACATTTCAAGAGAAAGATTAAAAATGTTATGGAATTAGGGAATTGTAGTGGTTGAGCCCTCACCCACTACTGCACTCGTTGCTACGAATGGTCCCAGAGTGTAGCAGTTCTCGTAAAGAGACTGGACATTCTTAAGATAAAAAGACGCGAACACTGATTTGCTTTCCCAATAGGTTGCGTCGATTATACTTTGCAGAGATCTATTTTGTTTAAAGGCCACGGAAGTTGCGACAGCTCTAACTTCGTGTGTCCTTACCTTCAGCAAAGCTTGGTCTTCCTCATTCAGATGGGAATGAGCTTCTCGTATTAACAGTCTGATAAAATAGGATAAAGCATTCTTTGACATAGGCAAAGATGGATTCTTAACTGAACACCATAAGGCTTCAGACGGGCCTCGTAAAGGTTTTTAAATAGAACTTAAGAGCTCTTAAAGGACATAAGACTCTTTCTAGTTCATTTCCAACCATACGATAAGTTTGGAATATCGAACGATATTGGTCAAGGCCGAGAAGGCAGCTCGTGTTTGGCTAGAAAACCAAGTTGTAGAACATGTAGCCGTTTCGGATGAGAATCCGATGTTCTTGCTGAAGGCATGAATCTCACTGACTCTTTTAGCTGTGGCTAAGCATATCAGGAAAAGAGTCTTTAAGGTGAGATCTTTCAGGGAGGCTGATTGTAGCGGTTCGAACCTGTCTGACATAAGGAATCTTAGTACCACGTCTAAATTCCAACCAGGTGTAACCAAACGACGCTCCTTCGTGGTCTCAAAAGACTTAAGGAGGTCCTGTAGATCTTTATTGTTGGAAAGATCTAAGCCTCTGTGACGGAAGACTAATGCCAACATGCTTCTGTAACCCTTGATAGTGGGAGCTGAAAGAGATCGTTCTTTCCTCAGATATAAGAGAAAGTCAGCTATTTGAGTTACAGAGGTACTGGTCGAGGATACGGATACTGACTTGCACCAGTTTCGGAAGATTTCCCACTTCGATTGGTAGACTCTAAGGGTGGATGTTCTCCTTGCTCTAGCAATCGCTCTGGCTGCCTCCTTCGAAAAGCCTCTAGCTCTCGAGAGTCTTTCGATAGTCTGAAGGCAGTCAGACGAAGAGCGTGGAGGCCTTGGTGTACCTTCTTTACGCGTGGCTGACGTAGAAGGTCCACCCTTAGGAGAAGTGTTCTGGGAACGTCTACTAGCCATCGAAGTACCTCGGTGAGCCATTCTCTCGCGGGCCAGAGGGAAGCAACTAGCGTCAACCTTGTCCCTTCGTGAGAGGCGAACTTCTGCAGTACCTTGTTGACAATCTTGAACGGAGGGAATGCATATAGATCTAGATGTGACCAATCTAGTAGAAAGGCATCTATATGAACTGCTGCTGGGTCCGGGATTGGTGAGCAAAATATTGGGAGCCTCTTGGTCATCGTGGTTGCGAAGAGATCTATGGTTGGCTGGCCCCAGGTGGCCCAAAGTCTCTTGCATACATCCTTGTGGAGGGTCCATTCTGTTGGAATTATTTGTCCCTTCCGAATGAGACAATCTGCCATGACATTCAAGTTGCCTTGGATGAACCTCGTTACTAGTGATATGTCTAGATCTTTTGACCAGGTGAGGAGGTCCCTTGCGATCTCGTACAATGTCAGAGAGTAGGTCCCTCCTTGCTTGGAGATGTACACCAAAGCCGTGGTGTTGTCCGAGTTCACCTCCACCACTTTGCCTTGAAGGAGAGACCTGAAGCTTTTCCAGGTCAGACGTACTGCCAGTAGCTCCTTGCAGTTGAAATGCATTGTCCTTTGACTCGAGTTCCATAATCCCGAGCATTCCCTACCGTCTAATGTCGCACCCCAGCCTACGTCCGATGCGTCCGAGAAGAGAACGTGGTTGGGAGTCTGAACAGTCAGGGGAAGACCCTCTCTAAGGTTGATATAGTCCTTTCACCAAGTCAGACAAGACTTTATCTTTCCAGAAACCGGGATCGAGACCGCTTCTAGCGTCTTAG
Organism: Palaemon carinicauda; assembly: GCF_036898095.1. NCBI lineage: Eukaryota > Metazoa > Arthropoda > Malacostraca > Decapoda > Palaemonidae > Palaemon > Palaemon carinicauda. The sequence continues at coordinate 1,819,606 of NC_090725.1, read as the reverse complement.
TCCTTTTTCCAGTGAAAAGCTAGATGGTATAGAAGAGGACGGAGGTGTAGTCTTCCTAGTGACACAAATTGATCCACGGATGACAGTGTCCCTACCAGACTCATCCACAGCCTGACTGGGCAGCGTTCCTTCTTCAGCATCTTCTGGATGGATAGCAGGGCTGGGGGCTGATCGTCTTGTTCAGCAACGTCCTCATCAGAGGGTTCCTCATCCGAAACTGATGGGGAAACGGCAACGGAGTGGGCAACGTCTGACTCGCTGAATCCGGTCGCACTGGTGGATGCGTGACGGAGCCGGACGCAATATCATGGCACTGCTGCACAGTCTGTGAACTGTCAACAACCATGGGTGCGCGAGGAAGTACAGCGTCAACCCGAAACTGTCTAGACTGTCTGGGTTGTGCAGTCAACACCCTACCGGGTTGCTGAGGTTGACACACTGCGTCACAACAAGTCACCTCTGCTGGTTGTTGAACGTCCTGAACATCAACAACCACCTCCGAGCGTCGCTTAACGTCAACGTGCGACTGGCAACCCACACTGGGTCGCATCGGTGGAGGAACCACCTCAACTGGCAGACGCGAGTAGGTTACCTCAGCGTCAACAGGGCGCACAACCGACCGGTTGGAAGGTTGTTGGCCAGAAGGAGTAACCACCTCAACTGGCAGACGCGAGTAGGTTACCTCAGCGTCAACAGGGCGCACAACCAACCAGTTGGAAGGTTGTTGGCCAGAAGGTTCTTCTCCGCATTTAAGTCCTCTATCAAGGACGCAAGCTTGGACTGCATGTCTTGCAGCAAAGCCCATTTAGGGTCTACGGGAGCAGGTGTGGCAACAGACGGGGTTAGCGACTGAGGCTGAACCATTTACCATCCCTGAAAGCCTTGTTATGTGTGACATAATAGTACAGCAAAACTTCAAAGGCTCGACAAAAGTTGAGAAGTTGACCTGTAAACAACTTGGAGCGTCTCCTGGCTAGGTGCCAGGGCGAGTCTACCAGAATTGAGAAGTCTATCTGGGCAGAGGCATGAACTCCCAAGCCGAGAACTTCTCTCGTGTCCTATCAGACTCTCGCTCTATAAGCCAGTTTAAAAGAAGGGAAATCAAAGGCTGTATCCCTAAAACTCCTCCTGGTGCAAAAACCAGTCGCCTAGCCAACGTAACGCTCTCTAGGAGAGCGAGAGAGCACTAGCTTAAAAACAACGGCTTCGAAGTAGCTAGGCCTAGTGTAAGTTCTGACGTTTAGGCGAACGAGGAGCAGCAGTTACAAGATCCGGACGAAGATCCTTAAAAAATCATCATGATTTAATTAAAGTCCATAGGAGGCTAAGCAGCTTAAGGCTCCTCTCCAAATGACAGAGTCCTCAAGGGAGATGCCTCGATCTCTTGACCAAATGAGCAGGCCCCTTGCGATCTCGTACAGCGTCAGGGAGTGGGTGCCTCCTTGCTTGGAAATGTATGCCAAGGCTGTGGTATTGTCGGAGTTGATCTCTACCACTTTGTTTAGAAGGAGACTCTCTAATTTCATCAAGGCCAGGTGGACTGCCAAAAGCTCCTTGCCGTTGATGTGCATGCTCCTCTGACTTGAGGTCCACAGACCTGAGCATTCCCGACCGTCCAGGGTCGCACCCCAACCCATATCCGACGCGTCTGAGAATAGTACGTGGTTTGGGTTCTGAACTGCTAGGGAAAGTCCCTCTCTCAGACTGATATTGTCGTTCCACCAATTCAGGCATGCCTTTACTGGTTCGGAGACCGGGATTGAGACCGTCTCTAATGTCTTGTCCTTTTTCCAGTGAAAGGCTAGATGGAACTGGAGAGGTCGAAGGTGTAGCCTTCCTAGCGAGACAAACTGCTCCAGGGATGATAGAGTTCCTACTAGACTCATCCAATTCCTGACTGAGCACCGTTCTCTCTTCAACATCAGTTGGACTTTGAGCAGGGCTTGCTCTATTCGGGTGGCAGACGGAAAAGCCCGAAAAACTGGACTGCGAATCTCCATCCCTAAATACAGTATAGTTTGGGATGGAATCAGCTGGGACTTTTCGAGGTTGACCAAAAGTCCCAATTCCTTGGTCAGATCCAATGTCCAATGAAGATCCTGCAGACAGCGATGACTGGACGAGGCTCTGAGAAACCAGTCGTCCAAGTAAAGGGAGGCTCTGATTCCCGATAAATGGAGGAATTTTGCAACATTCCTCATAAGCCTCGTAAACACGAGAGGAGCAGGACTTAGGCCAAAGCACAGGGCCCGAAACTGGTATACCACATTGTTGAAAACAAACCTCAGAAACGGTTGGGAATCTGGGTGTATGGGGATGTGGAAGTACGCGTCTCTTAGGTCTAGAGAGACCATCCAGTCTCCCTTTCTGACCGCTGCTAAGACTGATTTCGTGGTCTCCATGGTGAACTTTGTCTTCGTAACAAAGACGTTGAGTGCACTGACGTCTAGCACCGGTCTCCAACCTCCTGTCTTCTTCGGTACTAGGAAGAGACGGTTGTAAAACCCCGGTGATTGAAGGTCCGAGACTTTCACCACCGCTCCCTTCTCTAGCAATAGAGACACTTCTAGGTTTAGGGCTTGTCTCTTTGACTCCTCTCGGTACCTGGGAGAGAGGTCGATGGGGGAAGTCGCTAGAGGAGGTTTGCGTACAAATGGAATTTTGTACCCTTCTCTGAGCAACCTCACAGATTGTTGGTCTGCGCCCCTCTTCTCCCAGGCCTGCCAGAAGTTCTTCAATCTGGCTCCTACTGCTGTCTGAGGCTGTGGGCAGTCAGACTCTGCCACGTGAGGACTTGGCTCCTCTCTTCTTTCCTCTCTTTCCCTCGGCACGAGTACTTCCCCTGCTGGGAGCTCTGCCACGAAAGGGCGGAATAAAACTGGATGCCGGAGTGTCTATCCTAGGTCTAGCTGAAAAGGATGTAGAAGGAGTCCCTTTGCGAGCAGAGGACGCCACCAAGTCATGGGTGTCCTTCTGCACGAGTGAAGAAGCTATGTCCTTAACCAATTGTTGCGGGAACAAAAACTTTGATAAGGGAGCAAAGAGCAGTTCAGATCTCTGACAGGGAGTAACTCCTGCCGAAAGAAAAGAGCAAAGGGACTCTCGCTTCTTTAAGACTCCCGACGTAAAAGAGGAGGAGAGCTCATTGGAACCATCGCGGATGGCTTTATCCATACAGGACATAATCAGTAAGGAGACATCTCTATCAGCCGATGAGATTTTCCTACTTAAGGCTCCCAAACACCAGTCAAGGAAGTTGAAAACTTCAAAGGCTCTGTAAATGCCTTTCAGCAGATGGTCGAGGTACCAGGAGGACCAACTAATCTTCGAGCGTCTCATGGCTAGGCGGCGGGGAGAGTCTACAAGGCTTGAGAAGTCACCCTGGGCAGAGGCAGGGACTCCCAAGCCGAGAACTTCTCCCGTGGCATACCAGACGCTCGATCTAGACGAGAGTTTAGACGGAGGGAAGGCAAAGGCCGTCTTCCCCAAACTCCTCTTGGTTTCCAACCAGTCGCCTAAAAGCCGTAAAGCTCTCTTGGAAGAGCGAGAGAGCACAAGTTTCGTAAAGGCTAGCATGTTAGCAGGTAAGCCTAGAGCTTGATTAAATACGCCCGAAACCACGGAGGGAAACGTCTGTTCGTTGATCAAGGCCTGACGAACCCATAAGTCGTTCGACATTACTTCTCCCCTGGGCTTGGGAGCTTGCAAGAGGTCCCGGACTAGGTGAACGACAGGCACGAACAGACGAACCCTCGGACGCAACACTGTAACACTTTGCACATATCACTTTATCACTTCGATTTTCTGTTTTGCACTTATTTCACTGAAATCGAAACTTTTACTGATTTCTACCTGAAACACGCAATTCTACCCTTCATTAAAAGGTAGTAATTGCGAAAACAGTCGTATAATGCAGCTCATTAATACTAGCAAAAAACAGAAAACATATATAAAGATAAAGAATTCAGTGGCTGGGAAAGAGACTAAACACTAGTTCAAATAAACTACGTTTACAATCTCTCACCGCACATAGCCTGGGGACAAGAATAAAACCCTAGAAACGTTTTACCTTCTTCCCCGTACAGCGACTAGGGAGGAGAGTAACACGAGAACAACGTTACCCGCTTGAACGGAACGTTTTTTTTTCCTCTCTCTCCCTCCGTCTCTATCTCTCTCTCTCTTTCTCTCTTGATTTCGCACCTAAGAGAAGAGCCCAATTATATATCGTCAAAAAAACATGTTATTTGACTAAAGGAAAAAACTGAAAGGTTTTCCAAATAAAAAGTTCCTTTAATTTAGAATTTAAAACATTTAAGCTAAGAAAGAATGAACGAAACGTCAGAATCGATTTACTCTTACTGCAAAGTGAAACCGTGATACACTCTCTCTCTATCGTAACGATAGAGCGCATGTTGAACGTCCTGAACGTCAACAACTGCGTAGTCTAAAAAACAAAACGTTAGTTCATCTTTGAAAACAGTACGAAGACTATCAAAGAAATTCTTTCATAAAACATTAAATTTAAAAAGTTTTAAATTCTTTAAAGGCTAAATACGATATAACGGGCTCAACGTTGATTAACTTCGGTTCCAAGTTAGGACCGCCTACTATCAGGAAAGGTCGCATATAAACAAAACATAAAAATTTATTTTTATATGTTTATAATAAATGGAAAGTTAATCGAAGAGGCCTAATAAAGGCGGAGAGATATAAAATATATAGATCTATAACGTGTTAAGCAAAATTACTAAAAACCTAAACACACTTCCGTCTAAGGGAAGGATCGGCCATTTAAAAGTGAAAGAGAGTCCATACTCTCTTTGTCACCATAATTAAATCTATCCAAAACGAGTTCAAGTTTTGAGATGAAGATAAAACCCCTGCATAGCGAAAGCTCAAAACTAGAATAGTGTACTTCACCAAATAGTTGTGAAAACAAATCCAGTTAGTAACAGTGTATTAGTAGGTCTTGCCGGTAGCCTGACAGAGAGAAAATTGGTTCTTTGTTTACTTGGAGTACTAAGTACCTGCTCGACAGATGGCGCTGTTGATGTACACCCCCACCTGCATAGCGATCGCTGGCGTATTTTGACCGTAGGTTTTTCTGTCGAGCAACAGAGTTGCAGCTTATATGATCACCGGCTAAGTTTAATATTGAAAAACCTCTAGCTCCTGAGAGTCTTTCAATAGTGTGAAGGAAATCAGACGAAGAGCGGGGAGGCTTTGATGGACATTCTTTACGTGGGGCTGACGTAACAGATCTACCCTTAGAGGAAGACTTCTTGGAAAGTCTACCAGCCATTGAAGTACCTCGGTGAACCACTCTCTCGCGGGCCAGAGGGTAGCAACCAACGTCAACCTTGTCCCTCCGTGAGAGGCGAACTTCTGCAGTACCTTGTTGACTATCTTGAATGGTGGGAATGCATATAAGTCCATAAAAGACCAATCCAGTAGAAACGCGTCTATGTAGATTGCTTCTGTATCTAGGACTGGAGAGCAAAAGATTGGTAACCTTTTGGTCAACGAGGAGGCAAAGAGGTCTATGGTTGGTTGACCCCAAGAAGCCCAAAGACTCTTGCCCACGTCCTTGTGGAGGGTCCATTCCGTGGGTATCACCTGACCCCTCCGACTGAGACAGTCAGCCAAGACGTTCAAGTCCCCCTGGATGAATCTCGTCAACAGGGAGATGCCTCGAATTCTAGACCATAAGAGAAGGTCCCTTGCGATCTCGAGCAGCGTGAAGGAGTGTGTGCCTCCTTGCTTGGAGATGTACGCCAAAGTTGTGGTGTTGTCTGAGTTGACCTCTACCACTTAGTTTCGAAGACGCTTCCTAATATCATCAAGGCCAAGTGGACTGCTAATAGCTCCTTGCCGTTGATGTGCATGCTCTTCTGACTTGAGGTCCACAGACCAGCGCATTCCCGACCGTCCAGGGTCGCACCCAACCCAAACCCGACGCGTCTGAGGACAACACGTGGTTTGGGTTCTAGACTGCTAGGGATAGTCCCTCTCTCAGACTGATATTGCTGTCCCACCATTTGAGGCATGCCTTTATTGGTTCGGAGACTGGGAATGATACCGTCTCTAATGTCTTGTCCTAGTTCCAGTGAGAGGCTAGATGGAACCGGAGAGGCAGAAGGGGTAGTCTCCCTAGTGAGACAAACTGCTCCAGGGATGAGAGAGTCCCTACGAGACTGTTCCAACTCCTGACTGAATAAACGTTTTCTTTTCAGCATTAGTTGGACTTCGAGCAGGGCTTGACTGCGAATCTCCATCCCCAAAAATAAAATAATCTGGGATGGGATCAGTTGGGACTTTTAGGTTGACCACAAGTCCCAACTCCCTGGCCAGACTCAACGTCCAATGTAGATCCTGCTGACAGTGAAGGCTGGACGATGCTCTGAGAAGCCAGTCGTCCAAGCACAGGGAGGCTCGGATCCCCGATAGCTCGAAACTGGTACCCCACATTCCTGTAAACAAACCTCAGAAACGGTTGGGAATCCGGGTGTATAGGAATGTGGAAGTATGCCTCCTGAAGGTCGAGAGAGACCATCCAGTCGCCTTCCATAAATGCTGTCAAGACTGCCTGGAAGACTTCATCGTGAAGTTTGTCTTGACAATGAACACATTGAGCGCACTTGCCTCTTACGTACTCCTGCAGTGAACATGGCTGCCAAATCATGGAGCCATCCCTGAGGGACTTGTTCCTGCAGAGAACGTGGCTGTCAGATCATTGGAGCCATCCCTGAAAGCCTTGTTTATGCATGACATAATTGTACAGCAAAACTTCAAAGGCTCGAAAACAGCTGTGAAGTTGACCTGTAAAATCTTGGAGCGTCTCATGGCCAGGCGCCAGGGAGAGTCTATGAGGTTTGAGAAATCTATCTGGGCAGAGGCAGGAACTCCCAAGCCGAGAACTTCTCTCGTGTCATATCAGACTCTCGCTCTATAAGCCAGTTTAAAAGAAGGGAAAGCAAAGGCTGTATCCCCCAAACTCCTCCTGGTGATAAACCAGTCGCCTAGCAGACGTAAAGCTCTCTAGGAGAGCGAGAGAGCACTAGCTTATAAAACAACGGCTTCGAAGTAGCTAGGCCTAGTGTAAGCTCTGACGTTTAGGCGAACGAGGAGCAGCAGTTACAAAAAGATCCGGACAAAGATCCTTAAAAATCAGCATGATTTATTTAAAGTCCATAGAGGGCTAAGCAGCTTTAGGCTCCTCTCCGTCTGACAGAGTCCTCAAGGGAATATCAGTAGGAGGGGGAACAGCAACTTCCTCATCTGAAGGAACCTTGTCCGATAATAGCTGAGTCTCAAGCAAGGGAGAGACCTACCGTGGTGGCAATGCTTTACAAGCAGAGTCCACACGCACTGGTGCATTAGTAGCGGACCAGGACGCAACGTCATGTAACTGCTTGACAGTCTGTGAACTGTCAACAACAACAGGTGCGAGAGACCAAGACGCAACGTCATGTAACTGCTTGACAGTCTGTGAACTGTCAACAACAACAGGTGCGTGAGGACGCACAGCGTCCACTCGAGACTGCTTTGACCGCCTAGACTGAGCAGTCAAAACAACTCTAGAATGCGGAGGTTGACGCTCAGCGTCAAAACAAGTCAACTCCGATTGTTAGCGAACGTCCTGAACGTCAACAGGAGCATCAGCAAGTGGCCTAACGTCCAAATGTGGCTGAAAATCCACATGAGACCGCATCGAGTGTGGTTCTAAACAACCTGACTGACGTGACTTAGCTACGCCAACGTCAACAGGACGCACAAAGGAACGTTAGGGTGGCTGAAAGCCAGGATCTCGATGAGATAAACGGCTAGGCTCAACGGACTTATCGGCAGAATAGTCTTCCATAAGGGAGGCAAGCTTATTCTGCATGTCTTGCCGTACAACCCATTTAGGATCAACGGAAATGGTTGCGGTAAGAGACGAGGGTAACGTCTGAGACCGCAAAACCTTGCCAACAAAAAGACTCTCGGAGTCTGTGTTACGCTTTTGTTAGGCGGCGAGCAGTCTTCCGATGACTGCATAGGGTCAGAGCTGTCCTAATGGCTACAACCAGGACACTGGACCTGTCCTGAAAGGACTGACTTTCGCTTAAGGGCCTCGAAACCTTGTTTCAGGTTTCTTATGCGAAAAGCCTTCGGATGACGAGGAGAAAATCGTCTCTCTCGCCTTATGGTAGGGGTGATCTTGGTAAGATACACCCAATACCATAGAGGGAACGTCGTTTCGCTGATCAAGGCCTCTCGAACCCATAAGTTGTACGACATTACTTCTCCCCTGGGCTTGGGAGCTTGCAAGAGGTCCCGGATTAGGCGAACGACAGGCACGAACAGACGAACCCTCGGTCGCAACACTGATAACACTTTGCGCAATATCACTTTATCACTACGATTTTCTGTTTTGCACTTATTTCACTGAAATCGAAACTTTTACTGATTTCTACCTGAAGCACGCAATTCTACCCTCATCAAAAGGTAGTAATTGCGAAATCAGTCGTATAATGCAAGCATATTAATACCAGCAAAAAACAGTAAACATATTTTAAGATAAAAAAATCAGTGGCTGGGGAAGAGACTACACACTAGTTCATTCAAAACTACGTTTTATCCTTTCTCCCCGTACAGAGACTAGGGACGAGAGTAACTCGAGAACAACGTTACCCGCTTGAACGGAACGTTTTCTCTCCTCTCTCTCCCTCCGTCTCTATCTTTCTCTCTCTCTCTCTCTTGATTTCGCACTTAAGAGAAGAGCCCATTTACGTTTCGTCAAAAAAACATGTTATTTGACCAAAGGAAAAAACTGAAATGTTTTTCAATTAAAAAGTTCCTTTAAAATAGAATTTAAAACATTTAAGCTTTGAAAGAAGAATGAACAAAACGTCAGAATCGATTTACTCTTTCTGCAAAGTGAAACCGTGATACTCTCTCTCTCTATCGTAACGATAGAGCGCAAACTGCGTAGCATAAATAAACTAAACGTTAGTTCATCTTTGAAACAGTACGAAGACTATTCAAAGAAAATCTTTCATAAAATATCTATTAAAAAATATTCATTTAAAAAGTTTTAAATCATTAGCTCTTTAAAAGCTATTTACGATTGAAAGGGCTCAACGTTGTTTAACTTCGGTTTCCAAGTTAGGACCGCCTACTCTCAGGAAAGGTCGCATATAAACAAATCATTAAAATTTATTTTCATGTTTATTATAAATGGAAAGTTAATCGAAGAGGCCTAATAAAGGCGGTGAGATATAAAATATATACAGTAGAGGAAAATCTATAATTAATTTATAACGTGATAAGATAATTGCTAAAAGCCTAAACACACTTCCGTCTAAGGGAAGGGTCGGCCATTTAAAAGTCAAAGAAAGTCCATACTCTCTTTGTCATCAAAAATTAAATCTATCCAAAAACGAGTTCAGGGATTTATTTGAAGAAAAACACCTGTACTGCGAAAGCTCAAACCAAATTAAAGTACTTCACCAAATATGATGGGAAAACCTCCAGGTTCAACAGCGAGTAAAAGTACGCCTTGTCGACACGTCGACAGAGAAGAAATTGAAGGTTTTGTTTACAGCCGAGAGTGGTATCTGGCCGACAGTTGGCGCTGGTGGGCACACCCGCAACCTGCATAGCGATCGCTCGCGAGTTTTTTATGTATGTGTCTGTCGAGCAACAGAGTTGCAGCTATTATATATTCACCGGCTAAGTTAAATATTTAAAAACACCTGGACTGCGAAAGCTCAAACCAAAATGAAGTACTTCACCAAATATGTTGAGAAAACTCCAGGTTATACAGCGAGTATTGATACGTCTTGTCGTCAAGGTCGACAGAGAAGAATTGAAGGCTTGTTTACATGCATGTGTGGTATCTGGCCGATAGTTGGCGCTGGTGGGCACACCCGCAACCTTCATAGCGATCGCTCGCGAGTTTTTGTGTGTGTTTTCTGTCGAGCCGCTGAGCAGCAGCTATTATATATTCACCGGCTAAGTTAAATATTTAAAAATACATATTTTACTTAAATCTACAGTATTTAATTATAAAACCTTAAAATTATACATTCACTCTCATATGATAAGTATTATGGTGTTCTAGACTCACCAATGACAAGAGACTCCAGTAATGACGACGACGATGATAATGACGATAATAGACCTGTGAAGTTTGATGAATGATGATAATGGTGTCACTGCACAGGTATAATGAGGATTTTAAATCAGTTCGGGAAGCGCCTAATCATTGGACATTAGCGCTGGATCATCAACATTTGCTTCTGAGAGAGGCAAAGAGGCTGGTGGTGACAGAGCAGAGGCTCCCACTCCACTTGTAGAGACTTCACGGTTCACTCAGAGGTTCTACTGGAGGCACTGCTGGTGTAAATGGGGTTTCTATCTTGAAGAAGAGCATGGTGATGGGTAGCTACTGTCAGTTTTTCTTTTGCTGCAAAATGCCCTTGTACAAGGACATAATACGGTCAACAACTCGACAGCTCAAACCATATCGTCAATGTCTTGTGCAAATCATTGCATTGCCCTTGCCGTGTTGCACAATTGTTGCGAGTTCTCCAGGGTAAGGCCACGCTCTTCCATTTCTTCGGCTTGCTCTTCTTTGCTTTCTTCACCAATTGCAGACTTCGTCATTTCAAGGTCTTCATTTGTCACTTGGTTCAATTGGGCATCGATAAGGCCATTGATGTCTTCTTCCCTAGGATGACGAATCCTTCATCCCTGATGACGCGAGCCAGCCTCACCGCCTTCTCCACAACCGAGTGATGAACTTCGTCAGGAGTGAAGCCTTTATAGTCATGCACCACGTTAGACCATAATTTCTTCCAGAAAGAATTTATGGTCTCAGTTTTCATGTCCTTCAATGCTTCCTGGATATTAGTCAAGCATGACGCAATGTCGTATGAAGGCCAGTACAGTACTTTTTCAAGGTGAAGCCTTTGTCTTTGTCAACTGCTGCGATGAGGCGTCTCCATGTTGGAACGAGTGTAAAGTGCCTTAAAGGCAAGAATGACACCTTGATCCATCAGCTGAATTAGAGATGTGGTATTAGGGGGTAAAAACTTGATCTCAACCCTATCATATTGCAGGTCTGTTGCATAGCATCCTGCACAGTCCATCAAGAGAAAGACCTGAAAAGGGAGGCCCTTCTGAGCCAGATACTGCTTCACCTGGGTAATGAAACAATGGAGAAACCATTCGAGGGTTAGGGCTTTCGTTATCTAGGCCTTAAAGTTATGCATCTAATACACAGGGAGTAGAGCCTTATTTTAGTTTTTTAAGGCCCATGAATTTTTGCAATTATAATTAAGGCCTGGCTTAAGCATAAAGCCAGCAGCTTTGCCACACATGATGAGAGCAACACAGTCCTTGAAGCCTGGCCTCATCACTTCATCTTTGAAGAAAAATGTACGAGAAGGCATCCTCTTCCAAAAGAGGCCATTCTCGTCTATGTTAAAAACTTGCAAGGGAGGTTGCTGCCATCACTGATGAGCAGCTACCTCCATGTAACGATGAGCAGCATCAGTGTCGGCAGAGGAAGCCTCACCATACAAAGGCACGCTTATTGCCGTATCTCTTTTGAAATCTATCGAACCAGCCTTTGCTGGTTGTAAAACCTCGTCCTCGAGGAGGCGAATCACTAGTGGTAGAGCTAGTACTGGCTTGAGGTTTGTCAGGATTATCTTCAGCGGCTTCTTCAGCATCTTTGTCGTCGTCATCAGGCAAGGTTTGATCATAAAGATTTGGCGTTTGTCCTGATCACATTAGAGTCCAAACTCAGGTTGTTTTTCTGCACGTAGCAATCCACAAGGCTAATGCAGCTTCCATTTTCACAATTCTCTTATTACGCAGAGTTACCACATGTTTCGCTTCTTTACTGAAGCTTATTGAAGCAGTTTTGAGGATGTTAGCTTCGTCATTTTTAATGTTGCGCATTGTCGATTCATTCACTCCATAATTGCGGCCACAGCGGCATAACTTGAGCCCAGTTTTAACATATCTAAAAGTTTGACCTTTTCATTGATGGTCACAATCTTCCTCTTTCTCTTGGGCTCACTAGAGGAATCTTTTGCTGGGGCACAGCACTTAGGAGACATTGCAAGGGCTTAACTAAACGTTAATTTCAAACACAACATTAAAATACACGAGAGACAGTTGACAACATGAACGAGAAGGGGGAAATACAACAGGGGAAGAAGCTGGGAAAGAATGCGATGATGCGCAGCCAATCAGCTCACTGAATACATCCACTCGTGATCTCATTCGTTAATCTCGCGCCACAAACCAATTACGTACCTTGTCTGAGTGGCCATGGGTATGTACAAAGGCTCCGAGAAACATTCTCTCTTTGTCTGGCATACTGAGAAACCAGTTTTCTGCAATACTGCTGCTGATACGGCGCTATTTTTTAATTTTTATTATTCGATGACTATTTTTTTTAAATCAGCGATGCACTGAGGCCGCAAAACATGAACCAAAAAGTGGCAAGAGATTACTGTATTTCAGAAAGAAAATATTTAGCTGTATCTTCAATCATTTTGTCAAACAGAAAATTTCCTATATAGAAAGTAATTTTTTCTTACGATCTTAGGGAAAGACTCCCGTGATGGAGATTCTGAGCAGAAAGAAAATCCAAATGGTTCGTTGCGCCCGATACTCAACTGGAGAACAACGATAAATGTTCACAAAAAAGACCTCCTTCTCCCTATGACAGATATCCCTTACAAACGCCGAATACGTTTCGTATGTTCCCGTTCACGATCAGCAATGCTCCCTCCCAAAGGAACAGACTTGCTTATGCAAAGTTTCGGAGAATAAGTACTGTACTTTCAATATTTAGAGGAAAGATCCAGAGATGTTAGGATGGAATTGACTGGAATCAAGGCAGAGTCTATCTGAAGGCAGACAACCTTTGTCTGGTTACATGAAGGTATGAGGGTCATGAATAACCTCTCTCCAACGAATACAGCCATCAAATTAAAAAGCGATCTAATGATATATTGGAACCATGTCCCAATTTGTATTGCTAACCCTCACAGGTGTGCATCCGCCCATGAGGGTAATGCATGCAACTGGCGAAGCAAACCACCTTTGTCAGCAGTAATGGCTTACTTGCCCGAAGGCAGTTGTGTGAAATAATAACTCCTCTGACTTTAGTGCTTGAACACAACCCTGAGCATAATGAACATGTTTCTATGTGAGAGCACTGTACCAACCGCGTGTCACACGATCATACATACAGTACTTCATTTTGTGTATATATTGCTTGTATCTTCGCTCTCCCCTCGCACTAAAAAGAACCTGAATAAACATGTCTGTTTTTCCTCATCGGTAATGGTGTCAATTTTAAACATGAAAATCCTTGTTGCCTTGAGCTTTTGTATATAAAGGAGAGTGTTCCATAATAAACTCAGTTGCTTCCATCCTGCCTTTGAGTCACAACCTTCCCTACGGCCCGTCACATTGGTGACCCCAGAGTGACTCGCTCCTCCCGCCTTCCACCCCCTACCCCCCCTCTCCTCACCGTTACAATGACGCCGTCAAAGCATACCTTCTGCAGAAGTACTCGCCGTCGCCAGCTGCCCGTATAGCAAAGCTTTTTCAGCTCTCTCAACAATCGTTGGGGGACCCAAGGGCTTCGCTCACCCTCGGGAAAATGACCAGTATTACTCGCCTGCAACCTGCCGCACACGGCTCTCCTCGTGAGGTGAACCTACATCATGCCCTTATGGACAGCCACTTCATGACCTTCAAACCCTCCATCAACGTCTCCACTCGTGACGAAGAAGACACCTATTCAACTTCAACCGAAGCTGACGTGAATGCCGTAGGACAAACACGCCTATGAATGCCATAGGACATACACGCCTATGAATGCCGTAGGACACGCCTATGAATGCCGTAGGACACACACGCCTATGAATGCCGTAGGACACACACGCCTATGAATGCCGTAGGACACACACGCCTATGAATGCCGTAGGACACACTCACCTACCCCGTGACGAGCCGGAGCGGCAACAAAGCCACCCATCATCCACACTCGCTCGCGCCCCAACCAACGACTTCTACAGCCACTCACTGCCTCTAATCGGCGCATTTTTTGCTACTGCCACTGCAGATTAAGGCCCCCTATTTAACATGTACAGTATGTCATTTTTTGAGGGTGAGCCATGTACCAACCGTGTGTCACACGATCGTACATACTTCATTTTGTGTATATATTGCTTGTATCTTCGCTCTCCCCTCGCACTAAAAAGAACCTGAATAAACATGTCTGTTTTTCCTCATCGGTAACGGTGTCAATTCTTGTTGCCTTGAGCTTTTGTATATAAAGGAGTGTTCCATAATAAACTCACTCAGTTGCTTCCATCCTGCCTTTGAGTCACAACCTTCTCTCGGCCGTCACAGCACCCTCATGGAGCTCGTGAAGTCGCTTGCAGGAATAATGTGTGTGCGACAAAGCACATCATTGCTCAAAAGGAATTGATCGCTGACCAGTCATAGCACCAACAAAGGATACTTGCTTGCTATCGTTCGTAAACGTAAGCACAAGCTGACTCCATGCCTTCAGGTTATGTTTTATGAGACTGTTGTGTCCTGACATCATGATGGGGTGAGGAGAGATCGCAAGGGGTCAAAGGCCAACACCATATGAGTGTTCCAATGAGCTCTCTATCCGGTAGGGAGGAGAAGCCCAAGACAATAAACCTGCAGGCTTACGTTCCACAAGTCTCGTGTCTTCTGAGACTCGTTGTGTAGTTAGGATACAGCGGCAGCAAGCGATCTGCAGACATCCCCCATTTACGGCAATAAAACCCAGAGGGTTCTGCCCTAAGACCTTCGTTGTATTGCCGAAGGTTTCCACCTGCTGGAGAGGTCTGGCAGTTGTCTCAGCAAGCGTGCATGCGCAACTAAAGAAGTTCCTGTCAGAAACTCAGTATAAGGGTGTTGGTAAGAAAGAGCAGTTGTAGTTGCACAGACCTCATCAGTGAGAGGAGGTAGCCCGCGCACCTCGCTAACGCTTAGTGTCTGGGTAGTTTATCTCTCAAGAATATGAAAACGGGAGAAGTGTTCACCAGCGCTCAGCACGTGACCAGATCCTAGTCAGCAACAGGCGCTCGTACACTCACCTCGCCAATGCTCAACGTATGAGTTTGCTCTCTTACCTGAAAAGGTAAGAGGCATTCGCCCCGGCATTTGTCAGTGCATGGAGCTCACAGGCATGTAGTGTCTCGGTCTGTTCTCTTCTATGAAAAACTAGAGGAGGTCACTGGCGAGTACTGTCTTGGTTCATTCTCTCGCATGATAAGAACACGAACACTTGCCAATTCTCCTGAGGAGGTTGGCGAGTTGTCTAGCACACTCTAGAAGGAAGCTGAGCTCACATGGTGGCGAGCAAGGCTGAGAAAGATTTTCTTGTGTACTGACACATAACAGAAAAACCAGGTTCTTCCCCACAAGGATAGAAGTCTGAAGCTGGGTCCCAAAGGGCCTGGCCTCACCAAAACTCTATGGGCTTTGTTGTGCCCTGTGGGCATGGTGGTGTGAGGAGGTGGCCTCAAGCGGTCAGCAGGCATCACCACATACGGCAATAACCCAGAAGTGTTATACCCTACAAGACTCGTTAACGGGAGAGGCAGTGACCACAAGCGGTCAGCAGGCATTGCTATTTGCAGCAATAACCCATAAAGGATATTGTTCCCAAAGCTCGTTGTATGCTAGGAGCACATTAGCATAGGGCATTAGTTGCAAGAAGTAGGCCTAGCTGCCTAACCTGACCACCTTCTAGCTACGAGAAGCTAGAGAGGCATCGACAAATTGAGCATGTTTTCAGAAACCCCAGACGACGACCTCTCTGACAAAGGGCACCTTTCCCACAAAAAGGATGACTGACTGACACCTGGAGGCCGACCTCCAGGCAGTGCACTCTGCTTCTCGTCGATGTGTTGACCATACTCGGGTTGAAGGTTGGCATCATGCACTGCCTGCCAAAGGTAGCCGCAGCTAGTTTCGGAGTTCACCCCCAAATGGATCCCCCAACTGGTAACGCCAGAGCTGCAGGAACGAAGGAGAGCCAATGCAGAGAATGCTGTAGCTAAAGGCACGAGAACTCTATTAGTGCATTACCACCAGGGTCTTGATGAGGCAGATGTGCACTCCCAAAGTGCCTCCAACTTTAGTACCCCCAAAAGCCATTCCTTAAATGGGGAAAACGAATACCCCAAGAAAGGCTGGAGTTTATGAAGTGGTAACGAAGGAAACTCCCCAATGAAGGGGGCTGCTATTTAGCTAGAAGCGACAGTGTTCAAACCCAAGGGAAGACTGGGGTCAATAGATTATCATTCTACTCACTGAACGACCAGAAACAATGTCAAGTCAAAAGCCAGTTTATTAAGAATTAACAGGAGAGCCAAAACAAAAAGTGACGTAATATTACCAGCTAAGGAGAGAACAGGGTTGCTGGTCTACCCCGCTAACTATCACTGGATAGTTATACCTCGTTAAAAGTCTCATAATTAGTTTCAGCTGTTGTCAAATATATCTTATGGTAAAGAGTATAACAGTACTGGGGCGTGGGAGTATACTCAGCTTAAAAAATTACACTGTCCATCTTTGATGGAATTAGGCCTCATACTCTAAGGCTTGCCAAAGCATTTTCGTTACAAGAATATGGCACAAGAGTTTATGAAAACATAATAGCGATTATACAGCCTCATACCTTATTGCCTCAATCACTTTATTTCCCAGTTCAAGTAAACTACAACTTAAAATCCTAAAATCTTTGACAGCTATTATACAATACCAAAGCCAACTTCAATACTAACAAAATCTACCACAACTATGCAGAGCTGCATACTTTGATGAGAGATGATAAATTATGTAACAAGACAAAATAATGACACTGTAGATGAAACGATATACAGTACATTCAAGTTTATAAAAATTGAGACATGGTCTTTAAGACGACAAGCCTATGATACTAGCAAAAATCATGTGAGAGTTACTCTACAGTTTCAAAATGGCTTGATCAGATTCACAAATGTTAATTCACATTAAAAAGAGTGGAAGTACTGTATTTGGAAATAAATATTAACTCTTTTACCCCCAAAGGACGTACTGGTACGTTTCACAAAACCCATCCCTTTACCCCCATGGACGTACCGGTACGTCCTTGCAGAAAAATGCTATAAAAAAATTTTTTTCATATTTTTGAGAATTTATTGAAAAAATTCAGGCATTTTCCAAGAGAATGAGACCAACCTGACCTCTCTATGACAAAAATTAAGGCTGTTAGAGCAATTTAAAAAAAAATATACTGCAATATGTACTGGGAAAAAAATAAGCCCTCCGGGGTTACGGGTTGGAAATTTCCAAAGAGCCTGGGGGTAAAAGGGTTAATAGTCTGATCATTTAACGATGTTAGTTTGCTTTTTTACCACATTGGCCAATATATTCTTTATGTTAAACAGCTGATAAAACATGATCTTGATATTGAACATGTTCTTACAGCCATATAAAGACATGGTTACTAATCATACAGCTAAAATATAAAAAACGGATTTTGAGCGAAGCGAAAAATCTATTTTTGGGTGAGATAGCCATGGCGTCCTGATGGAAGGTTCCTTTTTGGTAGCTTCCTTGGGTAAATAACTACTAAGATATTCCCAGAGAATTTAACCACAGGTTATCACAGAATTCTAACTTCTGGAGCGAGTATCCTAAAGGTTTCCCTTTTAAGACATCGTATATCAACAGGGGACGCATGTATAAACGCGCCACATAGCTATCTACACCCCGAACAGAGTTAATGCTTCGGTGTGTAAGGGTTGAGAATAGCTGGGAGCCGTTCCATAGCTAATCTCATTCGTGGCTACTACTGATACTCGAGACGTAAACAAACGGGCGCCATTGCTTAAATGACACGTCCGTCTTTATCCTGAAGCCAGTTGCTTGCCCATCACCATGATACAGCAGAGCAGGGTGGGACCTAAAACTGGACGAAGTAGCAGGGAGGGTCCATCAGGACGCCATGGCTATCTCACCCAAAAATAGATTTTTCGCTTCGCTCAAAATCCGTTTTTTGGGCTCAAGCCATGGCGTCCTGATGGAAGAATACCAGAGAATCAATGTATCGTGGTAGATTTTCCCCTAATAGTAAGTGCCAAGGCATTGACAAATTAGCATAGTAATCTTGGTAAAGAACCGTAGGGAAGAAGCATCCTGCCCCCCTTGGCAGTGAAGTTCCCACGGGCCATGCTGACGTCAAAGTGGTATTGAAGGGCTATTCATCCTGATAGAAGAACTTGAAGAACTTGGAGATGAAGCTGAATGTTTGGTATTTGTATAGGAACATTCTGAAAAACAGACCAGTGGTGGTTGGGCACTGTATGTTGAGAAAGATGAATCATCTCCAGGGTATGAAGAGTAAGTATTCGTATTGGAACATTACATAATCAGAGTGAATATAAATTAAGAGTTAGTATCTTAATTTCTCCATAACCGTAAGGAAAAAGGGGATAATAAAACTATGACAGGCATGTATTTCATAGTAAGTAGGAGCTGATTGAGACGCACAGATAATAAAATAGAAATTTTATTTCACAAATGCAGAAATTAAATAAATTACAGCAATAAGTAAAGTTCATTTACAGTAATTAAAATGTACATAGTAATAAAGACTTGCTCTTGAATCTGAAAAGGAATTTCAAGTTTATTAGTAGGTACTCGTTCTCGAGGAACGTAAGTCTTTGAATAAAACACATCATGCTCAGGGCATGCGGCACTTGTGTAACAACTATGACATTTCACCTGGGATAAGAACAGTTATATAAAAGCACTAAGTGTTTTCAACATCACTATGTATCGCTCGAGGGTCAACATAGGCACCCGAAGAGTTAGAGTCCCAAGTAACTCACTGTTCTACGCAGAGTTAGGTGCAGGTTTCATAACACTACCTGCGGCTACCACAAAATGTTTGACTTCGTGCACTTGTTTCGCATAATGTTTAAAGAAAACGCGCGAGGACTTCCAGCCTGTGAAGTTCTTAAGGCTTTCAAAGTCCATACTCAGAAAGAAATTCAGAGATGATGCAACTTTCCTAGGATCATGACCAGCGGGTGTACTGTCAGGATCTGCTCTGCAAATGAAGTAGGTGATTTTCGCTCTTAATTGTTTCAGTGACAGGTCGCTGCCCGATGTTTCTCCTTTGAAGAGTTGGCCTCCACCAAAGTTCGAAGTTCTGCGAAGATAGACCTTGAGGCTCTCTACTGGGCATAGAGAGGCATCTTCCTTCAGGGGTCATATTCTCCAGGGGCCCCATCTTTTGGTGGGTAATTCATTTTTGGCGAGAAACGTCGGATCAGGGGAGAGGGTAACGTCTCCTGTATCGGTAAACAGGATGTGTCCGTCTTCTCTTGATAATGCCACTATTTCGCTGACTCGAGCTCCCGAAGCAAGAGCAAAGAGAAATATAACTTTCTGAGTCAGATCCTTGAGAGGGCATGAATCATTATCAAAGTTGGAGGCGAAATGGAGCACCTTGTCTAGTGACCAGGAGATCGGTTTCGGTGGGGGTGCTGGGCGTAGGCGAGCACATGCTTTCGGTAGTTTGTTGAAGATGTCGCTGGACAGATCAATTTGGAAAGCATATAGGATTGGTCTGGTCAAGGCTGATTTGCAGGTTGAAATCGTATTGGCTGCTAATCCCTGTCCATAAAGGTGAATAAAGAAGGACATGCAGAAATCAATCGTGATTTCTTTAGGATTTTTTGTCTTGACGAAGGAGACCCATTTCCTCCAGGATGATTCGTATTGCCGTCTTGTGGATTCGGTCTTGTATTCCTCTAGGAAGTCCAGACTTTTCTTCGAGATCCCAAACCTCTTCTTTGCGGCTAGGGAGAGAAAATCATGAGATGAAGGTCCTTGATTTTCGATGATGAAGCGAAGACAGTCGACTTCTGTACTTGTTGGGAGAGAACTGGGCCCGGGAGAGGGATCAGCTTGGGCTGCAGCTCCAGGACCAGGGGGTACCAGTTGCTCCGGGGCCACTTGGGAGCCACTAGGGCCGCTGTCCCTTTGAAGGTTCTCAGTTTGGAGAGGACTTTCAACAGAAGGTTGGTGGGAGGGAACAGGTAGATCTTGGACCATCTGTTCCAGTCCAGTGACATGGCATCCACTGCTTCTGCCTTGGGGTCCTCGTACGGGGCCACATACCGAGGAAGTTGATTGTTGTCGCTCGTTGCAAAGAGATCTATCTGAAGTTCTGGGACTTGGTGAGAGATGAAGGAGAATGATCTTGCGTCTAGAGACCATTCCGACTCTATCGGGTTTGTCCGCGATAGAGCATCCGCTGTCACGTTGCGGAATCCTTGTAGGTGAACTGCAGACAGGTGCCACTTCTTCTTCTCCGCCAGACGGAAGATTGGGAGAAGCACCTGATTTATCTGGGGCGATCTTGAGCCCTGGCGATTGAGACAACGAACTACCACCGAGTTGTCTAGGGTTAGACGAATGTGGATCGAGGGCGGCGGGGATAATTTCTTCAGAGTTAGAAGAACCGCCATGGCCTCCAAGATGTTTATATGGAACGTCTTGAACAGGGGAGACCAGGTGCCTTGAGCCTGTTTTTGGTGGGAGTGACCTCCCCAACCCTCCAGCGAAGCGTCCGTGTGGATGTTGAGTGATGGAGGAGGGTGTTGGAGAGGCATGGACCTTTTCAGGGCCTTTGCTTCTGACCACGGCTTTAGGAGAAGTCGAAGTCTGTTTGGAAGCCGTCTCTTGAGGTCTCTTCGAGCGATGGATGCAGAACGTCTCCAGACTCCCGCGGCATCCTTTAGCTGTGCACGAAGCACTGGGTTTGTCACTGAGGCGAACTGTAGAGAGCCTAGAACTCGTTCCTGCTGGCGTCTTGAAATTCGTTTGGATTTCAGCAGTCGCTTGACAGACCCTGCTATTTCCTTCCTTTTCTTCTGGGGGATGGAAAGGCGGTGTGACTGAAGGTTCCATTGGATTCCCAACCACTGGAACTTCTGAGCTGGAGAGAGGCGAGATTTCTTCTCGTTGATCTTGAATCCCAGGTGTTCTAGGTACTGGGTGACTTTGTTGCAAGATTTTACACAATCTTCGGGCGATGGAGCCCAGACTAGCCAGTCGTCGAGGTAGGCCATCACCTGGACGTTTCGGAGGCGGAGCTGTTGTACTATGGCGTCCGCCAGCTTTGTGAAGATCCGAGGGGCCACGTTGAGGCCGAAGGGCATGGCCCGGAAGGCGTAGCTTTTCCTTTGGAGTCGAAATCCTAGGTAGGAGGAAGCGTGATGGTTCATTGGAACGTGCCAGTAGGCATCCGCCAGGTCTATGGAGACCGTGTAGGAACCTCGAGGCAGAAGGGTCCTTATCTGATGAAGAGTCAGCATCTTGAACTTGTCGTTCGCTATGAACTTGTTGAGGGGGCATAAGTCCAGAATGACTCTGAGTTTGTCGGAGTCTTTCTTGGGGACACAAAACAGTCTCCCTTGGAACCTGGTGGACTTTACCTTCCTTATCACCTTCTTGTTCAAGAGATCTAGGACATATTCTTCCAGAAGGGGGGTTGATTGTTGGAAGAATTGCTGGAAGGTTGGGGGTGGTTGAGTCCAACTCCAGCCTAGACCCTTCTTGACGATGCTGTGTGCCCAGGGATCGAAGGTCCAACGATCCTGGAATTGGCGGAGTCTTCCTCCCACCGGAAGCACTTCATTGCTTCTGGTGTCCCGAGGGCTTGCTGCCTCGGCCGCTAGCTCCCTTTCCTCCTCTGCCTCTGGAGGGACGGCGAGATGCGTCTCTGCTTGCACCTCTGTTCGAGCCTCTACCTTTGGGACGAAAGGTAGTTGTCTGTTGTTCGAAAGCAGGGGTGAAGACCGGTGACTGTGACAACACCGGTTGGGGGACCAATTGAAAGGTCTGTTGTGGCTGAGCTGCCACTTGGGAGGTAGCGGGTCCCGGAAACTGACGTCTTGGTTGACGTTGCTGGGGTTTCTGTTTTTGGGATTTCCTCTTAGGTTGAGGTCCTTCGTCCTGAGAGGGTTTCCTTTTTCTTGACATGCCCCACTTGTGGAGAAGGTTCCTATTCTCCGTGGCGGCTTTGTCGGTGATTTCCTTCACAAGGTCAGAAGGAAAGAGGTGTTTGCCCCAGATGTTGGAGGAAATCAGCCTCCGGGGTTCGTGTTTCACAGTGGCACCTGCGAACACAAATTCACGACAGGCTCTCCGAGCCTTTATGAAGTGGTACAAGTCCTTCATCACGGTTGTCATGTGGGATTTGGAGAGTACCATGTAGTGGTCTGGTACTCTGGTGTCACAGGCCATAATTTCAAGTTGGACTTGGTGAGACATAGATGCTGCGAGCCTCTCCTTCGTGTCTTGTTCCCGACGAAGGAGGTGATCGTTAAGCTTAGGGAGGTCTTCGTTAAACTGACGTCCGGCGACGTCAGGATCTAGCTTTCCCACGACGAAAGTGTGCTGGATATCTTTCCAGTGTCGAGCGTCAGGGGGAGTGACTATGGAGAAGGGTCTGCACTCCTCCAGTGCAGGGCAGGCTTTCCCCTCTTCCACAGCTTTAAGGCACGCAGTGAAGGCCTTTTCCAAGATTGGAAGAACCGCATTTTCAGGTGCGACATAAGTAGGGTGCTTCTTGCTCAGGGGCGGAAGCTTGGAGCAGGTAAAACCCCTACTCTTGAATGTGTTGGCTAGCATAGCCTGGGCCTTCGCGAGATCGAACACTATCTCTTCCTTGGGTTCGGTCTCTTCCTTAGAGGCGGGTTCGGAACGAAGTCGGACATAACAGTCCGGGTAGGCCTCAAAGTTTGGGAAGAACTCCACGTCTTCCAAAGGGACCGTGCCGATCTTGTCGCTGATAAAGATCCTGCCGGTCGCGATAACCATATGCTCAGCATACCTCCACGGGTTGGCATGTGAGCAAGCGGGGAGATCCTTAACCGAAATCCTCTTCGGTTCTTTGGATCCCATCATGGACCTGATGAACTCCTGATTCTCCTTTAACCTGTCGTCCATGACGGCTCTAATCAGCCGGATCATTTCTTGAGTGGAAGAAGAGGGATCCGGGGTCGTGGAGGTAGACGGGATAGATACTTCCGTCGGTGTAGGAGTAGGAGCGGAGATGGAAGGAGGAGCGACCTCTTGCTCCGACTCGGCGTATTCCACCTGGTCTTCGTCATCTTCTGCTCCTTGAGCCATAAGAGTCTTCTCCGTGTCTTCCGAGACGTCCGACATATGTTCGTCATCTTCAGAATCCAGGCGGCACTCGTGCATGGACTGAGCCATGACAACATCAGGTTCCACTGTAATTTGGACAGTGGGAATCGCATCCTTGGGAACCACAGAATCAGGGGAGGCCTTAGGGAACAGGAGTGACCTCAATTCTTCAGTGGCCAGGTACGGTCCGGTGGCATTCTTCTGGAAGCCACGCACCCACTTGCGTAACTTCTCCCGAGAAATGTCCCTGACCTCCGCTGAGGGAAGGTTATGGAAGGCATCAACTAGGTAAGCCTGGCAGACCGTACAATTCAGTGGGTTCCAGAATTTCAGATCCCCTTTCTTGTCAGCACAAGGGGCGTGAGTCCTGCAAGCCGTATGCCCGTAGAAGTGGGGGCGTTTCACAGCGCAGAAGTCGAAGTCACACTTCGTCTGCTCCTCCTGTGGAAGAAAGAGAAAATGAGTATGGGGGGAGTCATAAGAATGGCTCTTAAGCTAAGTTAACATTAATCATTAATTTTAACTTAATGAAGGGAGTGATGCATAGAGATTGAAGTAGTAAAGAAAACATACTCCATGCATCTCGCCCGTCTGGCTACCGCAAGCTTTATCCATGGGTAATCCGAGATGGCCAAAGGCACAGGATAGTATTCCCTGAAATTCCACAGGGCAATGGAATTCCGTGGAAAACCAAGGATAAGTTTGGGACTGAGAACACTCAGTCCCAGATTAGGGAGTTAACAGGTCCCTTAAGGTAACTGCTTCCGGCAACCAGCCGCGCTAAGATGCACGCAGCATGCTGGAATATTGATGAATGCAAAGGGACAGCATGCTTACTAATAGAACAGTACCAAGGCACTGGTCTAAAGAGTGTAACAGGCTATCTGTTTGCAGTGTAGGGCTATCAGTATACAAGTGATAGCTAGAAGGGGGTGCAAGTATCCTTGACGCCTCCGGGAGGTTCCGGCAGACCTCCGGCACGCCGGAGGCCGCTCCAGCAGTTTCTGGCATTAGGACAGACAAAATGTAAGTCAAGAGTAAGCCAGGGTGGCGGCCGCCGGTACAACGGCGGCACGCCGGCAGGGGAGCGGCGGCTCCGGCGGTCGGAGGATGCCGGATTGGTGACTGGGATAAGGATGGTTATAGCTGAACCCGGTTGCCGGCAGTGAATGCCGGCACACCGGTGGCCGACCGGCAAGCGGACGGTGAGGTAGGAGGAAGGAGGAAGGAGGAAGGCCGTCGGCGGGAGCCGGCGGCGGTCGACAGTCCCCCGGCAAGCGGAGGGGCTGACGGCCTGAGGGTAGGGGAGAGTCACCAAGGTAGGAGGCAGGTATCGCCGACAGTGGAGGCGGCAAGGGACCGGCACCCGGATAGAGAGAGAGACAGGGGGAGGGATGTAAGAAGTCCAGTCATGGAATCCAAACTTCCCCCCCTGAGAGGGTGTACCCATGATAAGAGGCAGGCTCTATCACCCAGGAGCTGGGGTCACAGGGGACCGGGGGCAGGGTAGCCCAAGGGAGGGCTAGGGGACACCCAAGAGAGGAGAGACCTCCACATGCAGAACGCATCCAGTGGCTAACCCCATAGGACACTATGAAGGGTATATGTACCAGAGCGGACTGCACAAGGAAGCTCAAGGTAGCCCTATCACTCCACCCTAAGGAGGAGTTGTAGGACAGGGGACAGATGGGTATAGACTAACCTAAGTGTAGGCTAGGCTATACAAGAGATAGGTGGGGAGGGGAGAAGAGAAGGGTCTTCCAAGGAAGGGGTTCTGTACCAGAGCGGACACTAGGGAAAGGGAGGACACTCCCTAACCTAAGATAAGGCCGCCAGGCTGAAACGGTGCATGGGTACAGTTTCAGCAGGGGACAGAGTAACCTTCCAAAACCTAACCTAGAACAGGGCTAGAAGCCCTGAACTAGGAAGGATAGAAGACATATCGCTATGGCAGGATGGTCATAGACTATTCCTAGCCATAGAGGAAGGGCTAGCCTAACCTCACTCTCGGACGCAACCCTAAGGGGGGGTCATTCCCTTAGGGAGGACTGAGAGGCGATGAATACTCCATTAGACACTTGATCCCCTTACTCAGAAAGGAAATTAAGGCTAAACAGAGGGAGTGCCAAGGCAGGGGATGAAGGAAGCATATAGGGGTCCTACGAGGAGGTTAGGTTAGTTAGGGACACTAACTAACCTATCCCCTATATGGTCCCTGAAGGCGAAAAAACACTTGCATCACTGTCGATTTGCATCACTGTCGAAAGTATTGTAAAATAATGCCACTATCTTCATAACTTAGCCTAGGATCACTAATAAAATCATGCATGAACACTTATATACAGGCGCTCTGGCCTGGGGGCTATAGTAGCCGACTGGTATGAGGTCAATCGATGACCGATAAAAAGCGTCGAAACACGATATAAAAGTTCCTAGCTATGAAGACTAAATAAACTAATGTATTCGATTAGTAAATAAGGCCGGAAGCGTTGTTGTGGCTAACTAAATAAGGCATGCATAACAACAACGACGCCATAAAATGGCGGGTCCGGTAGAGGCACAGCTCTGCCACAAAACAGCAATTATCTCGGAAAGTAATATTTACTTTACGGTCAGAGCTTAACTAAACAATACTGGAACCTTGTACTCAACTTTCCAGAAGAAGGCGAGGCTGAAGGTACCGACATTACGAAGATGCAAAGCGATAAGTAAAGCACAGGGAAAATCCGTCTAAGTAGGGCGAGCTACTGAACAAAGGATAAAGACGGACGTGACGTCATTTAAGCAATGGCGCCCGTTTGTTTACGTCTCGAGTATCAGTAGTAGCCACGAATGAGATTAGCTATGGAACGGCTCCCAGCTATTCTCAACCCTTACACACCGAAGCATTAACTCTGTTCGGGGTGTAGATAGCTATGTGGCGCGTTTATACATGCGTCCCCTGTTGATATACGATGTCTTAAAGGGGAAACCTTTAGGATACTCGCTCCAGAAGTTAGAATTCTGTGATAACCTGTGGTTAAATTCTCTGGGAATATCTTAGTAGTTATTTACCCAAGGAAGCTACCAAAAAGGAACCTTCCATCAGGACGCCATGGCTTGAGCCCAAAAAGATCTATTATACATTGTTACATCACATAACTTTTTTGATCAATTACATGTAAACACCGTTCAATGTAATATACTGTAAGGATCTTCATAAAAAAATAAAATTACATGTAAATCATGGTTATATCTTGTGCAGTCACTAAGTATATTGTGGGACTATCATATTATTCAGGATGAGTGTTAACCCTTTTACCCCCAAGGCTATTTGGAACTTTCCAACCCTTTACCCCCAGGGGTTATTTTTTTTTTCAAGCACATTTTGCAATATAATTAATTTAAATTGCTCTAACAGCCTTGATTTTCGTCATAGAGAGGTCAGGTTGGTCTCATTCTCTTGAAAAATGCCTGAAATTTCTGAAAAAAATTATCAAAAATATGCAAACAAGAAAATATAAATAGTAGTTTTTTGCAAGGACGTACCGGTACATCCATGGGGGTAAAGGGATGGGTTTTGTGAAACGTACCAGTACGTCCTTTGGTGGTAAAAGGGTTAATTATCGTATAACGATTTGTATCCAATAATCCAACATATGTATTTACAACAA
Organism: Palaemon carinicauda; assembly: GCF_036898095.1. NCBI lineage: Eukaryota > Metazoa > Arthropoda > Malacostraca > Decapoda > Palaemonidae > Palaemon > Palaemon carinicauda. Next base: position 1,792,685 of record NC_090725.1, on the reverse strand, counting down.
AGTGAACAACCAAGAAAAGTTGTTTGGAGGTAGGCCTACAGACATTTTACTAACTCAAAATATAAAAATACTAATCCAAAGTATATCAACATGAATAGAATAATGATATTTTAATTATAAAATAAATATTTGAATATACTTACCCGGTGAATATATAATAGCTGCAACTCTGTTGCTCGACAGACACATACATAAAAACTCGCCAGCGATCGCTATACAGGTTGCGGGTGTGCCCACCAGCGCCAACTGTCGGCCAGATACCACTCTCGATGTAAACAAAACCTCAATTTCTTCTCATCCCACTGCGTCTCTATTGGGGAGGAAGGGAGGGTCGTTTAATTTATATATTCACCGGGTAAGTATATTCAAAAATTTATTTTATAATTAAAATATCCTTTTTAAATATTTAACTTAGCCGGTGAATATATAATAGCTGATTCACACCCAAGGAGGTGGGTAGAGACCAGAGTTAAATATGTTTACATCGTATACGCTAAGAGTTTTTTATTTAATTTTGACAGTTATCAATATAACAAAACCAAAATAAATAGGTACCTGGTAAGGAAGTCGACTTAGACGATTACTCTGTCTTGTAAGTACGTCTTCCTTACGGAGCCCAGCGATCCTCTTAGGATGCTGACAGACTCCCAGGAGCTGAAGTATCAAGGGCTGCAACCCATACAACAGGACCTCATCAAACCCCTAATCTGGGCGCTCTCAAGAAATGACTTTGACCACCCGCCAAATCAACCAGGATGCGAAAGGCTTCTTAGCCTTTCGGACAACCCATAAAAACAACATTAAAACTTTTCAAGAGACAGATTAAAAGGATATGGAATTAGGGAATTGTAGTGGTTGAGCCCTCACCCACTACTGCACTCGCTGCTACGAATGGTCCCAGTGTGTAGCAGTTCTCGTAAAGAGACTGGACATCTTTCAAGTAAAATGACGCGAACACTGACTTGCTTCTCCAATAGGTTGCGTCCATGATACTTTGCAGAGATCTATTTTGCTTAAAGGCCACGGAAGTTGCTACAGCTCTAACCTCGTGCGTCTTAACCTTAAGCAAAGATCGGTCTTCCTCACTCAAGTGTGAATGAGCTTCTCGTATTAACAATCTGATAAAATATGACAAAGCATTCTTTGACATAGGCAAGGATGGTTTCTTAACCGAACACCATAACGCTTCAGATTGGCCTCGTAAAGGTTTAGTACGAGCTAAGTAGAACTTAAGAGCTCTAACAGGGCATAAGACTCTTTCTAGTTCATTGCCTACGATCTCTGATAAGCTAGGAATATCGAAAGATTTAGGCCAAGGACGAGAAGGTAGCTCAATTTTGGCTAGGAAACCAAGCTGCAGAAAACAAGTAGCTTTTTCTGACGAAAACCCGATGTTCTTGCTGAAGGCATGAAGCTCACTGACTCTTTTAGCCGAGGCTAAGCATACCAGGAAAAGAGTCTTAAGAGTGAGATCTTTCAGGGAGGCTGAATGTAAAGGCTCAAACCTGTCTGACATGAGGAATCTTAGGACCACGTCTAAATTCCACCCAGAAGTAGCCAAACGACGCTCCTTAGAGGTCTCAAAAGACTTAAGGAGGTCTTGCAGATCTTTATTGTTGGAAAGATCTAAGCCTCTATGCCGGAAGACCGAGGCCAACATGCTTCTGTAGCCCATGATAGTAGGAGCTGAAAGGGATCGTACTTTTCTCAGGTATAAGAGAAAATCAGCTATTTGGGCTACAGAGGTACTGGTCGAGGATACGGAAACTGACTTGCACCAGTCTCGGAAGACTTCCCACTTCAATTGGTAGACTCTAATGGTAGACGCTCTCCTTGCTCTAGCAATCGCACTGGCTGCCTCCTTCGAAAAGCCTCTAGCTCTCGAGAGTCTTTCGATAGTCTGTAGGCAGTCAGACGAAGAGCGTGGAGGCTTTGGTGAACCTTCTTTACGTGTGGCTGACGTAGAAGGTCTACTCTTAGAGGAAGACTTCTGGGAACGTCTACTAGCCATCGAAGTACCTCGGTGAACCATTCTCTCGCGGGCCAGAGGGGAGCAACTAACGTCAACCTTGTCCCTTCGTGAGAGGCGAATTTCTGCAGTACCTTGTTGACAATCTTGAATGGTGGGAATGCGTAAAGATCTAGATGTGACCAATCTAGGAGGAAGGCATCTATATGTATTGCTGCTGGGTCCGGGACTGGAGAGCAATAGATTGGAAGCCTCTTGGTCAGCGAGGTTGCAAAGAGATCTATGGTGGGTTGACCCCAAGTTGCCCAAAGTCTCTTGCACACATCCTTGTGGAGGGTCCATTCGGTTGGAATTACTTCGACCTTTCCGACTGAGACAATCTGCTAGGACGTTCAAGTCGCCCTGGATGAACCTCGTTACTAGGGAGATGCCTCGATCTTTTGACCAGATGAGCAGGTCCCTTGCGATCTCGTACAAAGTCAGTGAGTGGGTACCTCCCTGTTTGGAAATGTACGCCAAGGCCGTGGTGTTGTCCGAGTTGACCTCCACCACCTTGCCTCGAAGGAGATTCTCGAAGCTTATCAAGGCCAGATGAACCGCCAAAAGCTCCTTGCTGTTGATATGCATGCTCCTCTGACTCGAGTTCCACAGACCTGACCATTCCCGACCGTCCAGCGTCGCGCCCCAGCCCAAGTCCGATGCGTCCGAGAAGAGAACGTGGTTGGGTATCTGAACTGCCAGGGGAAGACCCTCTCGTAGACTGATATTGTCCTTCCACCAAGTCAGACAAGACTTTATCTTTTCGGAAATCGGGATCGAGACCGCCTCTAGCGTCTTGTCCTTTTTCCAGTGAAAAGCCAGATGGAATTGAAGAGGACGGAGGTGTAGCCTTCCTAGCGAGACAAATTGCTCCAGGGATGACAGCGTTCCTACCAGACTCATCCACAGCCTGACTGAGCAGCGTTCTTTCTTCAGCATCTTCTGGATGGAGAGCAGGGCTTGATCTATTCTGGGGGCCGACGGAAAAGCCCGAAAAACTTGACTGTGATCTCCATCCCTAAATACAGAATAGTTTGGGATGGGACCAGCTGTGACTTTTCCAAGTTGACTAGGAGTCCCAATTCCTTGGTCAGATCTAGAGTCCAATTGAGATCCTTCAGACAGCGATGACTGGAAGAATCTCTGAGAAGCCAGTCGTCCAAATAAAGGGAGGCTCGGATGTCTGATAAGTGGAGGAATTTTTCCACATTCCTCATAAGCCTCGTAAACACGAGAGGAGCTGTGCTTAGGCCAAAGCACAGGGCCCGAAACTGGTACACCACATCGTCGAAGACGAATCTCAGAAAAGGTTGGGAGTCTGAGTGAATGGGGATGTGGAAGTAGGGGTCCCTTAGGTCTAGAGAGACCATCCAGTCTTCCTTTCTGACCGCTGCTAGGACTGACTTTGTGGTCTCCATGGTAAACTTCGTCTTTGTAACAAAGACATTCAGAGCACTGACGTCTAGCACCGGTCTCCAACCTCCTGTCTTCTTTGATACTAGGAAGAGGCGGTTGTAAAACCCCGGTGATTGAAGGTCCGAGACTTTCACCACCGCTCCCTTCTCTAGCAAAAGAGACACTTCCAGTTTCAGGGCTTGTCTCTTTGACTCCTCTCGGTACCTGGGAGAGAGATCGATGGGGGACGTCGCTAGAGGAGGTCTGCGTACAAAAGGGATTTTGTACCCCTCTCTGAGCAACCTCACAGATTGTTGATCTGCGCCTCTCTTCTCCCAGACTTGCCAGAAGTTCTTGAGTCTGGCACCTACTGCTGTCTGAAGTTGCGGGCAGTCAGACTCTGCCCTTAGAGGACTTGGATCCTTTCCTCTTCCCTCTCTTCCCTTCGGCACGAGCACCTCCCCTGCTGGAGGCTCTGCCACGAAAGGGCGGGATAAACCTAGACGCTGGAGTGTCTATCCTAGGTCTAGCAGACAAGGCAGGCAAAGGGGGAGCTTTGCGAGCCGAGGACGCAACTAGATCGTGGGTGTCCTTCTGCACTAAAGACAAGGCAATTTCCTTAACCAAGACTTCAGGAAACAGGCACTTAGACAAGGGCGCAAAGAGTAGCTCAGATCTTTGGCATGGCGTTACTCCAGCTGACAGGAAAGAGCACAGAGACTCTCGTTTCTTCAGGACTCCGGACGTGAATGAAGCGGCAAGCTCGTTGGACCCATCACGGACGGCCTTGTCCATGCAGGACATAATGAGTAAGGAAACATCCTTATCGGCAGAAGAGATTTTCCTACTCAGGGCTCCTAAACACCAGTCCAGGAAGTTAAAGACTTCGAACGCCCTAAATATGCCTTTAAGAAGGTGGTCCAGGTCAGAGGGTGACCAACAAATCTTCGAGCGTCTCATGGCAAGTCGGCGGGGAGAGTCTACAAGACTTGAGAAGTCGCCCTGGGCAGAGGCAGGAACTCCCAAGCCGAGAACTTCTCCCGTGGCATACCAGACGCTCGATCTAGACGAGAGTTTAGATGGGGGGAAGGCAAATGCTGTCTTCCCTAAACTCCTCTTGGTCTCTAACCAATCCCCTAACAGCCGTAAAGCTCTCTTGGATGAGCGAGAGAGAAAGAGTTTAGTAAAGGCAGGCATGGTAGCAGGAACGCCTAAGACAAACTCTGACGGCGGCGAACGAGGAGCCACAGAAATAAAGTGATCAGGGAACAACTCTTTAAAAACAGCCATGACTTTTCTAAAGTCCAAGGATGGTTGAACTGCTTTAGGCTCATCTAGTTCTGAAGGTTGATCCTCAGGATGTGGTTCAGCAACGTCCTCATCTGACAGTTCCTCATCCGATAACTGATGAGAAAACGGCAAAGGTGTAGGCAACGTTTGACTCGCAGAGTCCGGTCGCACTGGTGCATACGTGACGGAGCCGGACGCAGCGTCCTGGAACTGCTGAACAGTCTGGGAACTGTCAACAACAACAGGTGCGCGAGGATGCACAGCGTCCACCCGAGACTGTTTAGACCGTCTGGGTTGTGCAGTCAACACCATACCGGGTTGCAGAGGTAGACGCACCGCGTCAAAACAAGTCAACTCTGATGGTTGTTGAACGTCCTGAACGTCACCAATCACATCAGTGCGTTGCCTAACGTCAACGTGCGGCTGGAAATCCACACTGGGTCGCATCGGTGGAGGTACTACCCCAACTGGTTGACGCGAGAAAGCTACATCAACGTCAACAGGACGCACAACAGACCGCTTGGATGGCTGATGGCCAGCAGGTTCAACGGAAACCTTCTCAGCATTGTAGTCCTCCATCAAGGACGCAAGCTTGGACTGCATGTCTTGCAGTAACACCCATTTAGGGTCTACGGAAGCAGGTGCGGTAACAGACGGGGTTAGCGAATGAGACGGCACAACTTTGCCTCTCTTAGGCGGCGAGCAGTCATCAGATGACGGCAACGGGTCCGAACTGTCCCAGTGGCTACAACCGGGACGTTGGACTTGTCCTGAAGGGACCGACTTACACTTTAAAGGTCTGGAGACCTTGGTCCAAGGTTTCTTACGAGAAACACCTTCGGACGACGAGGTAAAAATGGGCTCTCTCGTCTTACGTTGGTAGGGGCGATCTTGGAGAGATACGCCTGATACCATAGAGGGAACGTCTGTTCGCTGATCAAGGCCACTCGAACCCATGAGTCGTACGACATTGCTTCTCCCCTGGGCTTGAGAGCTTGCAAGAGGTCCCGGACTAGGTGGACGACAGGCACGAACAGACGAACCCTCGAGCGCAACACTGTTCACAACACTTTGCGTAACACTAGGCACTTTGACACTTTCCGCCGTGGCACTTTGGCACTTGAGTTCCTTTACGTCCGCCATGAGTTGGTTTCGGTCACTTGCTAAGGCCTCAACTCTCTCCCCCAAGGCATGTATAGCACGCATCATGTCTTGCATAGACGGTTCCTGAGTGCTAGGAGGGGGGTTAGGAACAACCACTACAGGGGAAGGATTAGGTTCAGGGGCATGTGGAGAGGAAAAATCTACCGACCTAGAAGAACTTCTCCTTACCCTATCTCTCTCTAGTCTGCGTGTATATTTATCAAATTCGATAAAATCGAATTCCGAAAGGCCCACGCATTCCTCACACCGATCTTCCAATTGACAGGTTTTACCCCGACAATTGGAACAAACAGTGTGAGGGTCGAGAGAAGCCTTTGGAAGACGCCTATGACAGTCCCTAGCATTACATTTTCTGAACTTGGGAACTTGAGAAGGGTCAGCCATTTTGAATTAGTCAAGGGAAAATTCCAAAAAACGATCTAAGTCATCAACAATTAATCCGATTCAAAAAAGAGTTCAAGGATTTATTTGAAGAAAAACACCTGTACTGCAAAAGCTCAAACCAAATTAAAGTACTTCACCAAATATGATGGGAAAAACTCCAGGTTCAACAGCGAGTAAAGTACGTCTTGTCGACACGTCGACAGAGAAGAAATTGAGGTTTTGTTTACATCGAGAGTGGTATCTGGCCGACAGTTGGCGCTGGTGGGCACACCCGCAACCTGTATAGCGATCGCTGGCGAGTTTTTATGTATGTGTCTTTCGAGCAACAGAGTTGCAGCTATTATATATTCACCGGCTAAGTTAAATATTTAGAAATCTGTTGTCATCTCTAAAAACTGAAAACATAAAATTCTTATGTAGGTTATTCTAATTATAACTCATCAATATATATTTAATGATTTAAAAAATCTAGTTGACTATTTATAGAGTATTTCACATACTGTAACTTTCTTCTTATGCCTTAAAGTTTTGTCTTATTGTGCCTTTTTACATTTTCCATCAATATATACAAACTGCAACTAGACTACATACAGTTACTATTTAGACTAAAAGAAACTATAGTCCATTTCTATAGCGATGCAGATTTGCACCGACTCGCGGCAGTGCCCTTTTAGCTCGGAAAAGTTTCCTGATCACTGATTGGTTAGAATTATCTCGTCCAACCAATCAGCGATCAGGAAAATTTTCCGAGCTAAAAGGGCACCGTTGTGAGTCGGTGCAAATCTGCCTCGATAAAAGAAATGGACTATAGTACCACAACAATCACAAGACTAAGGCCTAGCATATGTCTTTGTTTCTCAACGGTAATAAGAAGGGTGGTAGCTCAGTGTGAGATACCCTACCTTATAAAGTTATGCTGATACAGTTTTAAAAAAAACATTTGGTATCCTATGGAAAATATATCATATCGTCACCCTCATAAACTAACTGCCTAAGTCATTTTCTCCACTTGTTGGGAAATAAAAAAAAAAAAACTAATTTCCTAATTATTTATATCATAGTGTTGAGCTTCAATTAACAAATTCTTCTATTAAGAATTTGTGAATTGAAACTCAATACAATGATATACAGAGTTAGGAAATGAGGTTTTTTTTTTTGATTTCCCAACAAATGGAGAAAATGACTTAGGCAGTTAGTTTATGAGGGTGACGATATGCTAAATAACAAACTTCTTTAAATTATAAATAGGCTAACAAGATTGACCAACTTACACTATCTATATACAGTAACCTAGATCTATGACAGAATTAGCCTTAATCTCCATCATACAGCTATAATTTAGATTAAGCTACAATACAAGCATTAAAAAAAAACAAATTAGTCTAGTGAACACTGTACTATGGGAGGGAGCTAACAATAAATATCTATTTCACTGCAATTAATCATGAATAGATAATAGACTCATGACTGAAATATTTTAGTAGTGTAAAAAAAGAAAAAAAAAAAAAAAAAAAAAAAACTGCCTTTTTATATTAAAGCTATAAAGTAGTTTCATGACCATTAAGGAAATTATTCCTACACTTCTCAGTAGTATTCCAAGTCCAGTGTTGATAATGCAGTATTTATAACAATAACTTCTAAGCTATTGCTTTTTTTCAAGTATCGGGGACATCTACTGCTTGGGCTGCAGACAAACACTTCAAGAAATGTTAGGTTATGTGTTATTGCAATACACAATATTTAAGTAGCTTTTACGTAATAATCTATAACAATTCCAGGTGAATTTTTCATTTTGTCGTCAACCTTTCGATTACTATAAACTAAGTTCAGTTTAACAATAATGCCTGTCAATGGAAGGCAAATCAATTCAAAGATTTTATTTTATGCATCGATATCTTTATTAAACCTATCCATTTGGAAGCAATTCTTTCACCTGACAATAAAGCAAATTTGCCACCAGAAGTAACTTACCAGAACTGAGAAACAAAGGAAACATTTGCCTTCTACCAAACCTTCCCGGCTTAAGATACGGAAAAGGATAACTATACGCAAAGCTGGGATGAGATGAGTGAACTGCAATCTAGGTCAGGGATGGTTGGGGGAACCAGGGATAAGGGGGTAAAGCCTTAGACCCCCCAAACAGGTAGGATCCAGCAACCTAACCTAGGTTAGTTTTGGATAGGCTAAGATCTATTTTTGTAATTGCCTTTACAATATCCTATAGTCCATTTCTTTTAGCGAGGCATATTTGCACCGACTCGCAGCGGTGCCCTTTTAACTCGGAAACGTTTCCTGATCGCTGATTGGTTAGAATTATCTTGTCCAACCAATCAGCGATCAGGAAACTTTTCCGAGCTAAAAGGGCACCGTTGCGAGTCGGTGCAAATATGCCTCGCTAAAAGAAATGGACTATAGTTACTTGTACTGTGTTTTGTGATTGATGCTGATCGTAGCATGTATCAAAGTATTTCTCAAATGGCTTATTTTTTGCTTTGAGAGCTTTGGAACTACATGTTAAATAAAAAATAATTATTTCGCCAAACCTTTAAACCTAAACCTTAGGTTTATTTTACGGAGGTCCTTCCACATATGGTTTATGTGGGGGAGGAATGGAACCAAATGAGATTCTCACCAAAATAAGTCAGAAATGCATAAAACACATCATCAATATTTCAAAACATAAATGGTTCAGGCAATTGGAGGGGAACCAAAGAAACACAATATAAGTATCAACAATTTTGCAGGACTATATAAGGTAGGCTGGTGTGACTTAAGGGATAAGCCTCATGATAATACAGATGTGAAAAAATAAATGGAAATTTTAGAGCTATTTCCTTTCACTACCAACACTATAATAAAGTGGCCAACGAGATACAAAAATTCTAGTGATAATGACTGAAGATATATACTGTCAGCTTAAAAACCATAAAAGCATTTATAGGGGTCTTAATTCAAAGAAATCAAATACTGGTATTTGTTTACAAGAGCACGCACTCCATTTACTCCAAAATATTGTATTCCAGCAGCTCTCCTCTTCTTGTACTGTAATCAGGAGGTTCTTTAAATGCTGGGAAAGCAAAAATGAGCAAAATATGTTGCTGGAGGGGGAGGGGTTGGTGGAGGAGGTACTAAACGACCTGGAACCGTCACCGTCAACATAGTCCATCAAAGAGAAGTTTGTGACGTCAGCGAACATTTGGTATAAATTCAAAATGTATAGTAAATTAAAAATGGAACAATTACTCAAAAGTATCACTATCTGTGAATTGTATCTTTTATTTAGTAAATACTTAACAATAAACCTTATTTTTTTAAAGAACTTTTAATGAGAATGCCTATTTTTGCAACGTGTCTGTTTTCATTGGCGGGGAAATTGGCATGCATCCTTAGGCAGTGGTCAATAGATGGTGTTGGTGTAGCAAAACGTCCTCTAGGAATACTAGTCATTCTCGAATTTTCTTTTGACCATGTTGACGATATAGTTTCCAGGTCGTTTAGTACCTCCTCCACCTATCCCTCCCACCTTGCGCACCATATCTTGCTCTTTTTTTTCTTTCCCAGCATTTAAAGAACCTTCTAAATATTTTACAAGAAGAGGAGAGCTGCTAGAATGCAATATTTTGGAGTAAATGGAGAGCGTGCTCTTGTAAACAAATACCCAAGCACTTAACATCTATCTGACCTAACGGCCCTATTCGACGATTCTGCCCACGACAGGGCTGGCCGCCCCCCTGTCAAGCAAGCAGAAAATAAGTCGCGTAATTGCATTGGGAAACTGTCACTTTAACGCGGTTGGGTTCAGTAAACGAGTGGCAACGGCTGTCATTAATAAACAATAGGGCAAAGGGAGGGAGTGCCACTGACAACAAAGCTTGCAAAGGGTCAGGCTAATAACGTAGGTTGCATCCTACAACCTTCGAACATCATAACCATAACAACAGTAGTAGAATCTCTACAATGTTAAACATTGGCAATCTTCAAGTTCGTCACCTAAATACACTGCTGTCATTGCCGTCCAGGTATACACACAGACACACACACAAACACACCTCTGTATAAATACACTACAGCGAGCCAAGACCAATACATGTCCGACACCGAAATGGCACAACAGTGTAATGTCATGTTATTGAGCAACTCGAGTAATTTCGTATAAGGAATACCTACACTAAACGTAAAGGGTGATACTTACTAGAGTGCCATGAATCGCGAGAATGTTACGTCAAGAGATTTAAACGGATGCCACAAGTCAAACAACAACACACTTATCACATGGCTCATAACACACTGTTGTCTTTCAATGGTGCCAGAAACTTGGAATCAAATTGTCGTACTGCGTTATCTAGTAACTATATGTCATATATCATCGGCAAAATGAAAATGTCCTCATTGAGTAATCATGCCTTTACAATAGCCGTTACCAGTACACACAAATACGTATAAGAAAATCTTAGCGTTAAAATGATAATTTGGATTCATACGGCTGGCACAAAGAGGCGTGGCTTCAGATATTGATCTCCTGCGCGCTCAGTCCAAAATTCTATCGCTGCCTAGTTCTTTTGGATTTTATAATATTCGTTTTTAACTAAACATTGACACTCTAAAATTTATTAATTGGCATTGAAATACGAGCAATGACTATTCCATAGCGAAAAACAGACAAATACCACAGCAGTTGTTCCTCAGCTGATGATGCTTAGAGTTTTGTTGCCTCCAAGAGGTCAAATAAAAGTCACAAGAAAACAATTACTATTTAGCATTTAACTTGCTGCATCCAACAAATGGTGATTTCACAGCTTCTTTTGGTGTACCTGCGATGTTAAACATGTCCTTAACTGACAATGAAAATACCTCATAACACATGACATGTCCTCCTTTGTCATCATTTTGTGATAAAAATAGACGTTCATTGCTACAGCTGCCCAGGTGACGATATCTACAATTCTCTTTCGAGGTCATTTAGAATAGAACAGGTAATGTTATCCGAAGATCCTGCCAAAGGAACACATATTCCTCATTAAGCGTCTATACGGATAATTGACTTTCATGCGCAAGACTTCTGGGAATAATTAAAGCTTATGAGGGTCATCTAGCAAAAACACAGAATCCTTCTCAATTACGGTAATTTATTATTATTATTATTATTATTATTATTATTATTATCCAAGCTACAATCCTAGTTGGAAAAGCAAGATGCTATAAGCCCAGGGGCCCCAATAGGGAAAAATAGCCCAGTGAGGAAAGGAGATAAGGAAATAAATAAATGACGAGAACAAATTAACAATAAATCATTCTAAAAAAGGCAACAACGGTGATTTCACTTTTTCGTGTTTACACTTATCTGGAACCAAGCTAGAAAAATGCTATTTTTTTTCTTTCTTTTTTGCGCAATGCATCAAATAGCAGGCTATTCCTTTATTTCTTTCACCCTTTGGACCTAGCTTGCATCATTTACATTTTTTTCTGAAATGTTCTTGCTTTCCCTGCCTTCCTCCTACTTACATGAGCGGCAGCAACTGGCAAGCAACCAGATTTTGATCTGCACTAAAGCTGTTGTGTCCAAGCCATTTCTTCTCTTAAATGCATATCAGTGTCTGATAGACAGGGAATTAAGGTTCTCTCACACAGAGATATTTCAATGTGACTGTAATTGTGATTTTCTAGATTTTCTATTGATTCGCTGATACGTTCATCTGACCATTTCAGTGTTTCTTTTTTTTTTTCATATGCGTCTAGCTTAATTTACCAAGCTAAAGTTAGCTTCGACCACCCACCCAAAATACTGCATATAGCAAAGGTTATCAGATCTATTTGAAGTAATTCGATTTTTATCTGTCATAAACACGTATATAATGGTATCCGTAGTCCCATGTTATGATTTACATCTTTTGTTCTGCTATCAATGGAATGATGAGTCTAATGTCCCTGTTATATGGACAAGATTGTTCGTTGTTGTGGTTTCCTCTCCTCCAACAATACTGAATTACGACCATCACCCACAGGTATCCTATTTATACATCCTCCTCAAGCTTTTTTATCAACAGGGAAGTTTCTTTAGGCCGAAGAACAACTCCGTGCTACTCAATCTGGCGGGCAATGCCGCTTTGTCACCAGACCCGGTGCCCGAAGCCTCTTAATCTAATTGTGGAATGGTCTTCCCAATGGCATTTTTGATGCACTGCTCCATAAATCTGAGAGAAGCTTTAAAGATCCGTGCACCTTTGTCCGAATTTTCTGGATATTTTTTTTTTCTCCTGTTTGTGTCTCACTTCAGTTTATATTGGTTGCAAAAGCTTTTCTTTAAACGGGCTGACATGTCTCATTTTATTATGGCGTAACTATTCCAATGCTATTACTCATCATTAAATATTTGATATTTTTTTTCACTTTTCATAAATAGTTTAATAGTTTTTTCACTATTTCTTTTCCGCACTGGGCTGCCTTTGGTTTGTAGCATCTTGTTTTTTTTCTTCTAACTTAATAACAATAATAAGAATAAGCTTAGAAGCTTTGCGCCTATCTATAAAGAGATATAGAGTGCCCGCAAACTTATTTTGCGGAGTGAGCAATAAGGAACCAGGAACCAGGAACCAGGAGCTAGAGATGTAGCTTGACTAAAAACATTAATAATGATATTAATCAATGTCAGCTATTAATCGTTAGCTGGTTATTTTCTTCTTAATGGTATTTTTTTCCCCTTGAGTCCTCTGGTCTGCAGATTTTTGGCGACTGGAGAATTGTTTCATGCATCACTAATGGTAGTGTTATCTTAGTCCCACAATCCTCCAAGGTCTAGACCTACCACATCATCTTCCCACTACCTTTCAAATACTAAAGTCCTCTATAGTCCATTTCTTTTAGCGATGCATATTTGCACAGACTCGCGGCGGTGCCCTTTTAGCTCGGAAAAGTTTCCGGATCGCTGATTGGTTGGACAAGATAATTCCAACCAATCAGCGATCAGGAAACTTTTCCGAGCTAAAAGGGCACCGCCGCGAGTCGGTGCAAATATGCATCGCTAAAAGAAATGGACTATAGGTAAATAATTTTCTTACTGTAGTTATCATTTACTTACCTGTGCTGAAGCTTTCGTCTAAGACACTGACCTCTTTCATTCTGACGAGTCTAATATCAAATAATGATTTGATACAATCATAAAAGCTACGCTTGGAGCTGAACATTTTAGTAGAGAAAAACAAAACTAATCAGAAATGGTCTACAGATTATAACCTAGTTAGGGGAGAGAGAGAGAGAGAGAGAGAGAGAGAGAGAGAGAGAGAGAGATATTAACCACAGTTAAAAAGGCACTTAATACAAAGCAGTTTTGCAAACACAATATCCATACACAGAGTATCTAAGGTAGTTTGTACTCCATGAATGGAAAGGCCCAAAGTCATCTTGATTTTATGTGCATGTATAAAAGTGAATGAGGTCGAAAAGTGGACTATTTGTGTATATATATATATATATATATATATAAAGAGAGAGAGAGAGAGAGAGAGAGAGAGAGAGAGACGGGCGGTCAGTGAGTTGTGCTTTTCTAGAGGCTGGCCAGTATCTTTCTATCCCAACTTTGACTTCAAATGATGCTTTGTGAATGAATATAAAACAAAATAGCGTACTTGCAAAGCCTGTTATATAGGAAGTATACTTACCCTTATCATTTGTCGTATGGTTAGGTCGCAATTGACCCTCCCATTCTAGCCAATTTTTTTCATTTTTTTCTTTTAATTTTCTTTGTAAAGAACAAGTAATTTTTTTTAACCGGTCTAGTCGATATTCTTTTTTTTTTTTTTTTTTTTTTTTTTTGTAATGAACAAGTAATTTTTTTTAACCGGTCTATTAATTATAATTTTTTTTTTTTTTGGTAAAGAACAAGTAATTTTTTTTAACCGGTCTATTAATTATTATCATTATTATTATTTTTTTTTTTTTTTTTTTTTTTTGATAAAGAACAAGTAATTTTTTTTAACCTGTAAGGGGAGGACGTGATTTTCGGTGGAAACTAAAAGAAGGAAATCAAATATAATCCCCTTAAGAATAAGCCTCTACAACTTCAGGTACTTCTGAAGATAATGACACTTGTGTCCCTCCTCGAGCGTTCTGTACAAAATAATTTCTCGTATTGAAACTCTTACATCTACCATTCCGGGAAAAGTTTGTGAGCGTATGTACTATACGTATATATATATATATATATATATATATATATATCTACATATATAAATATATATATATATATATATCTATATACATATATATATATATATATATATGTGTATATATATATATATATATATCTACATATATATATATATATATATGTATATATATATATCTACATATATATATATATATATATATGTATGTATGTATATGTGTTACCTACATATCACAATTGTGGCGTCACAAACTAAATAAATAATTTTTCAAAGTTTCTGGCCATTTCAGGGAAAATATAACACATGTAGTCTTAAACTGTGAATAAAAAACACATTATTATTATTATTATTATTATTATTATTATTATTATTATTATTACTATCCAAGCTACAACCCTAGTAAGATAACCAAGATGCTATAAGCCCAGGGGCTCCAACAGGGAAAAATAGCCCAGTGAGGAAAGGAAATAAGGAAATAAATAAATGAAGAGAACAAATTAACAATAAATCATTCTAAAAAAAAGTAACAACGTCAAAACAGACATGTCATATATAAACTATTAACAACATCAAAAACAAATATGTCATAAATAAACTTTAAAAAGACTCATGTCATGTCATATATGTGAATGATAATAATGTGATTATAAAAATTGTCAGCTCTATACTCATCGTACAGAAGAGTATAAAGAGAGTATGGCACATAGGGTCAAATGCAGCCGTTTTCTAGTCCACTGCAGGATAAAGGCCTCAGAAATGTCTGATGTTTGGCCATTTTCATCACCACGCTGGCTACTGCTGATTGGCTA
>NC_090725.1:1769973-1772473 GCF_036898095.1 Palaemon carinicauda | reverse complement strand
GATTGGTTGGACAAGATAATTCTAACCAATCAGCGACCAGGAAACTTTTCCGAGCTAAAAGGGCACCGTTGCGGCTCGGTGCAAATATGACTCGCTAAAAGAAATGGACTATAGTGTTAGTGATATACATTCATCATAAATAACCACGCGTTGCAAACTGCAATAATCAGCTATCATGGTGGAGATGGGTTGATTTCAAGCCTAAAAAAGATTCATGAATTCGACAGGGATATGTACGGTGGACTTGTGATAGACTTATAGCTCTCCTGATAGCATGGTTGGTTAGAGTCCCTGGAGGTATGTATGTATGTATGTATGTATGTGTGTGTTTGTGCTTGAATTTGTATATGTGTAGACTTGATGGTAATGGCATAATTGCAAGATAATACGCTTTTAATTGAATATGGATTATTTGTATAAATTTGTTCTTTTTAAAAAAAAAATTGATAAAGTAGTTTTAATGAATATATATTGTTTTCCTTTTTTCTATAGTATTATAAGCCAAAATATATCACCTGAAGATTGGAGACGTCAATAAGCAAGGGTCGCTTATATTCAGGTGAAGAAGATCAGGGTCTCTCTTCTTCAGGTGAGTGTAGTTGGGGTCCTTTATCTTCAGGAGAACTATTTGGGGTCGCTTATCTTCAGGTGATCCCAATGTTTTAATGCTACGGAAGGTAAAAATCTGCCTTCCCAAAATCGATGAAATATTAGATGGATTAATTGGAAAATCCTTCCTCATAGAAACTAATTTTCGACCTCACTTCTAGAGAAGCCATCCCATAGGAAGTTGAACGAGACAGTGGTGTAAGGGAGAGAATTTAGGGTAAAGGTACCCTGACACTTGCACGACTTTTTGCCACGAATTTGTCATGGCAAGTCATGACATTTTGTGGCACGAACTGGAAGATAAAAAAAAAAAAAAAAATTACCTCAGAATCACAGCTGACCTGTCCACATTGACACGAACTGGCACAACGAGTTCAGGACGAGTTCACGCATAGTTTGCGCATAGTTTGCGCACTTCCCGCATCGTCCCAAAGAGTTCACGAACAGTTCGCGCATAGTTCACGACCTGGTCACGAAATTTTGTCGTGACCAAAATTTTGAACATTTCAAAATTCTCGTCACGACATGCCACGATGTCACGACAGGTTTACGAACACTTCACGCCAGTTCACGACGAATTAACGCCAGTTCACGACTCGAGTCGTGACAATGCGTGCCACAATTTCGTGCAAGTGTCAGCCTGGCTTAAGGAAGAAATAGCGGGAATAGGGGGAGTTGCTGAAAATGGCCAGGATTGTATTCCGAATTCCTAGATATATGTCTTTCTGGCAATGGAATAATACCACTAAGATTGAGTAACGAAGCTAACACCCATTTGCAATAGATTTCCCGTTCTATTAACTTTAGGGGGAAAAAAATAAATTTAGATTCTTCACTTTAAACTTATTCAGTATAGAAGTGGAAATATAATTCTCTCTCTCTCTCTCTCTCTCTCTCTCTCTCTTTAGGGAAAAAAATAATTTTAGATCCTTCACTTTAAACGTATTCAGTATAGAAGTGGAAATATAATTCTCTCTCTCTCTCTCTCTCTCTCTCTCTCTCTCTCTCTCTCTTTAGGGAAAAAAAATAAATTTAGATTCTTCACTTTAAACGTATTCAGTATAGAAGTGGAAATATAATTCTCTCTCTCTCTCTCTCTCTCTCTCTCTCTCTCTCTGTCTCTCTCTCTCTCTCTCTCTCTCTCTCTCTCTCTCTTTAGGGAAAAAATAATTTTAGATTCTTCACTTTAAACGTATTCAGTATAGAAGTGGAAATATAATTCTCTCTCTCTCTCTCTCTCTCTCTCTCTCTTTAGGGAAAAAATAATTTTAGATCCTTCACTTTAAACGTATTCAGTATATAAGTGGAAATATAATTCTCTCTCTCTCTCTCTCTCTCTCTCTCTCTCTCTCTCTCTCTCTTTAGGGAAAAAAATAATTTTAGATTCTTCACTTTAAACGTATTCAGTATATAAGTGGAAATATAATTCTCTCTCTCTCTCTCTCTCTCTCTCTCTCTCTCTCTCTCTTTAGGGAAAAAATAATTTTAGATTCTTCACTTTAAACGTATTCAGTATAGAAGTGGAAATATAATTCTCTCTCTCTCTCTCTCTCTCTCTCTCTCTCTCTGTCTCTCTCTCTCTCTCTCTCTCTCTCTTTAGGGAAAAAATAATTTTAGATCCTTCACTTTAAACGTATTCAGTATAGAAGTGGAAATATAATTATCTCTCTCTCTCTCTCTCTCTCTCTCTCTCTCTCTCTCTCTCTTTAGGGAAAAAATAATTTTAGATTCTTCACTTTAAACGTATTCAGTATAGAAGTGGAAATATAATTCTCTCTCTCTCTCTCTCTCTCTCTCTCTCTCTGTCTCTCTCTCTCTCTCTCTCTCTCTCTCTCTTTAGGGAAAAAATAATTTTAGATCCTTCACTTTAAACGTATTCAGTATAGAAGTG
>NC_090725.1:1754973-1764973 GCF_036898095.1 Palaemon carinicauda | reverse complement strand
CACTGAAGAAATTAGTTTCTAAAGGAGTAAAGTAGTCCTTACAATTATTGCACTGAAGAAATTAGTTTCTAAAGGAGTAAATTAGTCCTTACAAGTGTTGCACTAAAGAAATTAGTTTCTAAAGGAGTAAAGTAGTCCTTACAAGTGTTGCACTGAAGAAATTAGTTTCTAATGGAGTAAAGTAGTCCTTACAATTATTGCACTGAAGAAATTAGTTTCTAATGGAGTAAAGTAGTCCTTACAAGTGTTGCACTGAAGAAATTAGTTTCTAAAGGAGTAAAGTAGTCCTTACAAGTGTTGCACTGAAGAAATTAGTTTCTAAAGGAGTAAAGTAGTCCTTACAAGTGTTGCACTGAAGAAATTAGTTTCTAAAGGAGTAAAGTAGTCCTTACAAGTGTTGCACTGAAGAAATTAGTTTCTAAAGGAGTAAAGTAGTCCTTACAAGTGTTGCACTGAAGAAATTAGTTTCTAAAGGAGTAAAGTAGTCCTTACAAGTGTTGCACTGAAGAAATTAGTTTCTAAAGGAGTAAAGTAGTCCTTACAAGTGTTGCACTGAAGAAATTAGTTTCTAAAGGAGTAAAGTAGTCCTTACAAGTGTTGCACTGAAGAAATTAGTTTCTAATGGAGTAAATTAGTCCTTACAATTGTTGCACTGAAGAAATTAGTTTCTAAAGGAGATTTCTCTGGACGCCATTCTAGTAATGTTTGAAGTAACGAGGAAGATATTAACCTATAGATGAATTCATAAGATATAATAATAATAATAATAATAATAATAATAATAACAACAACAAAAATAATAATAACAACAGGGAAGAAATACTTTATTCAAATGAATTGAAAGACACTGCAATTGATGAGGTGTTGACTTTTCAAATTATTTTCTTAAATAATCTTCATTTCCTTCTTTCTACTACTTTAGATATCCAAGAATCTTTTAGAAACGTGTAAAGCATAAGAGCCCGTTCCTCTCTCACAGAATACAAATTTACACCCACAAAGGATGTTGCCATGAAGTCCCTTTAAAGGGTTAATTTGCTAATCTTTATAAGGGAAGGGTAGTATAACTATAGTCAATTTTTTTTAGTGAGGCAGATTTGCACCGACTCGCGGCGGTGCCCTTTTAGCTCGGAAAAGTTTCCGGATCGCTGATTGGTTGGACAAGATAATTCTAACCAATTAAATAGCAGAAAGCTTTTCCGAGCTAAAAGGGCACCCCTGCGGGTCGGTGCAAATCTGCCTCGCTAAAAAAAATTGACTATACGTGTTTGCATGCTTAATGGACCTGTTTAATAATTTAGATATATTGATGACATATTTGTCACTGAGCCTAACCTCCAAGATCAAAATCACTCATTATTAATTCGATGCAAAATTTCACCGTACTGTGTCAAACTATAGTCCATTTCTTTTAGCGATGCATATTTGCACCGACTCGCAGCGGTGCCCTTTTAGCTCGGAAAAGTTTCCTGATCGCTGATTGGTTGGACGAGATAATTCTAACCAATCAGCGATCAGGAAACTTACCAATCAGCGATCAGGAAACTTTCCCGAGCTAAAAGGGCACCGCCGCAAGTCGGTGCATATATGCAGATTAGCACTGACTCGCAGCGGTGCCCTTTTAGCTCGGAAAAGTTTCCGGATCGCTGATTGGTTAGAATTATCTTGTCCAACCAATCAGCGATCCGGAAACTTTTCCGAGCTAAAAGGGCACCGCCGCGAGTCGGTGCAAATATGCATCGCTAAAAGAAATGGACTATAGGACCATATCTCTCCTGGCGGTCACTCAGGGCATCGGTGATTTCGAGACGTCTGTGTTAGCAAAGCCTACAAACCTTGAAATATGTGTGAATGAGAGTATGGAAGGCCCTGGCAAACATTCCTATTGCATCATAACTTCCTACGTTAGAGGAGTCATTTTTTTTTCACCGAGCTAGTTGGGCCACCACAAAGAGAGCTACTCGTAAATAACGGTTATAGCAATAGGATGAGAAACGTTGTCATAAAAAAAGGAGCTGGGTAAGTGGTACAAAGAACACCGGACAGGACAACCCGAAGGAGTCGAAATTCGTTTATTCTACAGGAACTTTACGAGTGCACAACATAAAGCTGACGAGAAAGCTATCCAGCATATCGTGTATAAAAAAGTAAAGCCAGTAATCTATATCTATATATATATATATATATATATATATATATATATATATATATATATATATATATGCCGATTGATTTTATTTCTTCTGATAGAAATAAAGCAAAATATCTGATCATAAAGAACCATTCGTGTCCTAATTTAGATAAGCAGAAAAAGGTCATGTAAAATGTGAATGTTTCCGTCCGCATAAGGACGTTAATTCTATCTGTTTATTTAAGCATTTGTCTGTTCATGCCCAGGAAGCGACGTTTACCAAAAAAAGATCGTAGGCAAACGTTGGAACATAATATAAAAATTGTTGGTCGGTGTGATAATAATACTAGGCTAACTATCTTGGGTTGTGGTGGCCGATGTGGTAACGTTCCTGACTGGTGAACGCCTGACTGGGGCTCAAGTCCTAGTTCCTTTGTTCGCTGCAATCTCACCATCCTTGTGAACTAAGGATGGGGAGAGGTTTGGGGGAGCCTATAGGTCTATCTGCTGAGTCATCATGGCTTCAAGTCCTGCTCGAACTTTTTAGTTCCTTTGTTCGCTGCAATCTCACCATCCTTGTGAGCTAAGGATGGGGAGAGGTTTGGGGGAGCCTATAGGTCTATCTGCTGAGTCATCATGGCTTCAAGTCCTGCTCGAACTTTTTAGTTCCTTTGTTCGCTGCAATCTCACCATCCTTGTGAACTAAGGATGGGGAGAGGTTTGGGGGAGCCTATAGGTCTATCTGCTGAGTCATCATGGCTTCAAGTCCTGCTCGAACTTTTTAGTTCCTTTGTTCGCTGCAATCTCACCATCCTTGTGAGCTAAGGATGGGGAGAGGTTTGGGGGAGCCTATAGGTCTATCTGCTGAGTCATCATGGCTTCAAGTCCTGCTCGAACTTTTTAGTTGCTTTGTTCGCTGCAATCTCACCATCCTTGTGAGCTAAGGATGGGGAGAGGTTTGGGGGAGCCTATAGGTCTATCTGCTGAGTCATCATGGCTTCAAGTCCTGCTCGAACTTTTTAGTTGCTTTGTTCGCTGCAATCTCACCATCCTTGTGAGCTAAGGATGGGGAGAGGTTTGGGGGAGCCTATAGGTCTATCTGCTGAGTCATCATGGCTTCAAGTCCTGCTCGAACTTTTTAGTTCCTTTGTTCGCTGCAATCTCACCATCCTTGTGAGCTAAGGATGGGGAGAGGTTTGGGGGAGCCTATTGGTCTATCTGCTGAGTCATCATGGCTTCAAGTCCTGCTCGAACTTTTTAGTTCCTTTGTTCGCTGCAATCTCACCATCCTTGTGAACTAAGGATGGGGAGAGGTTTGGGGGAGCCTATAGGTCTATCTGCTGAGTCATCATGGCTTCAAGTCCTGCTCGAACTTTTTAGTTGCTTTGTTCGCTGCAATCTCACCATCCTTGTGAGCTAAGGATGGGGAGAGGTTTGGGGGAGCCTATAGGTCTATCTGCTGAGTCATCATGGCTTCAAGTCCTGCTCGAACTTTTTAGTTGCTTTGTTCGCTGCAATCTCACCATCCTTGTGAGCTAAGGATGGGGAGAGGTTTGGGGGAGCCTATAGGTCTATCTGCTGAGTCATCATGGCTTCAAGTCCTGCTCGAACTTTTTAGTTCCTTTGTTCGCTGCAATCTCACCATCCTTGTGAGCTAAGGATGGGGAGAGGTTTGGGGGAGCCTATTGGTCTATCTGCTGAGTCATCATGGCTTCAAGTCCTGCTCGAACTTTTTAGTTCCTTTGTTCGCTGCAATCTCACCATCCTTGTGAACTAAGGATGGGGAGAGGTTTGGGGGAGCCTATAGGTCTATCTGCTGAGTCATCATGGCTTCAAGTCCTGCTCGAACTTTTTAGTTGCTTTGTTCGCTGCAATCTCACCATCCTTGTGAGCTAAGGATGGGGAGAGGTTTGGGGGAGCCTATAGGTCTATCTGCTGAGTCATCATGGCTTCAAGTCCTGCTCGAACTTTTTAGTTGCTTTGTTCGCTGCAATCTCACCATCCTTGTGAGCTAAGGATGGGGAGAGGTTTGGGGGAGCCTATAGGTCTATCTGCTGAGTCATCATGGCTTCAAGTCCTGCTCGAACTTTTTAGTTCCTTTGTTCGCTGCAATCTCACCATCCTTGTGAACTAAGGATGGGGAGAGGTTTGGGGGAGCCTATAGGTCTATCTGCTGAGTCATCATGGCTTCAAGTCCTGCTCGAACTTTTTAGTTCCTTTGTTCGCTGCAATCTCACCATCCTTGTGAGCTAAGGATGGGGAGAGGTTTGGGGGAGCCTATTGGTCTATCTGCTGAGTCATCATGGCTTCAAGTCCTGCTCGAACTTTTTAGTTCCTTTGTTCGCTGCAATCTCACCATCCTTGTGAACTAAGGATGGGGAGAGGTTTGGGGGAGCCTATAGGTCTATCTGCTGAGTCATCATGGCTTCAAGTCCTGCTCGAACTTTTTAGTTGCTTTGTTCGCTGCAATCTCACCATCCTTGTGAGCTAAGGATGGGGAGAGGTTTGGGGGAGCCTATAGGTCTATCTGCTGAGTCATCATGGCTTCAAGTCCTGCTCGAACTTTTTAGTTGCTTTGTTCGCTGCAATCTCACCATCCTTGTGAGCTAAGGATGGGGAGAGGTTTGGGGGAGCCTATAGGTCTATCTGCTGAGTCATCATGGCTTCAAGTCCTGCTCGAACTTTTTAGTTCCTTTGTTCGCTGCAATCTCACCATCCTTGTGAGCTAAGGATGGGGAGAGGTTTGGGGGAGCCTATAGGTCTATCTGCTGAGTCATCATGGCTTCAAGTCCTGCTCGAACTTTTTAGTTGCTTTGTTCGCTGCAATCTCACCATCCTTGTGAGCTAAGGATGGGGAGAGGTTTGGGGGAGCCTATAGGTCTATCTGCTGAGTCATCATGGCTTCAAGTCCTGCTCGAACTTTTTAGTTGCTTTGTTCGCTGCAATCTCACCATCCTTGTGAGCTAAGGATGGGGAGAGGTTTGGGGGAGCCTATTGGTCTATCTGCTGAGTCATCATGGCTTCAAGTCCTGCTCGAACTTTTTAGTTCCTTTGTTCGCTGCAATCTCACCATCCTTGTGAACTAAGGATGGGGAGAGGTTTGGGGGAGCCTATAGGTCTATCTGCTGAGTCATCAGCAGCCATTGCCTGACTCTCCTTGATATTACTTTGGGTGAAGAGGGGGCTTAGATGCCGATCATATGTATATATGGTCAGTCTCTAAGGCATTGTCCTGCTTTATAGGGCAATGTCACTGTACCTTGCCTCTGCCATTCACGAGTGGCCTTTAAACCTTTAAATAAGTGGTTTTCATTACAAGGATACCCACTAACCTCTCAGGTGCGCCATTTGGTCCAAGTGTTCCCTGGAGAACATAAAAAAGTCAATGCTGCATGACCTCTAGTGTTTTTCAATATAATAATAATAATAATAATAATAATAATAATAATAATAATAATAATAATAATAATAATAATAATAATAATAATGATAATGATCATCAACATTCAAGAAAATATTTGGAATATAATCCTAAATTTTAAAGGCAAATAATTAAAAAGAGAATAATAATGTCAAGTGTTGATTAAAGCAAGCAAAAAACGAAGTCCCCCTTAAAACTGCTGTTTGCTTCAGAATGAGAATGGATCAGTGTAAGAAATGTATGCGGATTAATGTTGATAGCTTGTGATAAGGTTAAGCTGATAGTGTTCGGTCAAGTCCACGTCTTATGATACTACTGTTATTCTTCTTCTTCCCAGCTGGTTCCCATTTTTATATGGGGTCGCCGTTGCGGATGAGCCGTTTCCATCTTTTTCTATTCTGCGCTTCTGCCTCATCAATCCCCTTCTCCTGTAATCTCCTGGATCTCAGTATTGATAATGTTTCTTTAAATTTGTATGACTCTTTCAAAATTTTAGGTGTGTTTCTCGATAGCAAATTTACTTTTGAGAAACATATAAGGTCTGTGTCTTCTTCAATTGCACAAAAAATTGGCTTATTGAGAAAGTCTTTTAAGATATTTGGTGATCAATCTATTCTGAAGAAGTGTTTTAATTCTTTTATTCTACCTTGTTTTGAGTATTGTTCTCCTGTCTGGTCTTCAGCTGCTGATTCTCATCTTAATTTGTTGGACAGAAACTTACGGTCTATTAAATTTCTTATTCCTGATCTAGATATTAATCTCTGGCACCGTCGTTCAATTAGTTCATTATGCATGTTGCATAAGATTTTTCATAACTCTGACCATCCTTTACATTCAGATCTCCCTGGACAATTCTATCCTGTTCGTAATACTAGGCAGGCAGTTAATTCTAATAGCCAGGCCTTCTCCATCATGAGGCATAATACTACACAGTATTCTAGAAGTTTTATTCCAGCTGTGACCAAATTGTGGAATGATCTTCCTAATCGGGTTGTTGAATCAGTAGAACTTCAAAAGTTCAAAGTGGGAGCAAATGCTTTTTTGTTGACCAGGCGGACATGAGTCTTTTTATAGTTTATATATGACATATTTGTTTTTGACGTTGTTAGTAGTTTGTATATGACATATCTGTTATGACGTTGTTACTTTTTTTAGAATGATTTATTGTTAATTTGTTCTCTTCAGTTATTTATTTCCTTATTTCCTTTCCTCACTGGGCTATTTTTCCCTATTGGAGCCCCTGGGCTTATAGCATCTTGCTTTTCCAATTAGGGTTGTAGCTTGGATAGTAATAATAATAATAATAATAATAATAAGTCTCCTCTCACACAGTCCCTCCATCTCTTTCTTGGTCTCCCTCTTCTTCTTCTTCCCTGAACCTCCATCTCCATAGTATGTCTCCCAACGTGGTCCTCATCTTTCCTCATCAGGTGTCCATACCATCTCAGCCTCCCTTCCTGCACTTTCTTTGATATTTCCACCACCTTTGTCGAGCCCCTTATGTAGTCATTTCTTATCCAATCCTCTCTTGTCACCCCAGACATCCACCTAAGCATTCTCATTCTACTGTTATTATGACTAATAAAAATAGAATTAATAATGATTATGCTTGTTATAAGAGATTTCTTTTGATATAAATGGATCTGATGGAAAATAGGTATGAGGCTAAATAAATGAGGGTTAGCACAAAATGTCAGATGAAAATGTTTAGGAAAAAATATTAGCAGGACAATCGCTGAAACCCTCACAGAAAGCTTTTGACACTCAGCAAGAAATGAAAAAGAAATGAAAACTGAGAATAAACATATTTCAAGAAATGAAAAAGAAATGAAAACTGAGAATAAACATATTTCAAGAAATGAAAAAGAAATTAAAACTGAGAATAAACATATTTCAAGAAATGAAAAAGAAATGAAAACTGAGAATAAACATATTTTGATGAAACGTCCTTTCAACATTTACATTTATAACCTTAAAAATATGAATAGAAGCGTCGAAATATGAAGGGAATCGTATAAGTTCCCCTTCCATAACAGATCAGATTAAACGGAGCAAACCCTGGATGCCAAATAAATGCTTTATGTCGAGGATTTCCTTCCATTTGCTTTTAGATTTATAGATTAAATCATTTCACTTCGAAATAAAAGCTGACAATTCGTTCTGGAAGTATGGCACAGTCATGTTTCTTGATAATGCTTTCTCGATTTTTTTGTATGTACACACTAAAAACCGTAATTTTAATCGAAAATTCTCCGTAAAAATATACTGTTCTCAGCCGTATTTCAGTATTTTTTGTATGTACACACTAAAAACCGTAATTTTAATCGGAAATTCTCCGTAAAAATATACTGTTCTCAGCCGTATTTCAGTATTTTTTGTATGTATACACTAAAAACCGTAATTTTAATCGGAAATTCTCCGTAATAATATGCTGTTTTCATCCATATTTCAGTAAAATACGGGTGACCGTAATTCTAACATACTTTTTTATTATTTTTTACAGGTTAGTGACCGTAATATCACTCCCTTTTGTCAATATGTCCGTTTTTTAAATGGTAAAAATCCTGGAATAAATGTTGCCAGATAGTCACCGTCTTTATAATGCACATTTCTAACAGTGTACTTTAGATGCTCATAGAAACCTTTAGGACTTGTTATTCAAAATATGAGAATATTAAATCTCTAAAATTCTCTGCAGGTTTCATCTCCAAAATTTGCCTACATCAGATTAAATAACTTCATTATAAAAAGCTACTCCTTATCAGGAACATACAGTAATACCAAAGTCGAATTCGACTGCAAAGATAAATTTGTATGATTTTGTTTCACTTTACCTGTGTAAGGGGGGGGGGGGGAGAGGGGCCAGCAGACCACTTAGACATTTCCTTATCGAGTTTAAAGGTTTAAAGATCACTCATGAATGGCAGAGGCAAGGGACAGTGACATTGCCCTAGCAAGCAGGACAATGCCCTGGAGACTGACCATATATTACATGATCAGCGCCCAAGCCTCCTCTCCACCCAAGCCAGGACCAGGGAGGGCCAGGCAGTGGCTGCTGATGACTCGGCAGATAGACCTATAGGCTCCCCTCATGAATGGCAGAGGCAAGGGACAGTGACATTGCCCTAGCAAGCAGGACAATGCCCTAGAGACTGACCCTATATTACATGATCAGCGCCCAAGCCTCCTCTCCACCCAAGCCAGGACCAGGGAGGGCCAGGCAGTGGCTGCTGATGACTCGGCAGATAGACCTATAGGCTCCCCTAAACCCCCAAACCTTAGCTTACAAGGTTGGTGAGGTTGCAGACACTAATGGCACCAACGAGTCTGAGCGGGACTCGAACCCCCGACTGGCAAACACCAGGCGGAGACGTTACCTATCAGGCCATAAACCTGGCTAACCTGGCTATGCAATTGACTGATGGAATTAGGAAGCGAATACTTCCATCTAGTCTCATAGTACTCGATACCCTGTTAACAAACGGTAATTTTAATCGGAAACTGTACCAACTGTGTGTCACACGATCGTACATAGTTCATTTTGTGCTTGTATCTTCGCTCTCCCCTCGCACTAAAAAGAACCTGAAAAAACATGTCTGCTTTTCTCCTCTGTAACAGTGTCGACCTTCGAACATGAAAATTCTTGTTTATTGTAGAACACTCTCTTTTATATACAAAATCTCAAAACAACAAGAATTTTCATGTTCAAAAGTCGACAATGTTACAGAGGAAAAAAGCAGACATGATTTTTCAGGTTCTTTTTAGTGCAAGGGGAGAGCGAAGATACAAGCACAAAATGAACTATGTACGATCGTGTGACACACGCTTGGTACAAAACTCTCCGTAAAAAAATATACGGTTCTCAGCCGAATTTTTTAGAAATACAGTGGACCGTAATGCTACCCTACTTTGTTATCTTTTACGGGTTGTTGACCGCAATATCACTCCTTTAACGTCAATATATCCCATTTTTAAACGGTAAATGACTGGCAACATCTATTCTGGGACTTTTGCCGTATTTTACGGCAAATCTTTAACAGTGTAGGAAAATCCTTTTAATCAGATTCAGCTATTTTGCATTTTAGAATTGATTCTTCTGACGTTGTTTGTAATCTTAAAAGAAAATACTCGTTTTTATAAAGAAAACGTTTTTTTATGAAATATTGTAAAAAGATGTATACAACATTTATAAAAGATAATACAGGAACTTTGATTAAGAAAAAAAAAGACGATTATAAGTGGGATGCAAGTTAATGTCTCTTAACTAAATGACTGAAACGAAAATGAAACAAGTACCTAAAACATGATACATACATACATACATATACCAAGGCACTTCCCCCAATTTTGAGGGGTAGCCGACATCAACAAATGAAATAAAACAAAAAGGGGACCTCTACTCTCTACGTTCCTCCCAGCCTGACAAGGGACTCGGCCAAGTTCGGCTG
>NC_090725.1:1722473-1742473 GCF_036898095.1 Palaemon carinicauda | reverse complement strand
AAAAAAAGCACCTTCAAAGAACTATTATCACTATTATCAATCTCCCAAACAATGACCTTTACAAGACAAAAAAAAAAAAAAAAAAAAAAAAAAAAAAAAAAAAAAAGAGCACCTTCGAAGAACTATTATCATTATCCCAAACAATGACCTATACAAGAAAAAAAAAGCACCTTCAAAGAACTATTATCACTATTATCAATCTCCCAAACAATGACCTTTACAAGAAAAAAAAAAAAAAAAAAAAAAAAAAAAAAAAAAAAAAAAAAAAAAAAAAAAAGAGCACCTTCGAAGAACTATTATCATTATCCCAAACAATGACCTATACAAGAAAAAAAAAAGCACCTTCAAAGAACTATTATCACTATTATCAATCTCCCAAACAATGACCTTTACAAGAAAAAAAAAAAAAAAAAAAAAAGAGCACCTTCGAAGAACTATTATCATTATCCCAAACAATGACCTATACAAGAAAAAAAAAAGCACCTTCAAAGAACTATTATCACTATTATCAATCTCCCAAACAATGACCTTTACAAGAAAAAAAAAAAAAAAAAAAAAAAAAAAAAAAAAAAAAAAAAAAAAAAAGAGCACCTTCGAAGAACTATTATCATTATCCCAAACAATGACCTATACAAGAAAAAAAAAAGCACCTTCAAAGAACTATTATCACTATTATCAATCTCCCAAACAATGACCTTTACAAGACAAAAAAAAAAAAAAAAAAAAAAAAAAGAGCACCTTCGAAGAACTATTATCATTATCCCAAACAATGACCTATACAAGAAAAAAAAAAGCACCTTCAAAGAACTATTATCACTATTATCAATCTCCCAAACAATGACCTTTACAAGACAAAAAAAAAAAAAAAAAAAAAAAAAAAAAAAGAGCACCTTCGAAGAACTATTATCATTATCCCAAACAATGACCTATACAAGAAAAAAAAAAAGCACCTTCAAAGAACTATTATCACTATTATCAATCTCCCAAACAATGACCTTTACAAGACAAAAAAAAAAGAAAAAAAAAAAAAAAAAGAGCACCTTCGAAGAACTATTATCATTTTCCCAAACAATGACCTATACAAGAAAAAAAAAGCACCTTCAAAGAACTATTATCACTATTATCAATCTCCCAAACAATGACCTTTACAAGACAAAAAAAAAAGAAAAAAAAAAAAAAAGAGCACCTTCGAAGAACTATTATCATTTTCCCAAACAATGACCTATACAAGAAAAAAAAAGCACCTTCAAAGAACTATTATCACTATTATCAATCTCCCAAACAATGACCTTTACAAGACAAAAAAAAAAAAAAAAAAAAAAAAAAAAAAAAAAAGAGCACCTTCGAAGAACTATTATCATTATCCCAAACAATGACCTATACAAGAAAAAAAAAAGCACCTTCAAAGAACTATTATCACTATTATCAATCTCCCAAACAATGACCTTTACAAGACAAAAAAAAAAAAAAAAAAAAAAAAAAAAAAAAAAAAAAAGAGCACCTTCGAAGAACTATTATCATTATCCCAAACAATGACCTATACAAGAAAAAAAAAAGCACCTTCAAAGAACTATTATCACTATTATCAATCTCCCAAACAATGACCTTTACAAGACAAAAAAAAAAAAAAAAAAAAAAAAAAAAAAAAAAAAGAGCACCTTCGAAGAACTATTATCATTATCCCAAACAATGACCTATACAAGAAAAAAAAAAGCACCTTCAAAGAACTATTATCACTATTATCAATCTCCCAAACAATGACCTTTACAAGACAAAAAAAAAAAAAAAAAAAAAAAAAAAAAAAGAGCACCTTCGAAGAACTATTATCATTATCCCAAACAATGACCTATACAAGAAAAAAAAAAGCACCTTCAAAGAACTATTATCACTATTATCAATCTCCCAAACAATGACCTTTACAAGACAAAAAAAAAAGAAAAAAAAAAAAAAGAGCACCTTCGAAGAACTATTATCATTTTCCCAAACAATGACAGGTACAAGACAAAAAAAAAAAAAAAAAAAAAAAAAAAAAAAACCTTCAAATACTTCCCAAAGCTCTACCACACATAAAAAAGGAACTTCCTGAGTTAGCTTTCAAAGCTCACTGAAAATAATCCCTTTAATCATTATATAACACCATAACTCTACATGATAAAAAAACACCTCCCACATTAACCCTCGAAATTCCTCGAAAATATGCATCAATATCATCACGCACATTGACCCTACAAGACGCAGAATACATCTAGGTTTTGTTCCCAAAGCTCTTTGAAAAGAACCAACTGTATTACCACTCCCAGTGACCTTACAAAATGAAAATCATCCCAGATTAGCTTCAAAAGCCAATTGGAAAGAACCATCCACATCATAAAAAAACTAACGACTACACAAGACAGAAAGACAATCGTATATTAGTGCATTCAAATTCCTTGAAAAGAAGAGTCTACATTATTAATCCCAATGACCCTTGAAAAGAAGTCTACATTATTAATTCCAATGACCCTTGAAAAGAAGAGTCTACATTATTAATCCCAATGACCCTTGAAAAGAAGAGTCTACATTATTAATCCCAATGACCCTTGAAAAGAAGAGTCTACATTATTAATTCCAATGACCCTTGAAAAGAAGAGTCTACATTATTAATCCCAATGACCCTTGAAAAGAAGAGTCTACATTACTAATTCCAATGACCCTTGAAAAGAAGAGTCTACATTATTAATCCCAATGACCCTTGAAAAGAAGTCTACATTATTAATTCCAATGACCCTTGAAAAGAAGAGTCTACATTATTAATCCCAATGACCCTTGAAAAGAAGAGTCTACATTATTAATTCCAATGACCCTTGAAAGGAAGAGTCTACATTATTAATCCCAATGACCCTTGAAAAGAAGAGTCTACATTACTAATCCCAATGACCCTTGAAAAGAAGAGTCTACATTATTAATCCCAATGACCCTTGAAAAGAAGAGTCTGCATTACTAATCCCACTGACCCTTGAAAAGAAGAGTCTACATTACTAATCCCAATGACCCTTGAAAAGAAGAGTCTACATTACTAATCCCAATGACCCTTGAAAAGAAGAGTCTACATTACTAATCCCAATGACCCTTGAAAAGAAGAGTCTACATTACTAATTCCAATGACCCTTGAAAAGAAGAGTCTACATTACTAATCCCAATGACCCTTGAAAAGAAGAGTCTACATTACTAATTCCAATGACCCTTGAAAAGAAGAGTCTACATTACTAATTCCAATGACCCTTGAAAAGAAGAGTCTACATTATTAATCCCAATGACCCTTGAAAAGAAGTCTACATTATTAATTCCAATGACCCTTGAAAAGAAGAGTCTACATTATTAATCCCAATGACCCTTGAAAAGAAGAGTCTACATTATTAATTCCAATGACCCTTGAAAGGAAGAGTCTACATTATTAATCCCAATGACCCTTGAAAAGAAGAGTCTACATTACTAATCCCAATGACCCTTGAAAAGAAGAGTCTACATTATTAATCCCAATGACCCTTGAAAAGAAGAGTCTGCATTACTAATCCCACTGACCCTTGAAAAGAAGAGTCTACATTACTAATCCCAATGACCCTTGAAAAGAAGAGTCTACATTACTAATCCCAATGACCCTTGAAAAGAAGAGTCTACATTACTAATCCCAATGACCCTTGAAAAGAAGAGTCTACATTATTAATCCCAATGACCCTTGAAGAGAAGAGTCTACATTATTAATCCCAATGACCCTTGAAGAGAAGAGTCTACCTTATAAATCCCAATGACCCTTGAAGAGAAGAGTCTACATTATTAATCCCAATGACCCTTGAAAAGAAGAGTCTACATTACTAATCCCAATGACCCTTGAAAAGAAGAGTCTACATTACTAATCCCAATGACCCTTGAAAAGAAGAGTCTACATTATTAATCCCAATGACCCTTAAAAAGAAGAGTCTACATTACTAATCCCAATGACCCTTGAAAAGAAGAGTCTACATTACTAATCCCAATGACCCTTGAAAAGAAGAGTCTACATTACTAATCCCAATGACCCTTGAAAAGAAGAGTCTACATTATTAATCCCAATGACCCTTGAAAAGAAGAGTCTACATTATTAATTCCAATGACCCTTGAAAAGAAGAGTCTACATTACTAATCCCAATGACCCTTGAAAAGAAGAGTCTTCATTACTAATCCCAATGACCCTTGAAAAGAAGAGTCTACATTATTAATCCCAATGACCCTTGAAAAGAAGAGTCTACATTACTAATCCCAATGACCCTTGAAAAGAAGAGTCTACATTACTAATCCCAATGACCCTTGAAAAGAAGAGTCTTCATTACTAATCCCAATGACCCTTGAAAAGAAGAGTCTACATTATTAATTCCAATGACCCTTGAAAAGAAGAGTCTACATTATTAATCCCAATGACCCTTGAAAGGAACATCCACATCTTCACTCACATTGGCCCTACAAACCATAGATCATCACTCCAGATCTGCTCCCAAAACTCCATATATCGAACCAACAACACTAAAAATTAAAAACCAAATAAGAACATAGATTAGCTCTAAACATTTATTGAAAAGAAATATTGATATCATCCCTAACAATGGCACTGGTAGAAAATATACAATAACACTAGCAAGCAAGCAAGCAATAATAAGAATAGGGAAGTGGGGAATATGGGGAAAGGAAGAGTACCCCTGGATACAATCCAGTTTATAGCTCAAAGGCAGGTACTTGGGAAGGGAAAGATTAAGGAAATAGGGAGAAAGAGAAGTACAGGAGAAGAATAAAAGAGAGGGGCAGACCCTTTTGCGATATTAGGGAATTGATATTATTATTGTTTTTTTGTTAAATAACACTAGATTACCTCACAAAGCTCCTTAAAAAGAATCATCTGCGTCATTACTTAGAATGACCTTACAAAACGAAAAGCCCAATCCAAGTTTGCCTACGGAATCTCTTTGAAAAGAATCTTGCACACTCACTATAACTCTAAAAATAAGCCATCCTTATCCTAGATTAGTTAAATGACTGCTTGAAAATATCTATACCATCCAAGACAATGGACCTACAAGAAAAATGAACTATTCCAAACTAGCTCTCAAAAGTTCTTGGAAAAAAAAAAAGTCTTCTGCACAAAATACACCATCCTGAATTAGCGCCAAAACTTTGAAAAGGACTTTCTACATCATCAACAAATCAACCTGACAAAAATGGAAGTAACATCCCAGACTATATTACAAAGTTCTTTGAAGAGAATAATAAACATCACATTATGCATAAAAACCTAAAGTCCCAATCCAGATGAGCTCCTAACCTTCAAAAATAATCATAAACCTATACACAATGACACTACAAGACAAAAATCACTACCCTACACTATAGTCAATTTCTTTTAGCGATGCAGATTTGCACTGACTCGCAGCGGTGCCCTTTTAGCTCGGAAAAGTTTCCTGATCGCTGATTGGTTGGACGAGATCATTCTAACCAATCAGCGATCAGAAAACTTTTCCGAGCTAAAAGGGCACCGCTGCGAGTCGGTGCAAATCTGCCTCGATAAAAGAAATGGACTATAGATCCTAAAGTTCTTTTGAAAGAATCGTCTACATTTTTACTTCAATGACTACAAGAAATAAGAACCCTCCCAGATTAGGTCAAAGAACTTCATGAAAAGACAAATATTAAATTTATTCACAATGGCACATATTGCTTCTAAAAAAAATGTTCGATGCTAATCATCTGCATCGCTATTTCAAATGACCATAAAAGACAAAAAGCAACATTCTCGATTAGCTCCAAAAGTTATTTGAAAAGAAATATCTATGTCATTGAAATCACGATCAAGAGCTGAATCAAGGGATATTTGTAAAACGCTAAACATTGAAAGTACATCATCCAGCCTCTTTTGAAATCCAAACGTGTAGTAATTGCATCGGCTTATTCTTAAAACATCAATAGGTCTACAGTACGAATACCAATAACAGCTGAAATTATATCGTTAACAAGAAATAATTTCCATTGTAAGAATACAACGAAGAGGAACCACATCTGGAAACGTAGTGGGCAAGAATAAACAAATAAGTTAAGAAAAGATATTTTGGTAGTTGAGAGAAGGTCAGCGAACAAAACATGTCAGCCAATAGTAATAAAAAGGAAAGACTGAGGTTGGAATGATTTAGTGGAGCCATATGGTGGCATTCAGATCTCTAGGATTTATGTCCTGCGGTTTGGTAGGAAGAACAACTCTCTGAAGTTACAGGAAAACCAACATGTATAAATGAGATGAAGAAGACTGTCGCTTCGGAGATGTGACTAAATAAAAGATCATAATATAAGGAGGCAATGGATTCAAATCAACCAATCATTCTTATGCCAGGCTGACACTTGCACGACTTTTTGCCACGAATTTGTCGTGGCAAGTCGTGACATTTTGTGGCACGAACTGGAAAAAAAAAAAAAAAAAAAAAAAAATTACCTCAGAATGACAACTCACCTGTCCACATTGACACGAACTGGCACGACGAGTTCACGACGAGTTCATGCATAGTTTTAGCATAGTTTGCGCACTTCCCGCATCGTCCAGACGAGTTCACGAACAGTTCACGCATAGTTCACGTCGCATTCACGAAATTTTGTCGTGACCAAAATTTTGAACATTTCAAAATTCTCGTCACGACATGCCACGATGTCACGACAGGTTCACGACGAGTTCACTCCAGTTCACGACGAGTTCACGCCAGTTCACGACTCGAGTCGTGACAATGCGTGCCACAAATTCGTGCAAGTGTCAGGGTACCTTTAGAAATAAAAAAAAAAATAAAGAAGTTTTTTACAAAATGGTGAGCAATTTTTAGGCAAACGAACATACAGACTCCAACGATGAAAGAGGAAAGGCAAATTCCAGAGATTCTTTTAAAACAGGGTATATAAATGAGTGAATGATGAAGGGAAACACACAAATAATCACGCCTAATGCCATAGCCTGATAAATGGTTAATTTTTCAGTTCACGTGTGTTTCTTATATATATTTTCGCTGATGGGGAAATGAATTTGGAAAGGTTTTTTTATTAGCACGATTACTTACGGAAAACCCAGTGAGTATATTATTAAGCGAAAATGTACGAAAATAATCATTGTGATCAATCTTTGGTGGATATCATTGAAAATTTAATGTCAATATTATAATAATAATAATAATAATAATAATAATACTATGGTTTGTGGCCTCAACATACAAAACAACACAGAGGGGACAGCAAATCAATCCAGTAATGGCCCAGCCTCTACTTTCTTTGGAACGTGAGTAGAAATAAGATAAGGAAGGTAAAGGGAGCCGTTTATCAATCTCTAGCGGAGGCTTTTCCTCCGAAGGAAGTCACCCAACACTAATCAAAATAGGTTCCTCTGTTCATATGATACGTTGCCCAAACCCAGTGAGAGTAATGCCAGGCTGACACTTGCACGACTTTTTGCCACGAATTTGTCGTGGCAAGTCGTGACATTTTGTGGCACGAACTGGAAAATAAAAAAAAAACAAAAACAAAAAATACCTCAGAATCACAGCTCACCTGTCCACATTGACACGAACTGGCACGACGAGTTCACGACGAGTTCATGCATAGTTTTAGCATAGTTTGCGCACTTCCCGCATCGTCCCGACGAGTTCATGAACAGTTCGCGCATAGTTCACGCCGCGTTCACGAAATTTTGTCGTGACCAAAATTTTTAACATTTCAAAATTCTTGTCACGATATGCCATGATGTCACGACAGGTTCACGACGAGTTCACTCCAGTTCACGACGAGTTCACGCCAGTTCACGACTCGAGTCGTGACAATGCGTGCTACAAATTCGTACAAGTGTCAGGGTACCTTAAGTAGCCTACGTACTGATATGAATCAGCATAACTGAGCTATTCTCTCTCCAAGAGATGTAAAACAGATGATTAGATTTTACATGAGCACCGCTGGAAAATTTCTGCCATTCATTTTCATCGTACATTTTCACATTATGACAGAATATATTGCATTGTTTGAATAATCTCAAAATTGGGTTCAAAAGAAAAACTGGAATATCGCATATCAAAGTCGTTTTTCAGATGTAATAGTAATGATAAAGTTCTATCATTCATTAGTGCAAGTATACTGTGTATATTTATATGTATATATATATATATATATATATATATATATATATATATATATATATATATAATATATATATGTATATATATAAATATATATATATATATATATAAATATGTATATATATATATATATATATATATATATATATATATATATATATATATATATATATATATATATATACATATTCACTGTAAATAATTTCTGCGAATTATATATCTATTGAAAGCTACATTCGATTTAGATATATATATTTTTAAATACTTGTAGTTTGTGTTATGATCGCTTAATAGTTATCATAATTCATAAAAATTTCTATGTAGTATGTGAATGTTATCAATAATTACTGGATATATCACACAATGTCAGAAAATGTTTTAATGGTTTCATGCGTCTTTCTTGTGATACAAAAGACACCGAAAAGTTAAGTGCAACCTCCGTAGATGATCGGACCGGACTATCTGAGACATGCGCACCTTTTATTATTATTATTATCATTACTATCCAAGCTACAACCCTAGTTGGAAAAGCAAGATGCTATAAGCCCCAGGGGCTCCAACAGGGAAAAAATAGCCCAGTGAGGAAAGGAAATAAGGAAATAAATAAATGAAGAGAACAAATTAACAATAAATCATTCTAAAAAAGCCACAAAATCGAGAATGTCCCAAAACAACTTCTGGTGAATCTTTTATAGGTCAACGTATAACCAAACCTCGGTCTAAGGCACGGACAGTTTCGCTTCTGGGTTACAATGTTTTTTTTTTTTGTCTCGAAAACATGATAATGGAATTTGCACTAGCAAGGGATGTTCACCCCAATTCTAGGGGGAGTATTTGACTGAAAATGAAAATTGAAGTGGAATATAATAAGATGAGAGAGAGAGAGAGAGAGAGAGAGAGAGAGAGAGAGAGAGAGAGAGAGAGACTAAGTTGTGAGTTAAAACGACATAATTAACTAGGGTTGAGAGAGAGAGAGAGAGAGAGAGAGAGAGAGAGAGACTAAGTTGTGAGTTACAACGATATGATTAACTAGGGTTGAGAGAGAGAGAGAGAGAGAGAGAGAGAGAGAGAGAGAGAGGAGAGAGAGACTAAGTTGTGAGTTACAATGACTTGATTAACTGGGGTTGAGAGAGAGAGAGAGAGAGAGAGAGAGAGAGAGAGAGAGAGAGAGAGAGAGAGACTAAGTTGTGAGTTACGATATGATTAACTAGGGTTGAGAGAGAGAGAGAGAGAGAGAGAGAGAGACTAAGTTGTGAGTTACAATGACTTGATTAACTGGGGTTGAGAGAGAGAGAGAGAGAGAGAGAGAGAGAGAGAGAGAGAGAGACTAAGTTGTGAGTTACGATATGATTAACTAGGGTTGAGAGAGAGAGAGAGAGAGAGAGAGAGAGAGAGAGAGAGAGAGAGAGAGAGAGACTAAGTTGTGAGCTACAACGACATGATTAACTAGGGTTGAGAGAGAGAGAGAGAGAGAGAGAGAGAGAGAGAGAGAGAGAGAGAGAGAGAGAGACTAAGTTGTGAGTCAACGACTTGATTAACTAGGGTTGAGAGAGAGAGAGAGAGAGAGAGAGAGAGAGAGAGAGAGACTAAGTTGTGAGCTACAACGACATGATCAACTAGGGTTGAGAGAGAGAGAGAGAGAGAGAGAGAGAGAGAGAGAGAGAGAGAGAGAGAGAGAGAGACTAAGTTGTGAGCTACAACAACATGATTAACTAGGGTTGAGAGAGAGAGAGAGAGAGAGAGAGAGAGAGAGAGAGAGACTAAGTTGTGAGCTACAACGACATGATCAACTAGGGTTGAGAGAGAGAGAGAGAGAGAGAGAGAGAGAGAGAGAGAGAGAGAGAGAGAGACTAAGTTGTGAGCTACAACAACATGATTAACTAGGGTTGAGAGAGAGAGAGAGAGAGAGAGAGAGAGAGAGAGAGAGAGAGAGAGAGAGAGACTAAGTTGTGAGCTACAACAACATGATTAACTAGGGTTGAGAGAGAGAGAGAGAGAGAGAGAGAGAGAGAGAGAGGAGAGAGAGAGAGAGAGAGACTAAGTTGTGAGCTACAACGACATGATCAACTAGGGTTGAGAGAGAGAGAGAGAGAGAGACTAAGTTGTGAGCTACAACAACATGATTAACTAGGGTTGAGAGAGAGAGAGAGAGAGAGAGAGAGAGAGAGAGAGAGAGAGAGAGAGAGAGAGAGAGAGAGAGAGAGAGAGATGCAGGTAAAATCTTTCAGACGATTCTTGAACGCTTTGTAACCTCGTGACCTTGAAAGTAGGTCGATACCACAACCGGTCAGGGCAAACACTCATGCGGCATTGGGTTACTTCCAACAAACGCAATACACATTTCATGAATTTTTTTTTTTTTTTTATAAAAGTGAGAATACGATAACATACTTTTTTTTTTCTTTTTATAAAAGTGAGAATACGATGATATGCTACAGACGATTTTTTTTTTCTTTTATAAAAGTGAAAATACGATAACATACTATAGACGAAATCATAAACTTCACCAGATTGATGTTGGAGTTTGATGAAAGTAACAGTGATAGTGGTCGTATTATTATTATTATTATTATTATTATTACTATCCAAGCTACAACCCTAGTTGGAAAAGCAAGATGCTATAAGCCCAAGATGCTATGAAAGTAACAGTAATAGTGGTCGTATTATTATTATTATCATTATTATTATTATTACTATCCAAGCTACAACCCTAGTTGGAAAAGCAAGATGCTATAAGCCCAGGGGCCCCAATAGGGAAAAATAGCCCAGTGAGGAAAGAAAATAAGGAAATAAATAAATGAAGAGAACAAATTAACAATAAATCATTCTAAAATAAGTAACAACGTCAAAACAGACATGTCATATATAAACTATTAACAACGTCAAAAACAAATATGTCATAAATAAACTATAAAAAGACTCATGTCCGCCTGGTCAACAAAAAAGCATTTGGTCCAACTTTGAACTTTTAAAGTTCTACTGATTCAACCACCCGATTAGGAAGATCATTCCATAACTTGGTAACAGCTGGAATAAAAAAAAGATAATTAATCTAATTGAGAAGCATCTGTACAAGAAACACGGAAGGAGAAAGATAGACATCATATGCTAAAAAAGAAAAAAAAAAAGAAGATAGTCTTGGCGATAGCTTTTTTTTTTTTTTTTCTTAATTTTTCTCCGTCCGCATACACAAACCAATAACTGCTTCGGTTCCGCCGTAGCTTACGATGTTATTCCCAATAACACGTGTGAATGGAGCCTAGACCTGCAGGAGAAACGAAAACAAGGACTGGGGGGAAGATATAATCTTCAAAAGAAAAGGCAAGCTTTGTCGTCTTCACGCAAGGGTAATATCAATCAACCCATCGGAAAATTGTATTTTATCTTCGTCCCCTCACATCGCCATTCGGTTTCCATGACGGGTTTTCAAGGCATAGCATGAACAAAACAATTTATTATATTTTCAATATGCCAAAAACTAAAGGGGGGGGGGGGGGGGTTCGTTGTGGTTTTAGTACGAAGAAGGAAATCGCATATGATTCTTTTCTTTGGATGATGAAAGTGGAAAATAACTCAAACTTTTAATTTTCTACTTCAGTGCAGATGTAAAAATATAACGACGAAAATTATGTGCACTACTGCACTTTTTTGACTTCCCCTTAAAGGTCAATTGAATTCATTTCCTGTATAAAATCTAAGGCACGTGAAGTTTACAATATTATTAAAAAACTAATTATCTACAATAATACCAATTCCCTAATATCGCAAGAGGGTCTGCCCCTCTCTTTTATTCTTCTCCTGTACTTCTCTTCCTCCCTATTTCCTTAATCTTTCCCATCCCAAGTACCTGCCTTTGAGCTATAAACTGGATTGTATCCAGGGGTACTCTTCCTTTCCCCATATTCCCCACTTCCCTATTCTTATTATTGTTGTTGTTGTTTTATTAAGAAACTGTCTGTTGACAGAAATGAATGACCTCAATAACGTGAGGAGTTCAAAACAGGTAGGTCTGAATATGAATGAACCCTCTTACTCTTAGACATGGAAAAGATGCCATACAAGCGGTAGTAGCCCCGTGAGTGATGGAATCATTTTTATTCAAGGACGAGTCTTACCTTTTGATAATAAGGATAACAATATATTCAAGCAGGACTCTTACGAATTAGTCTGTCGGAGAACCGTGTTCAGGAGTTGGCGACTATAAATATATATTTTCTTTTATCATTTCAAAGGTTATGTGTACCATGATTGTAGTGTCTCACAGATTGTAAAGATACGGCTAATGCCAGGCTGACACTTGCACGACTTTTTGCCACGAATTTGTAGTTGCAAGTCGTGACTTTTTGTGGCACGAACTGAAAAAAAAAAAAAAAAAATATTACCTCAGAATCACAGCTCACCTGTCCACATTGACACGAATTGCCACGACGAGTTCACGACGAGTTCATGCATAGTTTTAGCATAGTTTGCGCACTTCCCGCATCGTCCCAACGATTTCACGAACAGTTCGCGCATAGTTCACGCCGCGTTCACGAAATTTTGTCGTGACTAAAATTTTGAACATTTCAAAATTCTCGTC
The DNA here is from genome assembly GCF_036898095.1 of Palaemon carinicauda. Taxonomy (NCBI): domain Eukaryota; kingdom Metazoa; phylum Arthropoda; class Malacostraca; order Decapoda; family Palaemonidae; genus Palaemon; species Palaemon carinicauda. The sequence continues at coordinate 1,729,735 of NC_090725.1, read as the reverse complement.
ATGACATGCCACGATGTCACGACAGGTTCACGACGAGATCACTCCAGTTCACGACGAGTTCACGCCAGTTCACGACTTGAGTCGTGACAATGCGTGCCACAAATTCGTGCAAGTGTCAGGGTACCTTTAGTATTAATTTTCTAAAGGATGAGGTGGTGAGGCTCCCGGCTACTAAAATAAGAGCATTTACTTACGGTTATATAACTAAGCAATCCGAACAAACAGACACAGAAATTTGCAATAATATTGCTGAAGCAAGAATAAATGAAGGATTATAGTAATTAACATAAGAAATCCAGACAATAGTGTTTATAAAGCTAGTATGCACAGCAGACTCGTATAAATCAAGGTAAAAAGCATCGACACCATAGGGGAATTACTCAAGCAAAAAAGCCTTAGCAGAATCGGGGGAAAAAATCAGTTATGCAAAGAAATCAACTAATTATCCAGTCTTGAGATAATTAAGGTAAAACCTTTAAAAACAGTAAAACATTTGCAAAGTTAAATGGATATTCCCTTTTTACATACATACATATACCAAGGCACTTCCCCCAATTTCGGGGGGTAGCCGACATCAACAAATGAAACAAAACAAAAAGGGACCTCTACTCTCTACGTTCCTCCCAGCCTGACAAGGGACTCAACCGAGTTCAGCTGGTACTGCTAGGGGGCCACAGCCCACCCTCCCCCGTTATCCACCACAGATGAAGCTTCATAATGCTGAATCCTCTACTGCTGCTACCTCCGCGGTCATCTAAGGCACCGGAGGAAGCAGCAGGAACTTTTCCATTTTTAATTTCATAAAAATGCATGTTATCCATTTTCACACGCTTCTATAGTTGAATATCGGTAAAAATGCTGGATTATTCAACCAAACATATCTGGACCGTGGGGACACGGGGTACTTCTCGGCTCCTTTTCAGTTCAAGAACAGATTCATGATATCTATTTGAGAATATTTATGGCAAATCTGCCCGCATATTTAAGGCTGTCTAAAATTGAAGCAAAATTCATTAATATCTAAGGACAATTTACATCCTTGTGGTACAGACTTCAAGGGGGTTAACCTTTCTGATATTTTGACACTTTTCAATTCTTGTTATGAGAGAGAAGGGTTGAATTACAGTTAATAGGTAAGTGCAGTATTTGTTAATTTTCTAAGTAAAGTATTTTATATCAATTACTTTACCTAGATTAGGCTTTTCTAAAATGTTAAGAATTCCCGGATATCTACATTTGGAACATGGGTTTAACAAACCGATAAACACAAACAACAGACAAGTTCAAATCAAATTACCAATTACTTTAGAAGAGTAATAATATTAAGAAAAGAAAAGCAAAATTTCCAAGAGCATCATAGACCCTCTCTCCTTTAGAAATATTTCATCTGTTTCATGTGTCTTTTTTCAGAATGAAAGAAGTGATCTCTACTCAACGAGTGCCGTGGCAGGTTAAAGAGACCGAGAGCGAACAACAAACAAGTTCAAATCAAATTATCAATTACTTTAGAAGAGTAATAATAATAAGAAAAGAAAAGCAAACTTTCCAAGAACATTATAGACCCTATCCTCCTTAGAAATATTTCATCTGTTTCATGTGTCTTTTTTCCAGAATGAAAGAAGTGCTCTCCACCATAAACCGATAAACACAACCAACAGACAAGTTCAAATCTAATTATCAATTACTTTAGAAGAGTAATAATAATAAGAAAAGAAAGGCAAACTTTCCAACAACATTATAGACCCTCTCTCCTTTAGAAATATTTCATTTGTTTCACGTGTCTTTTTTTTCAGAATGAAAGAAGTGCTCTCAACCCAACGAGTGCCGTGGCAGGTTAAAGAGACCGCGAGAGCGAATTCGGGGGAAATAATGATACCAATCAACGAAACCCCAAGAAACAATAATCCAGATGATCCGAGACACGTGAGTGATTCGGTCAGCCAATGACAGACCCTTTCCCCAGGTAAAGGAAACTTTTCTTTCGCATTTCCTCGTCCCTTTCAACCCCAAAGGACGTACCGGTACGTTCTAGCAAAACACTGTTAATTACATGTTTTTACATATTCTTGATAATTTTATGAGAAACTTCAGGCATTTTCCAAAAGAATGAGACCAACCTGACCTCTCTAGGACAAAAATTAAGCCTGTTAGAGCAATTTCAAAAAATATATATAGCAAAATGTGCTCTTACATGTTTTTACATATTTTTGATAATTTAATGAGAAACTTCAGGCATTTTCCAAAAGAATGAAACTAACCTGACCTCTCTAGGACAAAAATTAAGCCTGTTAGAGCAATTTAAAAAATATAAATAGCAAAATGTGCTCTAAATTTAACCTTATGGTGGGGGTAAAAGGTTGAGAAATATGGTAGATTAAGGGGACGTTAGACGTTAGACACTTTCAAAATGGTAAACAAATTACTGAATAAACAAGTCAATAAAGTTTATGGATAATCATATATTTTCATCTGACTAAAAATTATAAATTTGGTTAAATCTATTTCGTCTTGTAAGCTATCGGATGATTAAAACGCGGAACGAAAAAGAAATTTCCGTTGCATGAAATGAACTGTCAATCATATACAAAGCTGTGGCCTAAAGCTACTAACCCCAGCCATTTTGGATTTATGTTTATTTCAAAAGTTGTTCACATTTGTACTACTAAATAAAATAAATGTCATTTATATTTGAAGATGAAATAAATATTGATAACATTAGAAGAAAAAATAATCAATAGAAATATATAATTTTTAATCATCCCTAATGACTGTATTCTTTATCTTTCACAAGATGAATAAGAAAAAAAAAAACACCATTATAAAATAATCTACAGCCTTTTTGTCTCTACAAACCTGGAAATGAGCCTCATCAGCAGCATTAAAAATCCCCTTACACATACTGCTTTGGATATTGAATGCCATTCATCCAACACTCCCTCGACTTTTTCAACAAAAGTATTCTAAATTTTCCTTTCTTCTGTCTTGTCAGCACACTCAAATTACAGACCCTTCTGACCAACCCACTACCCCCATAGCCTTTCAATGAGACCAAGTTCCCTCAATGGACTAGTCAGCGTTTTCCATATGTTCAGTTGACTCACGAGTAATCTTTAAGCTTCTCGTGCCTTCAATACTTTTTACCCTCCATAGTGTACCAACCGTGTGTCACACGATCGTACATAAATTATTTTGTATATATTATGCTTGTATCTGCGCTCTTCCCTCGCACTAAAAAGAACCTGAATAATCATGTCTCCGGTTTTCCTCTGTAACATTGTCTGTCTTGTGAACATGAAAAAGCCTGTTGCCTCGAGGTTTTGTATATAAAGGAGAGTGTTCTATAATAAAGTTACTCAGTTGATTGCTTCCTGCCTTTGAGTCCTAACCTTTCTCTCGGCCCGTCACAATAGACAATTAAACAAAATAGTTTACATAGTTTACTTTCTTTCACGTACGTCAGCTGTTGTACTTTATTGTCTTCAGGAAGAATGTGCTAATAATTCTATAATACATTTTAACTGTTTTTCCACAAAACTTTTCATTTATTATAGATCTCTGAGAGAACTCCCATTACCCTCCTTACGCCACCTACTTTTTGAAGCCCCACTTTTTTTCACCTTGTGTCATATACACCGAGCGCTCATAAATCCCAATAAAAGTCATTTATTACGAACGTTTCAGTCAGTTCTACTTAATCTTATTGCAGACGATCAAAGATACATCCACTGATTTCAGCCGATGTTTTCTTACGACATACGTCAGTCATAGCGATGGTCAGAAAGTGTTACCAGAACATTGACAATCTCAGCGTAACAACAACACATCACTATAGTCCATTTCTTTTAGCGAGTCATATTTGTACCGACTCGCAGCGGTGCCCTTTTAGCTCGGAAAAGTTTCCTGATCGCTGATTGGTTGGACAAGATAATTCTAACCAATCAGCGACCAGGGAACTTTTCCGAGCTAAAAGGGCACCGCTGCAAGTCGGTGCAAATCTGCATCGCTAAAAGAAATGGACTATAGTTGTGGAGCCTCTGAGGAAGGAAATGCGTCATTTTAGAGAAAGAATTAAGATAACTTTATCCTTGCAACTCTGTATAGTGTGGAAGTCAACAACAAGCTGGGGGAAAGGGTCTTGTAGTTTCACGTCCCGTTTACTGCTGAAAAAAGCGTAGAAAATCCTGTTGTGTAATTACTGCAATATATATAATTCTAACAACTGTCAGAAAGAATTTAGATGATATTGATTATCATGAAATCCTTGCAAATATATGATCCATGTACATGTTTTATAAAAAAAAAAAAAAATCCTTTATATAAAAGGTTTATGTTTTAATCTCAATATACATTAAAAATAAATCGTTTCGTAGGTAGCCTTAATTCATAAGAATCTTACACTGAAGGAGAGGGAGAGAGAATAAGTAGGCAAAGCATATCCGACACTAATAGTTATGCACAGCACGAGCAGGATACACACCCACTACAACCCGAACAGTTCATAAAAAAAAAAAAAAAAAAAAAAAAAAAATCCCATCATTAAAAAAAAAAAAATCCCATCATTTAAAAAAAAAATTCCCATCATTTAAAAAAAAATCCCATCATTAAAAAAAAAAATCCCATCATTTAAAAAAAAAAATTCCCATCATTTAAAAAAAAAATCCCATCATTAAAAAAAAAATCCCATCATTTAAAAAAAATCCCATCATTAAAAAAAAATCCCATCATTTAAAAAAAAAAATCCCATCATTTAAAAAAAAAATCCCATCATTTAAAAAAAAAATCCCATCATTATGGTGTGTCGGAAGAACTCATACTGTTGGAAGAAAGAAAGAGTGGTAAAGAGATTCCATCAATACCTATTGTAGACGCGGTCGAATAAGCAGTAATGGAATGGCATTTGTGTGTATGTGCTCGTGTGTTTCTGCCTGCGTGCGTCTAATGCCGAGAATCGAAGATGATACAAGTCACGACCTAAGGATACGGCTCCCACAATCCCTGCCCTGCCCTACCTTCTCCTCCTCCCCTCCAACGATCCCTGATTCATGTCTAAAACTCCTTCCGCACATTCGCTCTCGATTTGAATGACTTTGTACAGGTCACGACCTAAGGATACGGCTCCCACAATCCCTGCCCTGCCCTACCTTTTCCTCCTCCTCCCCTTCAACGATCCCTGATTCATATCTAAAACTCCTTCTGCACATTCGCTCTCGTTTTGAATGACTTTGAAGGAAACCATCTACTGTTCCATCTCCAAAACCTTGATCTCTTCCACAGATCATCACCAATAAAACAGGCCACGTTTGGAACTTTATTCTCTTAATTTAGTTTAATTTCACCATGAAAAAATCGCTAAGGCACTATGTTATGAGGTACACGAGTTTTATTTTTGTCGTATTTCATATAGACACCGGTACGCATTTATTTTTTTCTTCAAAGGCAAGCCACTTCCCTTAACGAGGGCGTCTCTAAAGAGAAAATGAATTCACGTTCACACTTCAACTGACAAATTGAGGATTAATCCGAGGTGTAGAATACTTCGAGAACAGTAAAATATCAACGCAGCGTCGAACCCATTTCGGCATCTACTCCCGTTTCGCATAACTCTCAAGTTTCCGCCATGTCGAGATCCATTCTAGCCAATAACTCTTTCTGTCCAGGTCGTTCTATGTGTTCCTGTTTCCCTTCCTATCAATACTTCTCTTTTCATAGTTTATTTATGACATATTTGTTTTTGATGTTGTTAATAGTTTATATGTGACATGTCTGTTTTGACGTTATTACTTTTTTTAGAATGATTTATTGTTAATTTGTTCTCTTCATTTCTTTATTTCCTTATTTCCTTTCCTCACTGGGCTATTTTTCCCTATTGGAGCCCCTGGCGTAATAGCATCTTGCTTTTCCAACTAGGGTTGTAGCTTGGATAGTAATAATAATAATAATAATAATAATAATAATAATAATAATAAGTGTAGAAACTCCCCACCAACCCATCGTTCTTCAATCTCTCCACATGACCAAACCAACTGGAAACAAATTTTTTTTTTTACCTGACTTTTTACCACCATCTCTACGTATTTATATTCATCATCCCATTACTTCTTCTTACAGCACATATGCTATGTAAAGTGCCCCTCTTAGACTCTTCAACCATGATTCTTTTTATTACATAAAACCTCCCACTTCACTTCCTTAAAGGAGAGGTAGTAAAATAAACCTTTTATATATTCATACCTTATGTTTTTCACATACGACACTTTCCACTTTCCCTCATATCTACCCCTAACCACTTTAACAAATCCGTCCCGTCCATTCTTCAAGCATTTTTTCAAGATTCATTTCTGTATCTTCCATTCCAAATAATAATAATAATAATGATAATAATAATAACAATAATAATAATAATAATAATAATAATAATAATAATAATAATAATAATTATAATTAAAATGATAATAATAATAATAATAATAATAATAATAATAATACTAATAAAAATAATAACAATAATAATAATAATATTAATAATGATAATAATAATAATAATAATAATAACAATTATAATCAAAATGATAATAATAATAAAAATAATAATAATAATAATAATAATAATAATAATAAAAATAATAATAATAATAATAATTTTAGTAATAACAACAATAATAATAATAATAATAATAATAATAATAATAATAAAAATAATAATAATAATAATAAAAATTAAAATAAAATTAATAATCCCCAACGCTGCTCTAGCAAATACTTTCATATTTCTTTCTCTTCCTCTTTTTCTTTCCCACCTATACCCCTACATTAAGGAGTCTGTTGCCAGATGTGCCATCTCCAATACCTTCTGCCAAAGGTATCCTCCTTGACCAAACCTCCTCTCTCCATATCATCCTTCACGTTATCTCTAATTCTCTATCTCCCTTTCGCTCTTCTCTCATTTATTTATTTCCTTATTTCCTTTCCTCACTGGGCTATTTTTCCCTGTTGGAGCCCCTGGGCTTATAGCATCTTGCTTTTCCAACTAGGGTTGTAGCTTGGATAGTAATAATAATAATAATAACAGGTTCCTCCCGCCTTCATCCTCAACACTGCCCATACACACTATTTCAGTCGTGACACACTTATTACCTCTGCAATCTTCACTACGCCTGCCATTCTTCTTAGTTCATCATAAGAATGGCAGGCGTAGTGTAGATTACTCTTTCTCTTCCTATCTAAGTCGATAGTTTATCATTGATCATTTAGAACGAATTTAC
>NC_090725.1:1714973-1717473 GCF_036898095.1 Palaemon carinicauda | reverse complement strand
CATAGGAGCAGACATAAATGGAAGATGGGGTTTTAGATTCCAATGATAATAGAAGATCAGATAGTAAATATAATTTCAGCATATGACCCTCGGATTGATTGACAAAATCAAGAAATAAAGATTTAGACAAGCGTTTGAGGCAGCTATTAGAACAGTGAAAAAAGGAAGAGAAGCTACTCATAGGAGCAGACATAAATGGAAGATGGGGTTTTAGATTCCAATGATAATAGAAGATCAGATAGTAAATATAATTTCAGCATATGACCCTCGGATTGATTGACAAAATCAAGAAATAAAGATTTAGACAAGCGTTTGAGGCAGCTATTAGAACAGTGAAAAAAGGAAGAGAAGCTACTCATAGGAGCAGACATAAATGGAAGATGGGGTTTTAGATTCCAATGATAATAGAAGATCAGATAATAAATATAATTTCAGCATATGACCCTCGGATTGATTGCCAAAAACAAGAAATAAAGATTTAGACAAGAGTTTGAGGCAGCTATTAGAACAGTGAAAAAAGGAAGAGAAGCTACTCATAGGAGCAGACATAAATGGAAGATGGGGTTTTAGATTCCAATGATAATAGAAGATCAGATAGTAAATATAATTTCAGCATATGACCCTCGGATTGATTGACAAAATCAAGAAATAAAGATTTAGACAAGCGTTTGAGGCAGCTATTAGAACAGTAAAAAAAGGAAGAGAAGCTAATCACAGGAGCAGACGTAAATGGAAGAGAGGGGAAGAGAAGGGATTGTACCGACCGTGTGTCACACGATCGTACATAAATTATTTTGTATATATTATGCTTGTATCTGCGGTCTTCCCTCGCACTAAAAAGAACCAGAATAGACATGTCTGCGTGTCGCCTATGTAACATTGTCATTTTCTCGAACATGTATTTTCCTGTTGCCTTGAGGTTTTGTATATAAAGGAGAGTGTTCTTTAATAAAGTTACTCAGTTGATTGCTTCCTGCCTTTGAGTTATAACCTTTCTCTCGGCCGTCACAGGATGGAGATGAGGAGGCATATGAAGGTTACGAGTTCGATATTAGAACTGAAGATGGGGAGCATATATTAGAGATGGCTCAGAGTTTTGAATTGACATGTATGAGCATCTGGCTTCAGAAGTTGGGTGAGCACTTGATAGAGAATGAGAGCGGAGAAGTGGAAAGCTAAGGATAGCAAGGTTGGTAGCGTCGCGGACTTCTATTTCAGACGTCCCGAGTTTGGTCCCCGCCAGGGACGCGAATACTGTGAGACCTTCTACGGGGGGATACTCCCAGGGTGGGGCCTGGGGGGAGGTTAGAGGGGACTAGTGTTAGTCCCTGCTGGCTAATGGTCGCCCGAGGAGAACGATGTACATTTTCTCAGTGGAGACCTAAAACCCGCAACTTTAACTTTTTAAATAGATTACATTCTGGTTAGAGGAGCTGACAAAAACAATATGATGAACTGCGAAGGGATTTTGGCGGAAGCATGTATTAAACAACATGGACTGGTAGTGAGGGATTCTAAAATGAGAGGTACCCAAGAAGAGAAAGAGGAAATTTAGAATTAAGGTTTGGGACTGTAAAGGAGAAAAGGGTGAGCAATCTAAGAGGATTTTGAGAGAGACGACTGGAAAGGTCGAAAACATCTGGGCAGGTATGAAAGAAATATGTTTAAGGGAAACGGAGGAATTAGTGGGAAGAACCAGCGGATATGGTGTACCGAAAGGAGAAACAATTGAAAAAATATCAGAGGCATTTAAGGTCTGGACAGTAAGGCATGCATAGGGTGCAGAGGAACAGTACAGAGAAGAGGTAAAAGGTTCGAGGAGGAAAGTATGTATAGCTATTGGAAGAGCGGTAGATTGAACGAAAGGCTAGAAACAAAGGAGAAAAGAATATCTGTAATTTTTCAAACTTGAGGAAAAGACAAAGACAGGATTTGAGGTAACTGGGAGCTATCAAGGATAGAGATGAAAATATATTGTATAGGGATGAAAACCTTGAGAGGAGATGGAGAGAATATTTTGAATAACTATTGAAAACTGAAAATGAGAGAGAGAGGAGATGGGAAAAGCAAAATCACAGTTGCAAGTTCTTCCTCAATTTTCACGTAACATACGTAACTGGAGGTAGCGTGCTTCAGGAGTTCCAACATTTCAAAAATTGATGAAATAAGAATGGCAGGCATAATAAAGATTACAGGGTGTCACGACGGAGATGGTTTGGACATGCGGTGATGATGGATGGTAGGGAGGGAGTGAGTAGGGCTTGGGAGGAACCTGTTAGGGGGGAAGATGCGAGAGGAGCGGGTGGATTAGATGGCGAGATAAGATGAAGTATGATGGGAAGAGAAGAGGTTTGGTGGAAGAAGATGCCTTTGAGAAAAGGCATCGGAGAGGACGCATCAGGCAACCGACCCTTTAAAACAGGGATAGCAGTGGGAAAGAAGAAGACATGGCAACACTCTCTCTTGGTCTCATGTGGCTGAAGAAAGGTGGCGTCCATGT
>NC_090725.1:1682473-1694973 GCF_036898095.1 Palaemon carinicauda | reverse complement strand
TATATATATGTATATATATATATATATATATATATATATATATATATAGATATATATATATATATATATATATATATACAGTATATATATATATATATATATATATATATATATATATATATATATATATATATATATATATATATATATAAACCACGACGTTATAACGAAACGTGTACGTTTATGAACCAGGGAAATAAATTGAATTTGAATACCTAATTTATTAAACTAATTCATTGAATATAAGAGTAAATTGAATGGCTAATAATGCAAATATAATGTGAAAATTATAACTAAAAAATGGGAACCTATAGTCAATTTCTTTTATCGAGGCAGATTTGCACCGACTCGCAACGGTGCCCTTTTAGCTCGGAAAAGTTTCCTGATCGCTGATTGATTGGACGAGATAATTCTAACCAATCAGCGATCAGGAAACTTTTCCGAGCTAAAAGGGCACCGCTGCGAGTCGGTGCAAATCTGCCTCGATAAAAGAAATGGACTATAGTGAAGATAAAAATAAACGGAGATGTTTATCCAAAGAATCAAAACCAAAAACGTTTCCTTAACAGATCAAATTATAAATAAAAGTATAATTCCAATATAAAATTATATTCATCAAACAGCCGATTCAAAATTAAAAAGGCTCTAGGTTAACCAATGCCTATCCTTTGTTCCAAAAAGATGAAAGTAGCTCATCCTATATGACTCACAACAGATATATTGTTGAAATAAGCAAACACTTAACATTCATAAGGGGTGAGTGAGTGGGAGAGGGAGTAGACATACTTTGATAAGACATCGGGTTGTTGCATCAGAACTTCAAAAGTTCAAAGTTGGAGCAAATGCTTTTTTTGTTGACCAGGCGGAAATGAGTCTTTTTATAGTATATATATGACATATTTGTTTTTGACGTTGTTAATAGTTTATATATGACATATCTCTTTTGACATTAATTTTTCTAGAATGATTTATTGTTAATTTGTTCTCTTCAGTTCTTTATTTCCTTATTCCCTTTCCTTACTGGGCTATTTTTCCCTATTAGAGCCCCTGGGCTTATAGCATCTTGCTTTTCCAATTAGGGTTGTAGCTTGGATAGTAATAACAATAATAATAATAATATCTATCTAAACATTTAACTGTCACTTTTGACGGGTCGTATACACTAGTAACTAGAAATGTATATCTTGCCGTGTCGAGATATTAACATTAATCTTAATAATTTCGACTGTCCTTTTAAAGTTTATATATGAAATATCTGTTTTAATGTTATATATGTTGCAATTTAATATATATTAATCTCTATGCCCAATGAAAATTTACCGTGAAGAACTTTATAAAACCTCGCACCTAAGGCTACTGTCACTCGAGGTTGTAAAAGATTCTCCAAAACGAATCCATAACCATTTCTATCATGTTTCTAACATTTCTTTCTGTCGAAAGGAGATGATGCCATATATTGTTGAAATAAACAAACACTAAACATTCATATATGTTGCAATTTAATATACATTAATCTCTATGCCCAATGAAAATTTACCGTGAAGAACTTTATAAAACCTCGCACCTAAGGCTACTGTCACTCGAGGTTGTAAAAGATTCTTCAAAACGAATCCATAACAATTTCTATCATGTTACTAACATTTCTTTCTGTCGAAAGGAGATGATGCCACAAAATCCTCGGAAGAGAGATTGGCGTTCGACCAAATCTCCTGACACTTGTGTTCAAAAACGGCCTCATCCTTCCAGCATTATCGGCTCTGCGTTAGACGTTGGCACCCTCAAAGGATTCCGTAAATCTCCAAAGGATTGCTATTACTGGTCTGAGTAAAAACTATGCTCGTATCCTACGCCATTTGATAAATCCCTCAATAACTTTTTTTTGTAGTTATATTTTACGCAACAGATCTTTCCTATTGTATTGCGTAAGATTCCAATGTTCACAAATGTTTTGGTATATGTTAGGAATTCACAGGGGGAATTTTGATCGTTTATATTAACTAATTCAGTTAACGTTTTTGAAATGGCTCATCTTCATAGACTAAAGACAAGAACGGTAATTTGTGACGTGACTGTAAGAGGTATGAATCAATTACGAGCTCCCGAATACTATACTTAATCAGAAAACAACACGGGTATTAATATGGCCCCCAAAGAGGTATATAAGGGTGAAATTGCATGTGTACAGTCACCCATATAAGTTGATGGATGTCCGAGTTTTAGAGAGAGATTTCCATTTCACCCCTTTCTATACGACAGGTGTGTGGTAGTACCAATAGGTAGTTGAATATTTGACCGGTTTGGCGCTCCCATACACCTGTCGTCCAGAAGTAGGTGAAATGGAAATCTCTCAAACACCCGGACATCCATCAACTTATATGAGTGACTGTACATTCAACGACTTTTGTGGTTCAGGTTGGGTGTTGCTTTCAACTTGAAAGCCGTTACAGATAGATTGATTGATTGATTGATTTAAAGTTTTCAGGCATCCTGACATCTAAGGTCATTGACGCCGGTAACATTTAATTTATGTATACAAAAATAAAAAATAAAGTAAAATAAAAAATAAAAGAGTATTCAATTAAAATCATAAAAGTTGAATGTCATAAAAGTTAAATAGTTTTCAGAAGACCTGCTTCTGAAATAAATCTAAAAATGCCACTTGCATAGTAGGACACATCATTTCCAAGAATCTTGGCAAGGATGAACCTGCCACCTTCACCTCGAGTCTCAAACAAATATCTATTCCCTAAGTTGTTATAATTGGGGCATTCAGTCAACAAATGCCTCACTGTTAGAGGTACTAAACAGTCGCCGTTACAGACAGAGAAGTACCTCGGGTTGACCCTGGCATAAACATTGACTCTAGAATAACGTTAATGAAAATGGAGTCGAAATTATCGTGTGAAAAAATTGAACGTCTTTTTCTTTCGAGTATGATTGAAGTCAGATGGCTATTACTATGCGCCCTGCGTGAAAGACACAGATAACATTTTTTTTTATTATTTGTATATGACGTCTCTTTTACGTATTTTATAATACTAATAAAATGTCCCTTTTTTCAAAACATTGCATACAGGGTTGCCATGTTTTCTAAATGAGAAAAAACCAACTTTCTAATCAACAGAAGCTTTAAAAGGCCAACTCAATAGTAGAAAAAGGCCAAATATATAGTATATAAGGCCAGCCTGTATAATATTACTAAAGACCTACCAATTTAATAAAAAAAAGACAAATTTGAGGTTGTTTTGTCCTGAAAAAGGCCAAACTGGCAACCCTGATTGCATAAATAATAAAAGATATCCATTTGCAACAGCATATGACGTCTCTTTTCCATGTTTTAAAATACTAATAAAAATAGCATTTTTCAATTGTATATTTTCAACAAATTATAGATGAGCCTCATCGATAACTATAGTCAATTTCTTTTAGCGATGCAGATTTGCACCGACTCGCACCGGTGCCCTTTTAGCTTGGAAAAGTTTCCTGGTCGCTGATTGGTTGGACAAGATAATTCAAACCAATCAGCGATCAGGAAACATTTAGCTTGGAAAAGTTTCCTGATTGCTGATTGGTTGGACAAGATAATTCAAACCAATCAGCGATCAGGAAACTTTTCCGAACTAAAAGGGCACCGTTGCGAGTCGGTGCAAATCTGCCTCGCTAAAAGAAATGGACTATAAGTTATAACTCCTGTTGGCAATACCACAGATTGAATTTGAGAGCAGTTAAATCAAAATATCATAAAATTGTGAGATAAGAGTTCATGAAAAAAACGTTTCATTTAGACATTGGAGAGTTGCTGAGGATAAAGGAATAGAGGTGAAAGAGGGAGGGGGAGTTGGTCAGATGATGTGAAGAAAGACGAGAGAGGAAGATGTGCAGATAGCACTAAAGCCTAAAATATAGATTCATAGAGAAGAAGAAGAAGAAGAAGAAGAAGAAGGGACAGATGTCTAAAGTGGCATGAAGAATAGAATAAGAAGAAGAAGAAGAAGAAGAAGAAGAAGAAGAAGAAGAAGAAGGGACAGAAGTCTAAAGTGGCATGAAGAATAGAATAAGAAGAAGAAGAAGAAGAAGAAGAAGAAGAAGAAGAAGAAGGGACAGAAGTCTAAAGTGGCATGAAGAATATAATAATAAGAAGAAGAAGAAGAAGAAGGGACAGAAGTCTAAAGTGGCATGAAGAACAGAATAAGAAGAAGAAGAAGAAGAAGAAGAAGAAGAAGAAGAAGGGACAGAAGTCTAAAGTGGCATGAAGAATAGAATAAGAAGAAGAAGAAGAAGAAGAAGAAGAAGGGACAGAAGTCTAAAGTGGCATGAAGAATAGAATAAGAAGAAGAAGAAGAAGAAGAAGAAGAAGAAGAAGAAGGGACAGAAGTCTAAAGTGGCATGAAGAATAGAATAAGAAGAAGAAGAAGAAGAAGAAGAAGAAGGGACAGAAGTCTAAATTGGCATGAAGAATAGAATAAGAAGAAGAAGAAGAAGAAGAAGAAGAAGAAGAAGAAGGGACAGATGTCTAAAGTGGCATGAAGAATAGAATAAGAAGAAGAAGAAGAAGAAGAAGGGACAGAAGTCTAAAGTGGCATGAAGAATAGAATAAGAAGAAGAAGAAGAAGAAGAAGAAGAAGAAGAAGAAGGGACAGAAGTCTAAATTGGCATGAAGAATAGAATAAGAAGAAGAAGAAGAAGAAGAAGAAGAAGAAGGGACAGATGTCTAAAGTGGCATGAAGAATAGAATAAGAAGAAGAAGAAGAAGAAGAAGGGACAGAAGTCTAAAGTGGCATGAAGAATAGAATAAGAAGAAGAAGAAGAAGAAGAAGAAGAAGAAGAAGAAGGGACAGAAGTCTAAAGTGGCATGAAGAATAGAATAAGAAGAAGAAGAAGAAGAAGAAGAAGAAGAAGAAGAAGGGACAGATGTCTAAAGTGGCATGAAGAATAGAATAAGAAGAAGAAGAAGAAGAAGAAGAAGAAGAAGAAGAAGGGACAGAAGTCTAAAGTGGCATGAAGAATAGAATAAGAAGAAGAAGAAGAAGAAGAAGAAGAAGAAGAAGAAGGGACAGAAGTCTAAAGTGGCATGAAGAATAGAATAAGAAGAAGAAGAAGAAGAAGAAGAAGAAGAAGAAGAAGGGACAGAAGTCTAAAGTGGCATGAAGAATAGAATAAGAAGAAGAAGAAGAAGAAGAAGAAGAAGGGACAGAAGTCTAAAGTGGCATGAAGAATAGAATAAGAAGAAGAAGAAGAAGAAGAAGAAGAAGAAGAAGAAGGGACAGATGTCTAAAGTGGCATGAAGAATAGAATAAGAAGAAGAAGAAGAAGAAGAAGAAGAAGAAGAAGAAGGGACAGAAGTCTAAAGTGGCATGAAGAATAGAATAAGAAGAAGAAGAAGAAGAAGAAGAAGAAGAAGAAGAAGGGACAGAAGTCTAAAGTGGCATGAAGAATAGAATAAGAAGAAGAAGAAGAAGAAGAAGAAGAAGAAGAAGAAGGGACAGAAGTCTAAAGTGGCATGAAGAATAGAATAAGAAGAAGAAGAAGAAGAAGAAGAAGAAGGGACAGAAGTCTAAATTGGCATGAAGAATAGAATAAGAAGAAGAAGAAGAAGAAGAAGAAGAAGAAGAAGAAGGGACAGATGTCTAAAGTGGCATGAAGAATAGAATAAGAAGAAGAAGAAGAAGAAGAAGGGACAGAAGTCTAAAGTGGCATGAAGAATAGAATAAGAAGAAGAAGAAGAAGAAGAAGAAGAAGAAGAAGAAGGGACAGAAGTCTAAAGTGGCATGAAGAATAGAATAAGAAGAAGAAGAAGAAGAAGAAGAAGAAGGGACAGAAGTCTAAATTGGCATGAAGAATAGAATAAGAAGAAGAAGAAGAAGAAGAAGAAGAAGAAGAAGAAGGGACAGATGTCTAAAGTGGCATGAAGAATAGAATAAGAA
Organism: Palaemon carinicauda; assembly: GCF_036898095.1. NCBI lineage: Eukaryota > Metazoa > Arthropoda > Malacostraca > Decapoda > Palaemonidae > Palaemon > Palaemon carinicauda. Next base: position 1,689,049 of record NC_090725.1, on the reverse strand, counting down.
GAAGAAGAAGAAGAAGAAGAAGAAGAAGAAGAAGGGACAGAAGTCTAAAGTGGCATGAAGAATAGAATAAGAAGAAGAAGAAGAAGAAGAAGAAGAAGAAGAAGAAGGGACAGATGTCTAAAGTGGCATGAAGAATAGAATAAGAAGAAGAAGAAGAAGAAGAAGAAGAAGAAGAAGAAGAAGAAGAAGGGACAGAAGTCTAAAGTGGCATGAAGAATAGAAGAAGAAGAAGAAGAAGAAGAAGGGACAGAAGTCTAAAGTGGCATGAAGAATAGAATAAGAAGAAGAAGAAGAAGAAGGAGAAGAAGAAGAAGAAGAAGGGACAGAAGTCTAAAGTGGCATGAAGAATAGAATAAGAAGAAGAAGAAGAAGAAGAAGAAGAAGAAGAAGGGACAGAAGTCTAAAGTGGCGTGAAGAATAGAATAAGAAGAAGAAGAAGAAGAAGAAGAAGGGACAGAAGTCTAAAGTGGCATGAAGAATAGAATAAGAAGAATAAGAAGAAGAAGAAGAAGAAGAAGAAGAAGAAGGGACAGAAGTCTAAAGTGGCATGAAGAATAGAATAAGAAGAAGAAGAAGAAGAAGAAGAAGAAGGGACAGAAGTCTAAAGTGGCATGAAGAATAGAATAAGAAGAAGAAGAAGAAGAAGAAGAAGAAGAAGAAGAAGAAGGGACCGAAGTCTAAAGTGGCATGAAGAATAGATTAAGAAGAAGAAGAAGAAGAAGGAGAAGAAGAAGAAGAAGAAGGGACCGAAGTCTAAAGTGGCATGAAGAATAGAATAAGAAGAAGAAGAAGAAGAAGAAGAAGAAGAAGAAGAAGAAGGGACAGAAGTCTAAAGTGGCATGAAGAATAGAATAAGAAGAAGAAGAAGAAGAAGAAGAAGAAGAAGAAGAAGAAGGGACAGAAGTCTAAAGTGGCATGAAGAATAGAATAAGAAGAAGAAGAAGAAGAAGAAGAAGAAGAAGGGACAGAAGTCTAAAGTGGCATGAAGAATAGAATAAGAAGAAGAAGAAGAAGAAGGAGAAGAAGAAGAAGAAGAAGGGACAGAAGTCTAAAGTGGCATGAAGAATAGAATAAGAAGAATAAGAAGAAGAAGAAGAAGAAGAAGAAGAAGGGACAGAAGTCTAAAGTGGCATGAAAAATAGAATAAGAAGAATAAGAAGAAGAAGAAGAAGAAGAAGAAGAAGAAGAAGAAGAAGGGACAGAAGTCTAAAGTGGCATGAAGAATAGAATAAGAAGAATAAGAAGAAGAAGAAGAAGAAGAAGAAGAAGAAGGGACAGAAGTCTAAAGTGGCATGAAGAATAGAATAAGAAGAAGAAGAAGAAGAAGAAGAAGAAGAAGAAGAAGAAGAAGAAGGGACAGAAGTCTAAAGTGGCATGAAGAATAGAATAAGAAGAAGAAGAAGAAGAAGGAGAAGAAGAAGAAGAAGAAGGGACAGAAGTCTAAAGTGGCATGAAGAATAGAATAAGAAGAATAAGAAGAAGAAGAAGAAGAAGAAGAAGAAGAAGGGACAGAAGTCTAAAGTGGCGTGAAGAATAGAATAAGAAGAAGAAGAAGAAGAAGAAGAAGAAGAAGGGACAGAAGTCTAAAGTGGCATGAAGAACAGAATAAGAAGAAGAAGAAGAAGAAGAAGAAGAAGGGACAGAAGTCTAAAGTGGCATGAAGAACAGAATAAGAAGAAGAAGAAGAAGAAGAAGAAGAAGAAGAAGAAGGGACAGAAGTCTAAAGTGGCATGAAGAATAGAATAAGAAGAAGAAGAAGAAGAAGAAGAAGAAGAAGGGACAGAAGTCTAAAGTGGCATGAAGAACAGAATAAGAAGAAGAAGAAGAAGAAGAAGAAGAAGAAGAAGAAGGGACAGAAGTCTAAAGTGGCATGAAGAATAGAATAAGAAGAATAAGAAGAAGAAGAAGAAGAAGAAGAAGAAGGGACAGAAGTCTAAAGTGGCATGAAGAATAGAATAAGAAGAAGAAGAAGAAGAAGAAGAAGAAGAAGAAGAAGAAGGGACAGAAGTCTAAAGTGGCGTGAAGAATAGAATAAGAAGAAGAAGAAGAAGAAGAAGAAGAAGAAGAAGGGACAGAAGTCTAAAGTGGCATGAAGAACAGAATAAGAAGAAGAAGAAGAAGAAGAAGAAGAAGGGACAGAAGTCTAAAGTGGCATGAAGAATAGAATAAGAAGAAGAAGAAGAAGAAGGAGAAGAAGAAGAAGAAGAAGGGACAGAAGTCTAAAGTGGCATGAAGAATAGAATAAGAAGAATAAGAAGAAGAAGAAGAAGAAGAAGGGACAGAAGTCTAAAGTGGCATGAAGAATAGAATAAGAAGAATAAGAAGAAGAAGAAGAAGAAGAAGAAGAAGAAGGGACAGAAGTCTAAAGTGGCATGAAGAATAGAATAAGAAGAAGAAGAAGAAGAAGAAGAAGAAGAAGAAGAAGAAGGGACAGAAGTCTAAAGTGGCATGAAGAATAGAATAAGAAGAAGAAGAAGAAGAAGAAGAAGAAGGGACAGAAGTCTAAAGTGGCATGAAGAATAGAATAAGAAGAATAAGAAGAAGAAGAAGAAGAAGAAGAAGGGACAGAAGTCTAAAGTGGCATGAAGAATAGAATAAGAAGAAGAAGAAGAAGAAGAAGAAGAAGGAGAAGAAGGGACAGAAGTCTAAAGTGGCATGAAGAATAGAATAAGAAGGAAGAAGAAGAAGAAGAAGAAGAAGAAGGGACAGAAGTCTAAAGTGGCATGAAGAACAGAATAAGAAGAAGAAGAAGAAGAAGAAGAAGAAGGGACAGAAGTCTAAAGTGGCATGAAGAATAGAATAAGAAGAAGAAGAAGAAGAAGGAGAAGAAGAAGAAGAAGAAGGGACAGAAGTCTAAAGTGGCATGAAGAATAGAATAAGAAGAATAAGAAGAAGAAGAAGAAGAAGAAGGGACAGAAGTCTAAAGTGGCATGAAGAATAGAATAAGAAGAATAAGAAGAAGAAGAAGAAGAAGAAGAAGAAGAAGGGACAGAAGTCTAAAGTGGCATGAAGAATAGAATAAGAAGAATAAGAAGAAGAAGAAGAAGAAGAAGAAGAAGAAGGGACAGAAGTCTAAAGTGGCATGAAGAATAGAATAAGAAGAAGAAGAAGAAGAAGAAGAAGAAGAAGGGACAGAAGTCTAAAGTGGCATGAAGAACAGAATAAGAAGAAGAAGAAGAAGAAGAAGAAGAAGAAGAAGAAGGGACAGAAGTCTAAAGTGGCATGAAGAATAGAATAAGAAGAAGAAGAAGAAGAAGAAGAAGAAGAAGAAGGGACAGAAGTCTAAAGTGGCATGAAGAACAGAATAAGAAGAAGAAGAAGAAGAAGGACAGAAGTCTAAAGTGGCATGAAGAATAGAATAAGAAGAATAAGAAGAAGAAGAAGAAGAAGAAGAAGAAGAAGAAGGGACAGAAGTCTAAAGTGGCATGAAGAATAGAATAAGAAGAATAAGAAGAAGAAGAAGAAGAAGAAGAAGGGACAGAAGTCTAAAGTGGCATGAAGAATAGAATAAGAAGAATAAGAAGAAGAGGAAGAAGAAGAAGAAGGGACAGAAGTCTAAAGTGGCATGAAGAATAGAATAAGAAGAAGAAGAAGAAGAAAGAAGAAGAAGAAGGGACAGAAGTCTAAAGTGGCATGAAGAATAGAATAAGAAGAAGAAGAAGAAGAAGAGAAGAAGAAGAAGAAGGGACAGAAGTCTAAAGTGGCATGAAGAACAGAAGAAGAAGAAGAAGAAGAAGAAGAAGAAGAAGGGACAGAAGTCTAAAGTGGCATGAAGAATAGAATAAGAAGAAGAAGAAGAAGAAGAAGAAGAAGAAGAAGAAGAAGGGACAGAAGTCTAAAGTGGCATGAAGAATAGAATAAGAAGAAGAAGAAGAAGAAGAAGAAGAAGGGACAGAAGTCTAAAGTGGCATGAAGAATAGAATAAGAAGAAGAAGAAGAAGAAGAAGAAGAAGGGACAGAAGTCTAAAGTGGCATGAAGAATAGAATAAGAAGAAGAAGAAGAAGAAGAAGAAGAAGAAGAAGAAGAAGAAGAAGGGACAGAAGTCTAAAGTGGCATGAAGAACAGAATAAGAAGAAGAAGAAGAAGAAGAAGAAGAAGAAGAAGAAGGGACAGAAGTCTAAAGTGGCATGAAGAATAGAATAAGAAGAAGAAGAAGAAGAAGAAGAAGAAGAAGAAGAAGAAGAAGAAGGGACAGAAGTCTAAAGTGGCATGAAGAACAGAATAAGAAGAAGAAGAAGAAGAAGAAGAAGAAGAAGGGACAGAAGTCTAAAGTGGCATGAAGAACAGAATAAGAAGAAGAAGAAGAAGAAGAAGAAGAAGAAGGACAGAAGTCTAAAGTGGCATGAAGAACAGAATAAGAAGAAGAAGAAGAAGAAGAAGAAGAAGACAGAAGTCTAAAGTGGCATGAAGAATAGAATAAGAAGAAGAAGAAGAAGAAGAAGAAGAAGAAGGGACAGAAGTCTAAAGTGGCATGAAGAATAGAATAAGAAGAAGAAGAAGAAGAAGAAGAAGAAGAAGAAGAAGGGACAGAAGTCTAAAGTGGCATGAAGAATAGAATAAGAAGAAGAAGAAGAAGAAGAAGAAGAAGACAGAAGTCTAAAGTGGCATGAAGAATAGAATAAGAAGAATAAGAAGAAGAAGAAGAAGAAGAAGAAGAAGAAGGGACAGAAGTCTAAAGTGGCATGAAGAATAGAATAAGAAGAAGAAGAAGAAGAAGAAGAAGAAGAAGAAGAAGAAGGGACAGAAGTCTAAAGTGGCATGAAGAATAGAATAAGAAGAAGAAGAAGAAGAAGAAGAAGAAGAAGAAGAAGAAGAAGAAGAAGAAGAAGCAGAAGTCTAAAGTGGCATGAAGAATAGAATAAGAAGAAGAAGAAGAAGAAGAGAAGAAGAAGAAGAAGAAGGGACAGAAGTCTAAAGTGGCATGAAGAATAGAATAAGAAGAATAAGAAGAAGAAGAAGAAGAAAAAGAAGAAGAAGGGACAGAAGTCTAAAGTGGCATGAAGAATAGAATAAGAAGAATAAGAAGAAGAAGAAGAAGAAGAAGAAGGGACAGAAGTCTAAAGTGGCATGAAGAATAGAATAAGAAGAAGAAGAAGAAGAAGAAGAAGAAGAAGAAGAAGAAGGGACAGAAGTCTAAAGTGGCATGAAGAATAGAATAAGAAGAAGAAGAAGAAGAAGAAGAAGAAGAAGGGACAGAAGTCTAAAGTGGCATGAAGAATAGAATAAGAAGAAGAAGAAGAAGAAGAAGAAGAAGAAGAAGAAGAAGAAGGGACAGAAGTCTAAAGTGGCATGAAGAATAGAATAAGAAGAAGAAGAAGAAGAAGAGAAGAAGAAGAAGAAGAAGGGACAGAAGTCTAAAGTGGCATGAAGAATAGAATAAGAAGAATAAGAAGAAGAAGAAGAAGAAGAAGAAGAAGAAGGGACAGAAGTCTAAAGTGGCATGAAGAATAGAATAAGAAGAAGAAGAAGAAGAAGAAGAAGAAGAAGGGACAGAAGTCTAAAGTGGCATGAAGAACAGAATAAGAAGAAGAAGAAGAAGAAGAAGAAGAAGAAGAAGAAGAAGAAGAAGACAGAAGTCTAAAGTGGCATGAAGAATAGAATAAGAAGAAGAAGAAGAAGAAGAAGAAGAAGAAGAAGGGACAGAAGTCTAAAGTGGCATGAAGAACAGAATAAGAAGAAGAAGAAGAAGAAGAAGAAGAAGAAGAAGAGGGGACAGAAGTCTAAAGTGGCATGAAGAATAGAATAAGAAGAAGAAGAAGAAGAAGAAGAAGAAGAAGAAGGGACAGAAGTCTAAAGTGGCATGAAGAACAGAATAAGAAGAAGAAGAAGAAGAAGAAGAAGAAGAAGGGACAGAAGTCTAAAGTGGCATGAAGAACAGAATAAGAAGAAGAAGAAGAAGAAGAAAGAAGAAGAAGAAGGGACAGAAGTCTAAAGTGGCATGAAGAACAGAATAAGAAGAAGAAGAAGAAGAAGAAGAAGAAGAAGGACAGAAGTCTAAAGTGGCATGAAGAACAGAATAAGAAGAAGAAGAAGAAGAAGAAGAAGAAGAAGGGGACAGAAGTCTAAAGTGGCATGAAGAACAGAATAAGAAGAAGAAGAAGAAGAAGAGAAGAAGAAGAAGAAGGGACAGAAGTCTAAAGTGGCATGAAGAACAGAATAAGAAGAAGAAGAAGAAGAAGAAGAAGAAGAAGGGGACAGAAGTCTAAAGTGGCATGAAGAACAGAATAAGAAGAAGAAGAAGAAGAAGGAGAAGAAGAAGAAGAAGGGACAGAAGTCTAAAGTGGCATGAAGAACAGAATAAGAAGAAGAAGAAGAAGAAGAAAAGAAGAAGAAGGGACAGAAGTCTAAAGTGGCATGAAGAACAGAATAAGAAGAAGAAGAAGAAGAAGAAGAAGAAGAAGGGGACAGAAGTCTAAAGTGGCATGAAGAACAGAATAAGAAGAAGAAGAAGAAGAAGAAGAAGAAGAAGGGACAGAAGTCTAAAGTGGCATGAAGAACAGAATAAGAAGAAGAAGAAGAAGAAGAAGAAGAAGAAGGACAGAAGTCTAAAGTGGCATGAAGAACAGAATAAGAAG
>NC_090725.1:1664973-1677473 GCF_036898095.1 Palaemon carinicauda | reverse complement strand
CAGAATAAGAAGAAGAAGAAGAAGAAGAAGAAGAAGAAGAAGAAGAAGGGACAGAAGTCTAAAGTGGCATGAAGAACAGAATAAGAAGAAGAAGAAGAAGAAGAAAGAAGAAGAAGGGGACAGAAGTCTAAAGTGGCATGAAGAACAGAATAAGAAGAAGAAGAAGAAGAAGGAGAAGAAGAAGAAGAAGGGACAGAAGTCTAAAGTGGCATGAAGAACAGAATAAGAAGAAGAAGAAGAAGAAGAAGAAGAAGAAGGGGACAGAAGTCTAAAGTGGCATGAAGAACAGAATAAGAAGAAGAAGAAGAAGAAGGAGAAGAAGAAGAAGAAGGGACAGAAGTCTAAAGTGGCATGAAGAACAGAATAAGAAGAAGAAGAAGAAGAAGGAGAAGAAGAAGAAGAAGGGACAGAAGTCTAAAGTGGCATGAAGAACAGAATAAGAAGAAGAAGAAGAAGAAGAAGAAGAAGAAGAGGGACAGAAGTCTAAAGTGGCATGAAGAACAGAATAAGAAGAAGAAGAAGAAGAAGGAGAAGAAGAAGAAGAAGGGACAGAAGTCTAAAGTGGCATGAAGAACAGAATAAGAAGAAGAAGAAGAAGAAGAAGACAGAAGTCTAAAGTGCTAAAGTGACAAGAAGAATAGAAGAAGAAGAAGAAGAAGAAGAAGAAGAAGAAGAAGAAGGGACAGAAGTCTAAAGTGGCATGAAGAACAGAATAAGAAGAAGAAGAAGAAGAAGAGAAGAAGAAGAAGAAGGGACAGAAGTCTAAAGTGGCATGAAGAACAGAATAAGAAGAAGAAGAAGAAGAAGGAGAAGAAGAAGAAGAAGGGACAGAAGTCTAAAGTGGCATGAAGAACAGAATAAGAAGAAGAAGAAGAAGAAGAAGAAGAAGAGGGGACAGAAGTCTAAAGTGGCATGAAGAACAGAATAAGAAGAAGAAGAAGAAGAAGGAGAAAAGAAGAAGAAGGGACAGAAGTCTAAAGTGGCATGAAGAACAGAATAAGAAGAAGAAGAAGAAGAAGGAGAAGAAGAAGAAGAAGGGACAGAAGTCTAAAGTGGCATGAAGAACAGAATAAGAAGAAGAAGAAGAAGAAAAGAAGAAGAAGAGGGGACAGAAGTCTAAAGTGGCATGAAGAACAGAATAAGAAGAAGAAGAAGAAGAAGAAGAAGAAGAAGGGACAGAAGTCTAAAGTGGCATGAAGAACAGAATAAGAAGAAGAAGAAGAAGAAGAAGGGACAGAAGTCTAAAGTGGCATGAAGAATAGAATAAGAAGAAGAAGAAGAAGAAGAAGAAGAAGAAGAAGAAGGGACAGAAGTCTAAAGTGGCATGAAGAACAGAATAAGAAGAAGAAGAAGAAGAAGAAGAAGGACAGAAAGTCTAAAGTGGCATGAAGAAGAATAGAAGAAGAAGAAGAAGAAGAAGAAGAAGAAGAAGGACAGAAGTCTAAAGTGGCATGAAGAACAGAATAAGAAGAAGAAGAAGAAGAAGAAGAAGAAGGGACAGAAGTCTAAAGTGGCATGAAGAACAGAATAAGAAGAAGAAGAAGAAGAAGAAGAAGAAGGGACAGAAGTCTAAAGTGGCATGAAGAACAGAATAAGAAGAAGAAGAAGAAGAAGAAGAAGAAGAAGGGACAGAAGTCTAAAGTGGCATGAAGAATAGAATAAGAAGAAGAAGAAGAAGAAGAAGAAGAAGAAGACAGAAGTCTAAAGTGGCATGAAGAACAGAATAAGAAGAAGAAGAAGAAGAAGAAGAAGAAGAAGGGACAGAAGTCTAAAGTGGCATGAAGAACAGAATAAGAAGAAGAAGAAGAAGAAGAAGAAGAAGAAGGACAGAAGTCTAAAGTGGCATGAAGAACAGAATAAGAAGAAGAAGAAGAAGAAGAAGAAGAAGAAGAAGACAGAAGTCTAAAGTGGCATGAAGAACAGAAGAAGAAGAAGAAGAAGAAGAAGAAGAAGGGACAGAAGTCTAAAGTGGCATGAAGAACAGAATAAGAAGAAGAAGAAGAAGAAGAAGAAGAAGGGACAGAAGTCTAAAGTGGCATGAAGAACAGAATAAGAAGAAGAAGAAGAAGAAGAAGAAGAAGACAGAAGTCTAAAGTGGCATGAAGAATAGAATAAGAAGAAGAAGAAGAAGAAGAAGAAGAAGGGGACAGAAGTCTAAAGTGGCATGAAGAACAGAATAAGAAGAAGAAGAAGAAGAAGAAGAAGAAGAAGGGACAGAAGTCTAAAGTGGCATGAAGAATAGAATAAGAAGAAGAAGAAGAAGAAGAAGAAGAAGAAGGGGACAGAAGTCTAAAGTGGCATGAAGAACAGAATAAGAAGAAGAAGAAGAAGAAGAAGAAGAAGAAGGGACAGAAGTCTAAAGTGGCATGAAGAATAGAATAAGAAGAAGAAGAAGAAGAAGAAGAAGAAGGGACAGAAGTCTAAAGTGGCATGAAGAATAGAAGAAGAAGAAGAAGAAGAAGAAGAAGAAGAAGGGACAGAAGTCTAAAGTGGCATGAAGAACAGAATAAGAAGAAGAAGAAGAAGAAGAAGAAGAAGAAGGGACAGAAGTCTAAAGTGGCATGAAGAACAGAATAAGAAGAAGAAGAAGAAGAAGAAGAAGAAGGGACAGAAGTCTAAAGTGGCATGAAGAATAGAAGAAGAAGAAGAAGAAGAAGAAGAAGAAGAAGGGACAGAAGTCTAAAGTGGCATGAAGAATAGAAGAAGAAGAAGAAGAAGAAGAAGAAGAAGAAGACAGAAGTCTAAAGTGGCATGAAGAATAGAAGAAGAAGAAGAAGAAGAAGAAGAAGAAGAAGAAGAAGGGACAGAAGTCTAAAGTGGCATGAAGAATAGAATAAGAAGAAGAAGAAGAAGAAGAAGAAGAAGGACAGAAGTCTAAAGTGGCATGAAGAACAGAATAAGAAGAAGAAGAAGAAGAAGAAGAAGAAGAAGGGACAGAAGTCTAAAGTGGCATGAAGAATAGAATAAGAAGAAGAAGAAGAAGAAGAAGAAGAAGAAGGGACAGAAGTCTAAAGTGGCATGAAGAATAGAAGAAGAAGAAGAAGAAGAAGAAGAAGAAGAAGGGACAGAAGTCTAAAGTGGCATGAAGAATAGAATAAGAAGAAGAAGAAGAAGAAGAAGAAGAAGAAGAAGAAGGGACAGAAGTCTAAAGTGGCATGAAGAACAGAATAAGAAGAAGAAGAAGAAGAAGAAGAAGAAGGGACAGAAGTCTAAAGTGGCATGAAGAATAGAATAAGAAGAAGAAGAAGAAGAAGAAGAAGAAGGGACAGAAGTCTAAAGTGGCATGAAGAACAGAAGAAGAAGAAGAAGAAGAAGAAGAAGAAGAAGACAGAAGTCTAAAGTGGCATGAAGAATAGAATAAGAAGAAGAAGAAGAAGAAGAAGAAGAAGAAGAAGGGACAGAAGTCTAAAGTGGCATGAAGAATAGAAGAAGAAGAAGAAGAAGAAGAAGAAGAAGAAGGGACAGAAGTCTAAAGTGGCATGAAGAACAGAATAAGAAGAAGAAGAAGAAGAAGAAGAAGAAGGGACAGAAGTCTAAAGTGGCATGAAGAACAGAATAAGAAGAAGAAGAAGAAGAAGAAGAAGAAGAAGGGACAGAAGTCTAAAGTGGCATGAAGAACAGAATAAGAAGAAGAAGAAGAAGAAGAAGAAGAAGAAGAAGGGACAGAAGTCTAAAGTGGCATGAAGAACAGAATAAGAAGAAGAAGAAGAAGAAGAAGAAGAAGAAGAAGGGACAGAAGTCTAAAGTGGCATGAAGAACAGAATAAGAAGAAGAAGAAGAAGAAGAAGAAGAAGAAGGGGACAGAAGTCTAAAGTGGCATGAAGAATAGAATAAGAAGAAGAAGAAGAAGAAGAAGAAGAAGAAGGACAGAAGTCTAAAGTGGCATGAAGAACAGAATAAGAAGAAGAAGAAGAAGAAGAAGAAGAAGAAGGGACAGAAGTCTAAAGTGGCATGAAGAATAAGAAGAAGAAGAAGAAGAAGAAGGACAGAAGTCTAAAGTGGCATGAAGAATAGAATAAGAAGAAGAAGAAGAAGAAGAAGAAGAAGACACAAGTCTAAAGTGGCATGAAGAATAGAAGAAGAAGAAGAAGAAGAAGAAGAAGAAGAAGGGACAGAAGTCTAAAGTGGCATGAAGAACAGAATAAGAAGAAGAAGAAGAAGAAGAAGAAGAAGACAGAAGTCTAAAGTGGCATGAAGAATAGAATAAGAAGAAGAAGAAGAAGAAGAAGAAGAAGACAGAAGTCTAAAGTGGCATGAAGAACAGAATAAGAAGAAGAAGAAGAAGAAGAAGAAGAAGAAGAAGGGACAGAAGTCTAAAGTGGCATGAAGAATAGAATAAGAAGAAGAAGAAGAAGAAGAAGAAGAAGAAGAAGGGACAGAAGTCTAAAGTGGCATGAAGAACAGAATAAGAAGAAGAAGAAGAAGAAGAAGAAGAAGAAGACAGAAGTCTAAAGTGGCATGAAGAACAGAATAAGAAGAAGAAGAAGAAGAAGAAGAAGAAGAAGAAGGGACAGAAGTCTAAAGTGGCATGAAGAATAGAATAAGAAGAAGAAGAAGAAGAAGAAGAAGAAGGGACAGAAGTCTAAAGTGGCATGAAGAATAGAATAAGAAGAAGAAGAAGAAGAAGAAGAAGAAGGGACAGAAGTCTAAAGTGGCATGAAGAACAGAATAAGAAGAAGAAGAAGAAGAAGAAGAAGAAGGGACAGAAGTCTAAAGTGGCATGAAGAATAGAATAAGAAGAAGAAGAAGAAGAAGAAGGGACAGAAGTCTAAAGTGGCATGAAGAATAGAAGAAGAAGAAGAAGAAGAAGAAGAAGAAGAAGAAGGGGACAGAAGTCTAAAGTGGCATGAAGAACAGAATAAGAAGAAGAAGAAGAAGAAGAAGAAGAAGAAGAAGGGACAGAAGTCTAAAGTGGCATGAAGAACAGAATAAGAAGAAGAAGAAGAAGAAGAAGAAGAAGAAGACAGAAGTCTAAAGTGGCATGAAGAACAGAATAAGAAGAAGAAGAAGAAGAAGAAGAAGAAGAAGAAGAAGGGACAGAAGTCTAAAGTGGCATGAAGAACAGAATAAGAAGAAGAAGAAGAAGAAGAAGAAGAAGAAGAAGGGACAGAAGTCTAAAGTGGCATGAAGAATAGAAGAAGAAGAAGAAGAAGAAGAAGAAGAAGAAGGGACAGAAGTCTAAAGTGGCATGAAGAATAGAATAAGAAGAAGAAGAAGAAGAAGAAGAAGAAGAAGGACAGAAGTCTAAAGTGGCATGAAGAACAGAATAAGAAGAAGAAGAAGAAGAAGAAGAAGAAGACAGAAGTCTAAAGTGGCATGAAGAATAGAAGAAGAAGAAGAAGAAGAAGAAGAAGAAGGGACAGAAGTCTAAAGTGGCATGAAGAATAGAAGAAGAAGAAGAAGAAGAAGAAGAAGAAGACAGAAGTCTAAAGTGGCATGAAGAACAGAAGAAGAAGAAGAAGAAGAAGAAGAAGAAGAAGAAGACAGAAGTCTAAAGTGGCATGAAGAACAGAATAAGAAGAAGAAGAAGAAGAAGAAGAAGAAGAAGGGACAGAAGTCTAAAGTGGCATGAAGAATAAGAAGAAGAAGAAGAAGAAGAAGACAGAAGTCTAAAGTGGCATGAAGAACAGAATAAGAAGAAGAAGAAGAAGAAGAAGAAGAAGGACAGAAGTCTAAAGTGGCATGAAGAATAGAATAAGAAGAAGAAGAAGAAGAAGAAGAAGGACAGAAGTCTAAAGTGGCATGAAGAATAGAATAAGAAGAAGAAGAAGAAGAAGAAGAAGAAGGGACAGAAGTCTAAAGTGGCATGAAGAACAGAAGAAGAAGAAGAAGAAGAAGAAGAAGGGACAGAAGTCTAAAGTGGCATGAAGAATAGAATAAGAAGAAGAAGAAGAAGAAGAAGAAGAAGGGACAGAAGTCTAAAGTGGCATGAAGAACAGAAGAAGAAGAAGAAGAAGAAGAAGAAGGGACAGAAGTCTAAAGTGGCATGAAGAATAGAAGAAGAAGAAGAAGAAGAAGAAGAAGAAGAAGGGACAGAAGTCTAAAGTGGCATGAAGAATAGAATAAGAAGAAGAAGAAGAAGAAGAAGAAGAAGGGACAGAAGTCTAAAGTGGCATGAAGAATAGAATAAGAAGAAGAAGAAGAAGAAGAAGAAGACAGAAGTCTAAAGTGGCATGAAGAATAGAATAAGAAGAAGAAGAAGAAGAAGAAGAAGAAGGGACAGAAGTCTAAAGTGGCATGAAGAATAGAATAAGAAGAAGAAGAAGAAGAAGAAGAAGGGACAGAAGTCTAAAGTGGCATGAAGAATAGAAGAAGAAGAAGAAGAAGAAGAAGAAGAAGAAGGGACAGAAGTCTAAAGTGGCATGAAGAACAGAAGAAGAAGAAGAAGAAGAAGAAGAAGAAGAAGGGACAGAAGTCTAAAGTGGCATGAAGAATAGAATAAGAAGAAGAAGAAGAAGAAGAAGAAGAAGGGACAGAAGTCTAAAGTGGCATGAAGAATAGAAGAAGAAGAAGAAGAAGAAGAAGAAGAAGAAGAAGGGGACAGAAGTCTAAAGTGGCATGAAGAATAGAAAAGAAGAAGAAGAAGAAGAAGAAGAAGAAGAAGGGACAGAAGTCTAAAGTGGCATGAAGAATAGAATAAGAAGAAGAAGAAGAAGAAGAAGAAGAAGGGACAGAAGTCTAAAGTGGCATGAAGAATAGAATAAGAAGAAGAAGAAGAAGAAGAAGAAGAAGGGACAGAAGTCTAAAGTGGCATGAAGAATAGAAGAAGAAGAAGAAGAAGAAGAAGAAGAAGAAGGGACAGAAGTCTAAAGTGGCATGAAGAATAGAATAAGAAGAAGAAGAAGAAGAAGAAGAAGGGACAGAAGTCTAAAGTGGCATGAAGAATAGAATAAGAAGAAGAAGAAGAAGAAGAAGAAGAAGGGACAGAAGTCTAAAGTGGCATGAAGAATAGAATAAGAAGAAGAAGAAGAAGAAGAAGAAGAAGGACACAAGTCTAAAGTGGCATGAAGAATAGAAGAAGAAGAAGAAGAAGAAGAAGAAGAAGAAGGGACAGAAGTCTAAAGTGGCATGAAGAATAGAAGAAGAAGAAGAAGAAGAAGAAGAAGAAGAAGAAGGGGACAGAAGTCTAAAGTGGCATGAAGAATAGAAGAAGAAGAAGAAGAAGAAGAAGAAGAAGAAGAAGGACAGAAGTCTAAAGTGGCATGAAGAATAGAATAAGAAGAAGAAGAAGAAGAAGAAGAAGAAGGGACAGAAGTCTAAAGTGGCATGAAGAATAGAAGAAGAAGAAGAAGAAGAAGAAGAAGAAGAAGGGACACAAGTCTAAAGTGGCATGAAGAATAGAAGAAGAAGAAGAAGAAGAAGAAGAAGAAGGGACAGAAGTCTAAAGTGGCATGAAGAATAGAAGAAGAAGAAGAAGAAGAAGAAGAAGAAGGGACACAAGTCTAAAGTGGCATGAAGAATAGAATAAGAAGAAGAAGAAGAAGAAGAAGAAGAAGGGACAGAAGTCTAAAGTGGCATGAAGAATAGAAGAAGAAGAAGAAGAAGAAGAAGAAGAAGAAGGGACAGAAGTCTAAAGTGGCATGAAGAATAGAAGAAGAAGAAGAAGAAGAAGAAGAAGAAGAAGGACAGAAGTCTAAAGTGGCATGAAGAATAGAATAAGAAGAAGAAGAAGAAGAAGAAGAAGAAGGGACAGAAGTCTAAAGTGGCATGAAGAATAGAATAAGAAGAAGAAGAAGAAGAAGAAGAAGAAGAAGGACAGAAGTCTAAAGTGGCATGAAGAATAGAATAAGAAGAAGAAGAAGAAGAAGAAGAAGAAGGGACACAAGTCTAAAGTGGCATGAAGAATAGAATAAGAAGAAGAAGAAGAAGAAGAAGAAGGGACACAAGTCTAAAGTGGCATGAAGAATAGAAGAAGAAGAAGAAGAAGAAGAAGAAGAAGAAGGGACAGAAGTCTAAAGTGGCATGAAGAATAGAAAAGAAGAAGAAGAAGAAGAAGAAGAAGGACAGAAGTCTAAAGTGGCATGAAGAATAGAATAAGAAGAAGAAGAAGAAGAAGAAGAAGGGACAGAAGTCTAAAGTGGCATGAAGAATAGAATAAGAAGAAGAAGAAGAAGAAGAAGAAGAAGGGACAGAAGTCTAAAGTGGCATGAAGAATAGAAGAAGAAGAAGAAGAAGAAGAAGAAGAAGAAGGGACAGAAGTCTAAAGTGGCATGAAGAATAGAAGAAGAAGAAGAAGAAGAAGAAGAAGGGACAGAAGTCTAAAGTGGCATGAAGAATAGAATAAGAAGAAGAAGAAGAAGAAGAAGAAGAAGAAGAAGGGACAGAAGTCTAAAGTGGCATGAAGAATAGAAGAAGAAGAAGAAGAAGAAGAAGAAGAAGAAGGACACAAGTCTAAAGTGGCATGAAGAATAGAAGAAGAAGAAGAAGAAGAAGAAGAAGAAGGACAGAAGTCTAAAGTGGCATGAAGAATAGAAGAAGAAGAAGAAGAAGAAGAAGAAGAAGAAGGGACAGAAGTCTAAAGTGGCATGAAGAATAGAAGAAGAAGAAGAAGAAGAAGAAGAAGGACAGAAGTCTAAAGTGGCATGAAGAATAGAAGAAGAAGAAGAAGAAGAAGAAGAAGAAGGACAGAAGTCTAAAGTGGCATGAAGAATAGAAGAAGAAGAAGAAGAAGAAGAAGAAGAAGAAGAACAGAAGTCTAAAGTGGCATGAAGAATAGAAGAAGAAGAAGAAGAAGAAGAAGAAGAAGGGACACAAGTCTAAAGTGGCATGAAGAATAGAATAAGAAGAAGAAGAAGAAGAAGAAGAAGAAGACAGAAGTCTAAAGTGGCATGAAGAATAGAATAAGAAGAAGAAGAAGAAGAAGAAGAAGGGACAGAAGTCTAAAGTGGCATGAAGAATAGAAGAAGAAGAAGAAGAAGAAGAAGAAGAAGGGGACAGAAGTCTAAAGTGGCATGAAGAATAGAATAAGAAGAAGAAGAAGAAGAAGAAGAAGAAGGACACAAGTCTAAAGTGGCATGAAGAATAGAATAAGAAGAAGAAGAAGAAGAAGAAGAAGGGACACAAGTCTAAAGTGGCATGAAGAATAGAATAAGAAGAAGAAGAAGAAGAAGAAGAAGAAGGACAGAAGTCTAAAGTGGCATGAAGAATAGAAGAAGAAGAAGAAGAAGAAGAAGAAGAAGAAGGGACAGAAGTCTAAAGTGGCATGAAGAATAGAATAAGAAGAAGAAGAAGAAGAAGAAGAAGAAGGACACAAGTCTAAAGTGGCATGAAGAATAGAATAAGAAGAAGAAGAAGAAGAAGAAGAAGAAGGGACAGAAGTCTAAAGTGGCATGAAGAATAGAAGAAGAAGAAGAAGAAGAAGAAGAAGAAGAAGAAGAAGGGACAGAAGTCTAAAGTGGCATGAAGAATAGAATAAGAAGAAGAAGAAGAAGAAGAAGAAGGGACAGAAGTCTAAAGTGGCATGAAGAATAGAATAAGAAGAAGAAGAAGAAGAAGAAGAAGAAGGGACACAAGTCTAAAGTGGCATGAAGAATAGAATAAGAAGAAGAAGAAGAAGAAGAAGAAGGGACACAAGTCTAAAGTGGCATGAAGAATAGAAGAAGAAGAAGAAGAAGAAGAAGAAGAAGGGACACAAGTCTAAAGTGGCATGAAGAATAGAATAAGAAGAAGAAGAAGAAGAAGAAGAAGGGACACAAGTCTAAAGTGGCATGAAGAATAGAAGAAGAAGAAGAAGAAGAAGAAGAAGAAGAAGGGACACAAGTCTAAAGTGGCATGAAGAATAGAAGAAGAAGAAGAAGAAGAAGAAGAAGAAGGGACACAAGTCTAAAGTGGCATGAAGAATAGAAGAAGAAGAAGAAGAAGAAGAAGAAGAAGAAGGGACACAAGTCTAAAGTGGCATGAAGAATAGAAGAAGAAGAAGAAGAAGAAGAAGAAGAAGGGACAGAAGTCTAAAGTGGCATGAAGAATAGAAGAAGAAGAAGAAGAAGAAGAAGAAGAAGAAGGAAGGGACAGAAGTCTAAAGTGGCATGAAGAATAGAATAAGAAGAAGAAGAAGAAGAAGAAGAAGAAGGGACACAAGTCTAAAGTGGCATGAAGAATAGAATAAGAAGAAGAAGAAGAAGAAGAAGAAGGGACACAAGTCTAAAGTGGCATGAAGAATAGAATAAGAAGAAGAAGAAGAAGAAGAAGAAGGGACACAAGTCTAAAGTGGCATGAAGAATAGAATAAGAAGAAGAAGAAGAAGAAGAAGAAGGGACACAAGTCTAAAGTGGCATGAAGAATAGAATAAGAAGAAGAAGAAGAAGAAGAAGAAGAAGGGACAGAAGTCTAAAGTGGCATGAAGAATAGAATAAGAAGAAGAAGAAGAAGAAGAAGAAGAAGAAGGGACACAAGTCTAAAGTGGCATGAAGAATAGAAGAAGAAGAAGAAGAAGAAGAAGAAGACACAAGTCTAAAGTGGCATGAAGAATAGAATAAGAAGAAGAAGAAGAAGAAGAAGAAGAAGAAGGGACACAAGTCTAAAGTGGCATGAAGAATAGAATAAGAAGAAGAAGAAGAAGAAGAAGAAGAAGAAGGGACAGAAGTCTAAAGTGGCATGAAGAATAGAATAAGAAGAAGAAGAAGAAGAAGAAGAAGAAGGACACAAGTCTAAAGTGGCATGAAGAATAGAATAAGAAGAAGAAGAAGAAGAAGAAGAAGGGACACAAGTCTAAAGTGGCATGAAGAATAGAAGAAGAAGAAGAAGAAGAAGAAGAAGAAGGGACACAAGTCTAAAGTGGCATGAAGAATAGAAAAGAAGAAGAAGAAGAAGAAGAAGAAGGGACACAAGTCTAAAGTGGCATGAAGAATAGAATAAGAAGAAGAAGAAGAAGAAGAAGAAGAAGGGACACAAGTCTAAAGTGGCATGAAGAATAGAATAAGAAGAAGAAGAAGAAGAAGAAGAAGGGACACAAGTCTAAAGTGGCATGAAGAATAGAATAAGAAGAAGAAGAAGAAGAAGAAGAAGAAGAAGGGACACAAGTCTAAAGTGGCATGAAGAATAGAAGAAGAAGAAGAAGAAGAAGAAGAACAAGTCTAAAGTGGCATGAAGAATAGAATAAGAAGAAGAAGAAGAAGAAGAAGAAGAAGAAGGGACAGAAGTCTAAAGTGGCATGAAGAATAGAAGAAGAAGAAGAAGAAGAAGAAGAAGAAGGGACACAAGTCTAAAGTGGCATGAAGAATAGAATAAGAAGAAGAAGAAGAAGAAGAAGAAGAAGAAGGGACACAAGTCTAAAGTGGCATGAAGAATAGAAGAAGAAGAAGAAGAAGAAGAAGAAGAAGAAGGGACAGAAGTCTAAAGTGGCATGAAGAACAGAAGAAGAAGAAGAAGAAGAAGAAGGGACAGAAGTCTAAAGTGGCATGAAGAACAGAAGAAGAAGAAGAAGAAGAAGAAGAAGGGACAGAAGTCTAAAGTGGCATGAAGAATAGAATAAGAAGAAGAAGAAGAAGAAGAAGAAGAAGAAGGGACAGAAGTCTAAAGTGGCATGAAGAATAGAATAAGAAGAAGAAGAAGAAGAAGAAGAAGAAGGGACACAAGTCTAAAGTGGCATGAAGAATAGAATAAGAAGAAGAAGAAGAAGAAGAAGAAGAAGAAGAAGGGACAGAAGTCTAAAGTGGCATGAAGAATAGAATAAGAAGAAGAAGAAGAAGAAGAAGAAGAAGGGACACAAGTCTAAAGTGGCATGAAGAATAGAATAAGAAGAAGAAGAAGAAGAAGAAGAAGAAGAAGAAGGGACACAAGTCTAAAGTGGCATGAAGAATAGAATAAGAAGAAGAAGAAGAAGAAGAAGAAGAAGGGACAGAAGTCTAAAGTGGCATGAAGAATAGAAGAAGAAGAAGAAGAAGAAGAAGAAGAAGGGACACAAGTCTAAAGTGGCATGAAGAATAGAATAAGAAGAAGAAGAAGAAGAAGAAGAAGAAGGGACACAAGTCTAAAGTGGCATGAAGAATAGAATAAGAAGAAGAAGAAGAAGAAGAAGAAGAAGGGACACAAGTCTAAAGTGGCATGAAGAATAGAAGAAGAAGAAGAAGAAGAAGAAGAAGAAGAAGAAGAAGGGACACAAGTCTAAAGTGGCATGAAGAATAGAAGAAGAAGAAGAAGAAGAAGAAGAAGAAGAAGAAGAAGGGACAGAAGTCTAAAGTGGCATGAAGAATAGAAGAAGAAGAAGAAGAAGAAGAAGAAGAAGGGACACAAGTCTAAAGTGGCATGAAGAATAGAATAAGAAGAAGAAGAAGAAGAAGAAGAAGAAGGGACACAAGTCTAAAGTGGCATGAAGAATAGAAGAAGAAGAAGAAGAAGAAGAAGAAGAAGAAGGGACAGAAGTCTAAAGTGGCATGAAGAATAGAATAAGAAGAAGAAGAAGAAGAAGAAGAAGAAGGGACAGAAGTCTAAAGTGGCATGAAGAACAGAAGAAGAAGAAGAAGAAGAAGGGACAGAAGTCTAAAGTGGCATGAAGAATAGAA
>NC_090725.1:1650085-1664473 GCF_036898095.1 Palaemon carinicauda | reverse complement strand
GAAGGGACAGAAGTCTAAAGTGGCATTAAGAATAGAAGAAGAAGAAGAAGAAGAAGAAGAAGGGAGAAGGGACAGAAGTCTAAAGTGGCATGAAGAATAGAAGAAGAAGAAGAAGAAGAAGAAGAAGAAGAAGAAGAAGGGACAGAAGTCTAAAGTGGCATGAAGAATAGAATAAGAAGAAGAAGAAGAAGAAGAAGAAGGGACACAAGTCTAAAGTGGCATGAAGAATAGAATAAGAAGAAGAAGAAGAAGAAGAAGAAGGGACACAAGTCTAAAGTGGCATGAAGAATAGAATAAGAAGAAGAAGAAGAAGAAGAAGAAGGGACACAAGTCTAAAGTGGCATGAAGAATAGAAGAAGAAGAAGAAGAAGAAGAAGAAGAAGAAGGGACACAAGTCTAAAGTGGCATGAAGAATAGAAGAAGAAGAAGAAGAAGAAGAAGAAGAAGGGACACAAGTCTAAAGTGGCATGAAGAATAGAATAAGAAGAAGAAGAAGAAGAAGAAGAAGGGACACAAGTCTAAAGTGGCATGAAGAACAGAAGAAGAAGAAGAAGAAGAAGAAGAAGAAGAAGAAGAAGGGACAGAAGTCTAAAGTGGCATGAAGAATAGAATAAGAAGAAGAAGAAGAAGAAGAAGAAGAAGAAGGGACAGAAGTCTAAAGTGGCATGAAGAATAGAATAAGCAGAAGAAGAAGAAGAAGAAGAAGAAGGGACACAAGTCTAAAGTGGCATGAAGAATAGAATAAGAAGAAGAAGAAGAAGAAGAAGAAGAAGGGACACAAGTCTAAAGTGGCATGAAGAATAGAAGAAGAAGAAGAAGAAGAAGAAGAAGAAGAAGGGACAGAAGTCTAAAGTGGCATGAAGAATAGAATAAGAAGAAGAAGAAGAAGAAGAAGAAGGGACACAAGTCTAAAGTGGCATGAAGAATAGAATAAGAAGAAGAAGAAGAAGAAGAAGAAGAAGGGACACAAGTCTAAAGTGGCATGAAGAATAGAATAAGAAGAAGAAGAAGAAGAAGAAGAAGGGACACAAGTCTAAAGTGGCATGAAGAATAGAAGAAGAAGAAGAAGAAGAAGAAGAAGAAGAAGGGACACAAGTCTAAAGTGGCATGAAGAATAGAATAAGAAGAAGAAGAAGAAGAAGAAGAAGAAGGGACACAAGTCTAAAGTGGCATGAAGAATAGAAGAAGAAGAAGAAGAAGAAGAAGAAGAAGAAGAAGAAGGGACAGAAGTCTAAAGTGGCATGAAGAATAGAATAAGAAGAAGAAGAAGAAGAAGAAGAAGAAGGGACACAAGTCTAAAGTGGCATGAAGAATAGAAGAAGAAGAAGAAGAAGAAGAAGAAGAAGAAGAAGAAGGGACACAAGTCTAAAGTGGCATGAAGAATAGAAGAAGAAGAAGAAGAAGAAGAAGAAGAAGGGACAGAAGTCTAAAGTGGCATGAAGAATAGAAGAAGAAGAAGAAGAAGAAGAAGAAGAAGGGACACAAGTCTAAAGTGGCATGAAGAATAGAATAAGAAGAAGAAGAAGAAGAAGAAGAAGGGACACAAGTCTAAAGTGGCATGAAGAATAGAATAAGAAGAAGAAGAAGAAGAAGAAGAAGAAGAAGGGACACAAGTCTAAAGTGGCATGAAGAATAGAAGAAGAAGAAGAAGAAGAAGAAGAAGAAGGGACACAAGTCTAAAGTGGCATGAAGAATAGAATAAGAAGAAGAAGAAGAAGAAGAAGAAGAAGAAGGGACACAAGTCTAAAGTGGCATGAAGAATAGAATAAGAAGAAGAAGAAGAAGAAGAAGAAGAAGAAGGGACAGAAGTCTAAAGTGGCATGAAGAATAGAATAAGAAGAAGAAGAAGAAGAAGAAGAAGAAGAAGGGACACAAGTCTAAAGTGGCATGAAGAATAGAAGAAGAAGAAGAAGAAGAAGAAGAAGAAGGGACACAAGTCTAAAGTGGCATGAAGAATAGAAGAAGAAGAAGAAGAAGAAGAAGAAGAAGGGACACAAGTCTAAAGTGGCATGAAGAATAGAATAAGAAGAAGAAGAAGAAGAAGAAGAAGGGACACAAGTCTAAAGTGGCATGAAGAATAGAATAAGAAGAAGAAGAAGAAGAAGAAGAAGGGACACAAGTCTAAAGTGGCATGAAGAATAGAATAAGAAGAAGAAGAAGAAGAAGAAGAAGGGACACAAGTCTAAAGTGGCATGAAGAATAGAATAAGAAGAAGAAGAAGAAGAAGAAGAAGAAGAAGGGACACAAGTCTAAAGTGGCATGAAGAATAGAAGAAGAAGAAGAAGAAGGGACACAAGTCTAAAGTGGCATGAAGAATAGAATAAGAAGAAGAAGAAGAAGAAGAAGAAGAAGAAGGGACACAAGTCTAAAGTGGCATGAAGAACAGAAGAAGAAGAAGAAGAAGAAGAAGAAGAAGGGACACAAGTCTAAAGTGGCATGAAGAATAGAATAAGAAGAAGAAGAAGAAGAAGAAGAAGAAGAAGGGACACAAGTCTAAAGTGGCATGAAGAATAGAAGAAGAAGAAGAAGAAGAAGAAGAAGAAGAAGGGACAGAAGTCTAAAGTGGCATGAAGAACAGAAGAAGAAGAAGAAGAAGAAGAAGGGACAGAAGTCTAAAGTGGCATGAAGAACAGAAGAAGAAGAAGAAGAAGAAGAAGAAGGGACAGAAGTCTAAAGTGGCATGAAGAATAGAATAAGAAGAAGAAGAAGAAGAAGAAGAAGAAGAAGAAGGGACAGAAGTCTAAAGTGGCATGAAGAACAGAAGAAGAAGAAGAAGAAGAAGAAGAAGAAGAAGGGACAGAAGTCTAAAGTGGCATGAAGAACAGAAGAAGAAGAAGAAGAAGAAGAAGGGACAGAAGTCTAAAGTGGCATGAAGAACAGAAGAAGAAGAAGAAGAAGAAGAAGAAGGGACAGAAGTCTAAAGTGGCATGAAGAATAGAAGAAGAAGAAGAAGAAGAAGAAGAAGAAGAAGGGACAGAAGTCTAAAGTGGCATGAAGAATAGAATAAGAAGAAGAAGAAGAAGAAGAAGAAGGGACACAAGTCTAAAGTGGCATGAAGAATAGAATAAGAAGAAGAAGAAGAAGAAGAAGAAGGGACACAAGTCTAAAGTGGCATGAAGAATAGAATAAGAAGAAGAAGAAGAAGAAGAAGAAGGGACACAAGTCTAAAGTGGCATGAAGAATAGAAGAAGAAGAAGAAGAAGAAGAAGAAGAAGAAGGGACACAAGTCTAAAGTGGCATGAAGAATAGAAGAAGAAGAAGAAGAAGAAGAAGAAGAAGAAGGGACACAAGTCTAAAGTGGCATGAAGAATAGAATAAGAAGAAGAAGAAGAAGAAGAAGAAGGGACACAAGTCTAAAGTGGCATGAAGAACAGAAGAAGAAGAAGAAGAAGAAGAAGAAGAAGAAGAAGAAGGGACAGAAGTCTAAAGTGGCATGAAGAATAGAATAAGAAGAAGAAGAAGAAGAAGAAGAAGAAGGGACAGAAGTCTAAAGTGGCATGAAGAATAGAATAAGCAGAAGAAGAAGAAGAAGAAGAAGAAGGGACACAAGTCTAAAGTGGCATGAAGAATAGAATAAGAAGAAGAAGAAGAAGAAGAAGAAGAAGGGACACAAGTCTAAAGTGGCATGAAGAATAGAAGAAGAAGAAGAAGAAGAAGAAGAAGAAGAAGGGACAGAAGTCTAAAGTGGCATGAAGAATAGAATAAGAAGAAGAAGAAGAAGAAGAAGAAGGGACACAAGTCTAAAGTGGCATGAAGAATAGAATAAGAAGAAGAAGAAGAAGAAGAAGAAGAAGGGACACAAGTCTAAAGTGGCATGAAGAATAGAATAAGAAGAAGAAGAAGAAGAAGAAGAAGGGACACAAGTCTAAAGTGGCATGAAGAATAGAAGAAGAAGAAGAAGAAGAAGAAGAAGAAGAAGGGACACAAGTCTAAAGTGGCATGAAGAATAGAATAAGAAGAAGAAGAAGAAGAAGAAGAAGAAGGGACACAAGTCTAAAGTGGCATGAAGAATAGAAGAAGAAGAAGAAGAAGAAGAAGAAGAAGAAGAAGAAGGGACAGAAGTCTAAAGTGGCATGAAGAATAGAATAAGAAGAAGAAGAAGAAGAAGAAGAAGAAGGGACACAAGTCTAAAGTGGCATGAAGAATAGAAGAAGAAGAAGAAGAAGAAGAAGAAGAAGAAGAAGAAGGGACACAAGTCTAAAGTGGCATGAAGAATAGAAGAAGAAGAAGAAGAAGAAGAAGAAGAAGAAGAAGAAGGGACAGAAGTCTAAAGTGGCATGAAGAATAGAAGAAGAAGAAGAAGAAGAAGAAGAAGAAGGGACACAAGTCTAAAGTGGCATGAAGAATAGAATAAGAAGAAGAAGAAGAAGAAGAAGAAGAAGGGACACAAGTCTAAAGTGGCATGAAGAATAGAATAAGAAGAAGAAGAAGAAGAAGAAGAAGAAGAAGGGACACAAGTCTAAAGTGGCATGAAGAATAGAAGAAGAAGAAGAAGAAGAAGGGACACAAGTCTAAAGTGGCATGAAGAATAGAATAAGAAGAAGAAGAAGAAGAAGAAGAAGAAGAAGGGACACAAGTCTAAAGTGGCATGAAGAATAGAATAAGAAGAAGAAGAAGAAGAAGAAGAAGAAGAAGGGACAGAAGTCTAAAGTGGCATGAAGAATAGAATAAGAAGAAGAAGAAGAAGAAGAAGAAGAAGAAGGGACACAAGTCTAAAGTGGCATGAAGAATAGAAGAAGAAGAAGAAGAAGAAGAAGAAGAAGGGACACAAGTCTAAAGTGGCATGAAGAATAGAAGAAGAAGAAGAAGAAGAAGAAGAAGAAGGGACACAAGTCTAAAGTGGCATGAAGAATAGAATAAGAAGAAGAAGAAGAAGAAGAAGAAGGGACACAAGTCTAAAGTGGCATGAAGAATAGAATAAGAAGAAGAAGAAGAAGAAGAAGAAGGGACACAAGTCTAAAGTGGCATGAAGAATAGAATAAGAAGAAGAAGAAGAAGAAGAAGAAGGGACACAAGTCTAAAGTGGCATGAAGAATAGAATAAGAAGAAGAAGAAGAAGAAGAAGAAGAAGAAGGGACACAAGTCTAAAGTGGCATGAAGAATAGAAGAAGAAGAAGAAGAAGGGACACAAGTCTAAAGTGGCATGAAGAATAGAATAAGAAGAAGAAGAAGAAGAAGAAGAAGAAGAAGGGACACAAGTCTAAAGTGGCATGAAGAACAGAAGAAGAAGAAGAAGAAGAAGAAGAAGAAGGGACACAAGTCTAAAGTGGCATGAAGAATAGAATAAGAAGAAGAAGAAGAAGAAGAAGAAGAAGAAGGGACACAAGTCTAAAGTGGCATGAAGAATAGAAGAAGAAGAAGAAGAAGAAGAAGAAGAAGAAGGGACAGAAGTCTAAAGTGGCATGAAGAACAGAAGAAGAAGAAGAAGAAGAAGAAGGGACAGAAGTCTAAAGTGGCATGAAGAACAGAAGAAGAAGAAGAAGAAGAAGAAGAAGGGACAGAAGTCTAAAGTGGCATGAAGAATAGAATAAGAAGAAGAAGAAGAAGAAGAAGAAGAAGAAGAAGGGACAGAAGTCTAAAGTGGCATGAAGAACAGAAGAAGAAGAAGAAGAAGAAGAAGAAGAAGAAGGGACAGAAGTCTAAAGTGGCATGAAGAATAGAATAAGAAGAAGAAGAAGAAGAAGAAGAAGAAGAAGAAGGGACAGAAGTCTAAAGTGGCATGAAGAACAGAATAAGAAGAAGAAGAAGAAGAAGAAGAAGAAGGGACAGAAGTCTAAAGTGGCATGAAGAATAGAATAAGAAGAAGAAGAAGAAGAAGAAGAAGAAGAAGAAGGGACAGAAGTCTAAAGTGGCATGAAGAATAGAATAAGAAGAAGAAGAAGAAGAAGAAGAAGAAGGGACAGAAGTCTAAAGTGGCATGAAGAATAGAAGAAGAAGAAGAAGAAGAAGAAGAAGAAGGGACACAAGTCTAAAGTGGCATGAAGAATAGAATAAGAAGAAGAAGAAGAAGAAGAAGAAGAAGGGACACAAGTCTAAAGTGGCATGAAGAATAGAATAAGAAGAAGAAGAAGAAGAAGAAGAAGAAGGGACACAAGTCTAAAGTGGCATGAAGAATAGAAGAAGAAGAAGAAGAAGAAGAAGAAGAAGAAGAAGAAGGGACACAAGTCTAAAGTGGCATGAAGAATAGAAGAAGAAGAAGAAGAAGAAGAAGAAGAAGAAGAAGAAGGGACAGAAGTCTAAAGTGGCATGAAGAATAGAAGAAGAAGAAGAAGAAGAAGAAGAAGAAGGGACACAAGTCTAAAGTGGCATGAAGAATAGAATAAGAAGAAGAAGAAGAAGAAGAAGAAGAAGGGACACAAGTCTAAAGTGGCATGAAGAATAGAAGAAGAAGAAGAAGAAGAAGAAGAAGAAGAAGGGACAGAAGTCTAAAGTGGCATGAAGAATAGAATAAGAAGAAGAAGAAGAAGAAGAAGAAGAAGGGACAGAAGTCTAAAGTGGCATGAAGAACAGAAGAAGAAGAAGAAGAAGAAGGGACAGAAGTCTAAAGTGGCATGAAGAATAGAAGAAGAAGAAGAAGAAGAAGAAGAAGAAGAAGGGACAGAAGTCTAAAGTGGCATGAAGAATAGAATAAGAAGAAGAAGAAGAAGAAGAAGAAGGGACACAAGTCTAAAGTGGCATGAAGAATAGAATAAGAAGAAGAAGAAGAAGAAGAAGAAGAAGAAGAAGGGACACAAGTCTAAAGTGGCATGAAGAATAGAATAAGAAGAAGAAGAAGAAGAAGAAGAAGAAGAAGGGACAGAAGTCTAAAGTGGCATGAAGAATAGAATAAGAAGAAGAAGAAGAAGAAGAAGAAGAAGAAGGGACACAAGTCTAAAGTGGCATGAAGAATAGAAGAAGAAGAAGAAGAAGAAGAAGAAGAAGGGACACAAGTCTAAAGTGGCATGAAGAATAGAAGAAGAAGAAGAAGAAGGGACACAAGTCTAAAGTGGCATGAAGAATAGAATAAGAAGAAGAAGAAGAAGAAGAAGAAGAAGAAGGGACACAAGTCTAAAGTGGCATGAAGAACAGAAGAAGAAGAAGAAGAAGAAGAAGAAGAAGGGACACAAGTCTAAAGTGGCATGAAGAATAGAATAAGAAGAAGAAGAAGAAGAAGAAGAAGAAGAAGGGACACAAGTCTAAAGTGGCATGAAGAATAGAATAAGAAGAAGAAGAAGAAGAAGAAGAAGAAGAAGGGACACAAGTCTAAAGTGGCATGAAGAATAGAATAAGAAGAAGAAGAAGAAGAAGAAGAAGAAGAAGGGACACAAGTCTAAAGTGGCATGAAGAATAGAATAAGAAGAAGAAGAAGAAGAAGAAGAAGAAGAAGAAGGGACACAAGTCTAAAGTGGCATGAAGAATAGAATAAGAAGAAGAAGAAGAAGAAGAAGAAGAAGAAGGGACACAAGTCTAAAGTGGCATGAAGAATAGAATAAGAAGAAGAAGAAGAAGAAGAAGAAGAAGAAGGGACACAAGTCTAAAGTGGCATGAAGAACAGAAGAAGAAGAAGAAGAAGAAGAAGAAGAAGGGACACAAGTCTAAAGTGGCATGAAGAATAGAATAAGAAGAAGAAGAAGAAGAAGAAGAAGAAGAAGGGACACAAGTCTAAAGTGGCATGAAGAATAGAAGAAGAAGAAGAAGAAGAAGAAGAAGAAGAAGAAGGGACACAAGTCTAAAGTGGCATGAAGAATAGAATAAGAAGAAGAAGAAGAAGAAGAAGAAGAAGAAGGGACACAAGTCTAAAGTGGCATGAAGAACAGAAGAAGAAGAAGAAGAAGAAGAAGAAGAAGGGACACAAGTCTAAAGTGGCATGAAGAATAGAATAAGAAGAAGAAGAAGAAGAAGAAGAAGAAGAAGGGACACAAGTCTAAAGTGGCATGAAGAACAGAAGAAGAAGAAGAAGAAGAAGAAGAAGAAGGGACACAAGTCTAAAGTGGCATGAAGAATAGAATAAGAAGAAGAAGAAGAAGAAGAAGAAGAAGAAGGGACACAAGTCTAAAGTGGCATGAAGAATAGAATAAGAAGAAGAAGAAGAAGAAGAAGAAGAAGAAGGGACACAAGTCTAAAGTGGCATGAAGAATAGAAGAAGAAGAAGAAGAAGAAGAAGAAGAAGAAGAAGGGACACAAGTCTAAAGTGGCATGAAGAATAGAATAAGAAGAAGAAGAAGAAGAAGAAGAAGAAGAAGGGACACAAGTCTAAAGTGGCATGAAGAATAGAAGAAGAAGAAGAAGAAGAAGAAGAAGAAGGGACACAAGTCTAAAGTGGCATGAAGAATAGAAGAAGAAGAAGAAGAAGAAGAAGAAGAAGGGACACAAGTCTAAAGTGGCATGAAGAATAGAATAAGAAGAAGAAGAAGAAGAAGAAGAAGAAGAAGGGACACAAGTCTAAAGTGGCATGAAGAATAGAAGAAGAAGAAGAAGAAGGGACACAAGTCTAAAGTGGCATGAAGAATAGAATAAGAAGAAGAAGAAGAAGAAGAAGAAGAAGAAGGGACACAAGTCTAAAGTGGCATGAAGAACAGAAGAAGAAGAAGAAGAAGAAGAAGAAGAAGGGACACAAGTCTAAAGTGGCATGAAGAATAGAATAAGAAGAAGAAGAAGAAGAAGAAGAAGAAGAAGGGACACAAGTCTAAAGTGGCATGAAGAATAGAATAAGAAGAAGAAGAAGAAGAAGAAGAAGAAGAAGGGACACAAGTCTAAAGTGGCATGAAGAATAGAATAAGAAGAAGAAGAAGAAGAAGAAGAAGAAGAAGGGACACAAGTCTAAAGTGGCATGAAGAATAGAATAAGAAGAAGAAGAAGAAGAAGAAGAAGAAGAAGGGACACAAGTCTAAAGTGGCATGAAGAATAGAAGAAGAAGAAGAAGAAGAAGAAGAAGAAGGGACACAAGTCTAAAGTGGCATGAAGAATAGAAGAAGAAGAAGAAGAAGGGACACAAGTCTAAAGTGGCATGAAGAATAGAATAAGAAGAAGAAGAAGAAGAAGAAGAAGAAGAAGGGACACAAGTCTAAAGTGGCATGAAGAACAGAAGAAGAAGAAGAAGAAGAAGAAGAAGAAGGGACACAAGTCTAAAGTGGCATGAAGAATAGAATAAGAAGAAGAAGAAGAAGAAGAAGAAGAAGAAGGGACACAAGTCTAAAGTGGCATGAAGAATAGAATAAGAAGAAGAAGAAGAAGAAGAAGAAGAAGAAGGGACACAAGTCTAAAGTGGCATGAAGAATAGAAGAAGAAGAAGAAGAAGAAGAAGAAGAAGAAGAAGGGACACAAGTCTAAAGTGGCATGAAGAATAGAAGAAGAAGAAGAAGAAGAAGAAGAAGAAGAAGAAGGGACACAAGTCTAAAGTGGCATGAAGAATAGAAGAAGAAGAAGAAGAAGAAGAAGAAGAAGAAGAAGGGACACAAGTCTAAAGTGGCATGAAGAATAGAATAAGAAGAAGAAGAAGAAGAAGAAGAAGAAGAAGGGACACAAGTCTAAAGTGGCATGAAGAATAGAAGAAGAAGAAGAAGAAGAAGAAGAAGAAGAAGAAGAAGGGACACAAGTCTAAAGTGGCATGAAGAATAGAATAAGAAGAAGAAGAAGAAGAAGAAGAAGAAGAAGGGACACAAGTCTAAAGTGGCATGAAGAATAGAAGAAGAAGAAGAAGAAGAAGAAGAAGAAGGGACACAAGTCTAAAGTGGCATGAAGAATAGAAGAAGAAGAAGAAGAAGAAGAAGAAGAAGGGACACAAGTCTAAAGTGGCATGAAGAATAGAAGAAGAAGAAGAAGAAGAAGAAGAAGAAGGGACACAAGTCTAAAGTGGCATGAAGAATAGAATAAGAAGAAGAAGAAGAAGAAGAAGAAGAAGAAGGGACACAAGTCTAAAGTGGCATGAAGAATAGAAGAAGAAGAAGAAGAAGGGACACAAGTCTAAAGTGGCATGAAGAATAGAATAAGAAGAAGAAGAAGAAGAAGAAGAAGAAGAAGGGACACAAGTCTAAAGTGGCATGAAGAACAGAAGAAGAAGAAGAAGAAGAAGAAGAAGAAGGGACACAAGTCTAAAGTGGCATGAAGAATAGAATAAGAAGAAGAAGAAGAAGAAGAAGAAGAAGAAGGGACACAAGTCTAAAGTGGCATGAAGAATAGAATAAGAAGAAGAAGAAGAAGAAGAAGAAGAAGAAGGGACACAAGTCTAAAGTGGCATGAAGAATAGAATAAGAAGAAGAAGAAGAAGAAGAAGAAGAAGAAGGGACACAAGTCTAAAGTGGCATGAAGAATAGAATAAGAAGAAGAAGAAGAAGAAGAAGAAGAAGAAGGGACACAAGTCTAAAGTGGCATGAAGAATAGAAGAAGAAGAAGAAGAAGAAGAAGAAGAAGGGACACAAGTCTAAAGTGGCATGAAGAATAGAAGAAGAAGAAGAAGAAGGGACACAAGTCTAAAGTGGCATGAAGAATAGAATAAGAAGAAGAAGAAGAAGAAGAAGAAGAAGAAGGGACACAAGTCTAAAGTGGCATGAAGAACAGAAGAAGAAGAAGAAGAAGAAGAAGAAGAAGGGACACAAGTCTAAAGTGGCATGAAGAATAGAATAAGAAGAAGAAGAAGAAGAAGAAGAAGAAGAAGGGACACAAGTCTAAAGTGGCATGAAGAATAGAATAAGAAGAAGAAGAAGAAGAAGAAGAAGAAGAAGGGACACAAGTCTAAAGTGGCATGAAGAATAGAAGAAGAAGAAGAAGAAGGGACACAAGTCTAAAGTGGCATGAAGAATAGAATAAGAAGAAGAAGAAGAAGAAGAAGAAGAAGAAGGGACACAAGTCTAAAGTGGCATGAAGAACAGAAGAAGAAGAAGAAGAAGAAGAAGAAGAAGGGACACAAGTCTAAAGTGGCATGAAGAATAGAATAAGAAGAAGAAGAAGAAGAAGAAGAAGAAGAAGGGACACAAGTCTAAAGTGGCATGAAGAATAGAATAAGAAGAAGAAGAAGAAGAAGAAGAAGAAGAAGGGACACAAGTCTAAAGTGGCATGAAGAATAGAATAAGAAGAAGAAGAAGAAGAAGAAGAAGAAGAAGGGACACAAGTCTAAAGTGGCATGAAGAATA
This sequence comes from Palaemon carinicauda, assembly GCF_036898095.1. Classification (NCBI taxonomy): domain Eukaryota; kingdom Metazoa; phylum Arthropoda; class Malacostraca; order Decapoda; family Palaemonidae; genus Palaemon; species Palaemon carinicauda. The sequence continues at coordinate 1,653,365 of NC_090725.1, read as the reverse complement.
GAAGAAGAAGAAGAAGAAGGGACACAAGTCTAAAGTGGCATGAAGAATAGAATAAGAAGAAGAAGAAGAAGAAGAAGAAGAAGAAGGGACACAAGTCTAAAGTGGCATGAAGAACAGAAGAAGAAGAAGAAGAAGAAGAAGAAGAAGGGACACAAGTCTAAAGTGGCATGAAGAATAGAATAAGAAGAAGAAGAAGAAGAAGAAGAAGAAGAAGGGACACAAGTCTAAAGTGGCATGAAGAATAGAATAAGAAGAAGAAGAAGAAGAAGAAGAAGAAGAAGAAGGGACACAAGTCTAAAGTGGCATGAAGAATAGAATAAGAAGAAGAAGAAGAAGAAGAAGAAGAAGAAGGGACACAAGTCTAAAGTGGCATGAAGAATAGAAGAAGAAGAAGAAGAAGAAGAAGAAGAAGGGACACAAGTCTAAAGTGGCATGAAGAATAGAATAAGAAGAAGAAGAAGAAGAAGAAGAAGAAGAAGGGACACAAGTCTAAAGTGGCATGAAGAATAGAAGAAGAAGAAGAAGAAGAAGAAGAAGAAGGGACACAAGTCTAAAGTGGCATGAAGAATAGAAGAAGAAGAAGAAGAAGAAGAAGAAGAAGGGACACAAGTCTAAAGTGGCATGAAGAATAGAAGAAGAAGAAGAAGAAGAAGAAGAAGAAGGGACACAAGTCTAAAGTGGCATGAAGAATAGAAGAAGAAGAAGAAGAAGGGACACAAGTCTAAAGTGGCATGAAGAATAGAATAAGAAGAAGAAGAAGAAGAAGAAGAAGAAGAAGGGACACAAGTCTAAAGTGGCATGAAGAACAGAAGAAGAAGAAGAAGAAGAAGAAGAAGAAGGGACACAAGTCTAAAGTGGCATGAAGAATAGAATAAGAAGAAGAAGAAGAAGAAGAAGAAGAAGAAGGGACACAAGTCTAAAGTGGCATGAAGAATAGAATAAGAAGAAGAAGAAGAAGAAGAAGAAGAAGAAGGGACACAAGTCTAAAGTGGCATGAAGAATAGAATAAGAAGAAGAAGAAGAAGAAGAAGAAGAAGAAGGGACACAAGTCTAAAGTGGCATGAAGAATAGAATAAGAAGAAGAAGAAGAAGAAGAAGAAGAAGAAGGGACACAAGTCTAAAGTGGCATGAAGAATAGAAGAAGAAGAAGAAGAAGAAGAAGAAGAAGGGACACAAGTCTAAAGTGGCATGAAGAATAGAAGAAGAAGAAGAAGAAGAAGAAGAAGAAGAAGGGACACAAGTCTAAAGTGGCATGAAGAATAGAAGAAGAAGAAGAAGAAGAAGAAGAAGAAGGGACACAAGTCTAAAGTGGCATGAAGAATAGAAGAAGAAGAAGAAGAAGGGACACAAGTCTAAAGTGGCATGAAGAATAGAATAAGAAGAAGAAGAAGAAGAAGAAGAAGAAGAAGGGACACAAGTCTAAAGTGGCATGAAGAACAGAAGAAGAAGAAGAAGAAGAAGAAGAAGAAGGGACACAAGTCTAAAGTGGCATGAAGAATAGAATAAGAAGAAGAAGAAGAAGAAGAAGAAGAAGAAGGGACACAAGTCTAAAGTGGCATGAAGAATAGAATAAGAAGAAGAAGAAGAAGAAGAAGAAGAAGAAGGGACACAAGTCTAAAGTGGCATGAAGAATAGAAGAAGAAGAAGAAGAAGGGACACAAGTCTAAAGTGGCATGAAGAATAGAATAAGAAGAAGAAGAAGAAGAAGAAGGGACACAAGTCTAAAGTGGCATGAAGAACAGAAGAAGAAGAAGAAGAAGAAGAAGAAGAAGGGACACAAGTCTAAAGTGGCATGAAGAATAGAATAAGAAGAAGAAGAAGAAGAAGAAGAAGAAGAAGGGACACAAGTCTAAAGTGGCATGAAGAATAGAATAAGAAGAAGAAGAAGAAGAAGAAGAAGAAGAAGGGACACAAGTCTAAAGTGGCATGAAGAATAGAATAAGAAGAAGAAGAAGAAGAAGAAGAAGAAGAAGGGACACAAGTCTAAAGTGGCATGAAGAATAGAAGAAGAAGAAGAAGAAGGGACACAAGTCTAAAGTGGCATGAAGAATAGAATAAGAAGAAGAAGAAGAAGAAGAAGAAGAAGAAGGGACACAAGTCTAAAGTGGCATGAAGAACAGAAGAAGAAGAAGAAGAAGAAGAAGAAGAAGGGACACAAGTCTAAAGTGGCATGAAGAATAGAATAAGAAGAAGAAGAAGAAGAAGAAGAAGAAGAAGGGACAGAAGTCTAAAGTGGCATGAAGAATAGAAGAAGAAGAAGAAGAAGGGACAGAAGTCTAAAGTGGCATGAAGAATAGAATAAGAAGAAGAAGAAGAAGAAGAAGAAGAAGAAGGGACACAAGTCTAAAGTGGCATGAAGAATAGAAGAAGAAGAAGAAGAAGAAGAAGAAGAAGGGACACAAGTCTAAAGTGGCATGAAGAATAGAAGAAGAAGAAGAAGAAGGGACACAAGTCTAAAGTGGCATGAAGAATAGAATAAGAAGAAGAAGAAGAAGAAGAAGAAGAAGAAGGGACACAAGTCTAAAGTGGCATGAAGAACAGAAGAAGAAGAAGAAGAAGAAGAAGAAGAAGGGACACAAGTCTAAAGTGGCATGAAGAATAGAATAAGAAGAAGAAGAAGAAGAAGAAGAAGGGACACAAGTCTAAAGTGGCATGAAGAATAGAATAAGAAGAAGAAGAAGAAGAAGAAGAAGAAGAAGAAGGGACACAAGTCTAAAGTGGCATGAAGAATAGAATAAGAAGAAGAAGAAGAAGAAGAAGAAGGGACACAAGTCTAAAGTGGCATGAAGAATAGAAGAAGAAGAAGAAGAAGAAGAAGAAGAAGAAGGGACAGAAGTCTAAAGTGGCATGAAGAATAGAATAAGAAGAAGAAGAAGAAGAAGAAGAAGAAGAAGAAGGGACAGAAGTCTAAAGTGGCATGAAGAATAGAAGAAGAAGAAGAAGAAGGGACACAAGTCTAAAGTGGCATGAAGAACAGAAGAAGAAGAAGAAGAAGAAGAAGAAGAAGGGACAGAAGTCTAAAGTGGCATGAAGAATAGAATAAGAAGAAGAAGAAGAAGAAGAAGAAGAAGGGACAGAAGTCTAAAGTGGCATGAAGAATAGAATAAGAAGAAAAAGAAGGGACAGAAGTCTAAAGTGGCATGAAGAATAGAATAAGAAGAAGAAGAAGAAGAAGAAGAAGGGACACAAGTCTAGTGGCATGAAGAATAGAAGAAGAAGAAGAAGAAGAAGAAGAAGAAGAAGGGACAGAAGTCTAAAGTGGCATGAAGAACAGAAGAAG
>NC_090725.1:1632585-1645085 GCF_036898095.1 Palaemon carinicauda | reverse complement strand
ATGAAGTGTCGCTTAGTTAGAGAAACAGAACTTGAAGGAGGAAAAGGTTTTAAAATATGGCAATAAATGTAACGAAGAGAAGTAAGTTGGATAAAAAGGAAGCGAGGCGAGTATACGAGGAGAAAATGGATGGAATGTCTCTTAGTTAGAGAAACAGAACTTGAAGGAGGAAAAGGTTTTAAAATATGGCAATAAATGTAACGAAGAGAAGGAAGTTGGATAAAAAAGAAGTGAGACGAATATACAAGGAGAAAATGGATGAAGTGTCTCTTAGTTAGAGAAACAGAACTTGAAGGAACAGAGGAGGATTTGAAAAATCAAGGAGAGGTCACGGAGACAGCAGGGAGTAGGAGCAAGATCAGGTGTACGCATTCAAGGGGATGGAGAGGGGGCTTAGGAATTAAGTGGCAGAGAGAAGTAGGTCAGTCAAAACGGATGGAGAAAGGTGAATATGAACTTTAGAGAACACGGAAAGTTGTTCTCCGTGAGAATAAAATGTAGAGACAAAGGTTAATGAATAAATGATTCGCAGAATAAAGCATAAAAGTGGATTTGTGGTCTGTTATGAATGCAGTCCTGAGTTTTTTTATTTGTTGTATGTGATCAATAGATGAGAGGCAGAGGTGACTGATATAAAAACTTCATTTTAAAAGGTTTATATAAGACTGAGAAAGTTTGAAAAATCATGTGAGAAAAACATCTTAAAGATTGAATAAATAAAAGACAGTTGGTGAAAAAGTTTATATATATATATATATATATATATATATATATATATATACATATATATATAGATAGAGATAGATAGATAGACAGATATAGATATAGATGTATATATATAATTTATACATAGATATAAAAATATAATATATACATATGGTATATAATTTATATATAAATATAAATAAATTATACATAAGGATATATAAATATATAATACATATATGAATGAAATATATATATATATATATATATATACATATATATATATATATATATATATATATATATGTATATATATATATTTATATATATATATATATACAGAGAGAGAGAGAGAGAGAGAGAGAGAGAGAGAGAGAGAGAGAGAGAGAGAGAGAGAGAGAGAGAGAGAGAAATGGTTTTCTGTGTCAGATTCCTACCCCATTCTGAACCCATAAACCGCTAAGCGTAGTTTCCTAAGCATTAATGGCGGGTGATCCTTTCTAACGTTCCCCTCCAAGAACAATCACGTGATCTGCACTCACCCCTTCAACTCCCCCCCTCCCCCCCCTAAAAAACCCACATATCTTGGGAGAAGAATCCCTCCATCTATCTCTGTGATAGGACAGAATCATTGGCTTTCCGTCTAAATGACAGCCTCGATCTAACTTCATCACTGAAGACATTTTCTTTCCCCCCCAAAAACGGTCTTCATCTTTTCTTTTTTAGCCTCTATTTCTCCGTTGATTTTGCCAGTAATTTGGAGAGTGGCCAAAATAAGCTACAGTAGATGCTACTAAGTTCTTTCTAAAGACCTGTCTCTCTCTCTCTCTCTCTCTCTCTCTCTCTCTCTCTCTCTCTCTCTCTCTCTCTCTCTCTCTCTCTCTCTGTATTTATATATATATACTCATATATATATATATATATATATATATATATATATATATATATATATATATACATACACACAAACACACACACACACATATATATATATATATATATGTGTGTATATATATGTGTGTGTTTGTATATATATGTATGTATATATATATATATATATATATATATATATATATATATATATGTATATATATATATACATATATATATATATATATATATATATATATATATATATAATGTGGATGTGTGCACAAGCAAGTGTGTATTTGTGTAAGGGTGCGTATATGAATGCGTGCGTCGGTGTGGCTGTGTATGTGCTAGTTCATACGTTTATGCTACGGAGAAAAATATTTTGATGTGTCGCTCACCATCAGGGCAAGAGCCTACTTAACCTTGTCGAGGTGCGATTGCTTGTTCCGACTAGTATATCTGCCTGGGGAGAGAGTGGAGCTCCCTGTAACCAATTGGGGGGACCATAGGTAACTAGGAGGTACTAACTTGTAGGTTCGAATCCTGCTTTGCAGGTTGGATTGGGGTTCACACCCCCTATCTGTAAAACTACCATTCGTGACTGAAACTTTGACTGTGAATAACCGGAAACCGGACGGCTTTAATGTTTATGACACTGGAACCCCACAAAGGATTACAGATTGGAAAAGACCACTAAGAATTGCCACATGGAACGTAAGAACGCTCTACAAAACGGGAGATGCTAAAGTACTAGAACATGAATTGGACAAATATAAAATTGATATAGCAGCCTTGTAAGAAATCCGATGGACAGGAATAGGAAAGCTGGAGCAGGAGAAGGGAGTTATACTTTACAGTGGAAGAGATGATGGTAACCACGTAGAAGGAGCAGGTTTCTACCTGAGTAAAAGAGCATATGGAGCACTTATGGAATTCACCCCAATATATCCAGCAGAATAGCACAAATTAGACTAAAAGCAAAGTGGTTTAACATAACGATTCTATGCTTACATGCACTCACAGAGATAACAGATGATGATGAGAAAGATGAATGGTATGATCATGTACAAGCTGAAATAGACCAAATACCACGATACGATGTATTGTTAATTTTGGGTGATATGAATGCAAAAATTGGTAAAGAGGTAAATGCTTTCCAAGGCTCTATCGGCCTCCATAGTCTTCATCAAGAAAGCAATGATGACTGGATTAGACTGGCAACATTTGCACGACAAAACTCTATGGTCATCGGAGGTAATATTTTTCCCCATAAGGACTCCCATAAAGGAACTTGGATTTCACCTGATGGCAGCACTATAAATCAAATTAACCATATAATGATTAAAAAGAAATTTAGATCAGCTCTTTTTGATACCAGGGCTTTCAGAGGTGCAGATTGTGACTGACCATATGTTAGTGGTTGGAAAGCTCAGAGTTAAATCAAAAAGTAAAAGATTGACAACAATAAAAAACATCAAACCAAATATAGAAAAACTAGAAGAGACAGGAGTAAGAAATGCCTATGCTATAAACGTACAAAATAGATTTGGACTACTGGAAGAAGAGGAAATAACATCGGACTGAGAGACAATAAAGTTAGTAGTGAATGAAGCTGCTATTGAATCTTTAGGACCATGTATCAATGCACGTGGAATAATCGGTTTGACGAAGAGTGTAGAAGTGCTGCTGAAAGAAGAAAACGTTGTAGGATGAAATGGATAGATGACAGGGCTAACATTGATAAGAGAGAAGATTTAAGAGTGCCTAGAAATTTGGCAACAAGCACAAACAGAAGAAAGAAAAGAGAGAAGGTAGGAGAGGAACTGAGAGAAATTGAAGAAAATAGAGCGCATGAAAAGACGAGGAGGCAATGTTAAGGAATTAATAGGATGAGAAATGGATTCCAGCCAAGAATGAACGTAATCAGAAATAAAGAAGGTAACATAATTATTGGAAAAGAAAAAATACAAAGGAGGTGGATAGAACACTTTAAGGAACTTTTCAATCGACCACCACCTCATAACCCAGTGGATGAAATGGAGATGGAGGGAAATATCGATGATGTGGAGGCATCAACCCGAGAGGAAATTACAGCTGCTATAAGAAAACTTAAAAATAATAAAGCGGCTGGGATTGATAATATACCTGCAGAACTAATCAAGTATGGGGGCCAGGCTCTTCATGATAAGATTATTAGCTTAATGTATGGCATATGGGAGAATGAAGTAATGCCATCAGACTGGGAGGAAGGGATTCTGGCAGTACTACATAAAAAAGAAGATCGCCCTGTATCGCAAAGTGAAGGACACAGACCTGTTTATTGTTAAAGCCTAGTTCCATATGTACTGTCGGATGAAGTTCAAAACAGATTATCATAATCATGTCCGTACTGTGCAAAGGACACAAAACCGTGAGGACATCAACCAATCTCGTATGAGAGCAGCTCAAAATCAAGGCTTCAAAAAATTCCTCAATTTCATGCATAACCATATCATTAAGCAGGAAGAAGTCGTCCACCTGTCACCATTGTGACTGATGAATAATAGTGCACTGGATGAGAGTGGCTCCCCTAACAGAGATTACAGAAGTGAAAAGCTGATGGACCGTATATGAAAAAATCCTGATATCAATTCAAAAATCGTCTTCACAAAAGTCCATCCAGGTGGCAGGGGATGTATGTCATTCTATATAGTATACAATGCCAGTATAACAGTGGCTGATACCGTTTCTCTGGTTTAAAAGTTGGCGAGTATAGGATAACTCTGACCATCCTTTACATTCAGATCTCCCTGGACAATTCTATCCTGTTCGTAATACTAGGCAGGCAGTTAATTCTAATAGCCAGGCCTTCTCCATCACGAGGCTCAATACTACGCAGTACTCTAGAAGTTTTATTCCAGCTGTTACCAAGTTGTGGAATGATCTTCCTAATCGGGTGGTTGAATCAGTAGAACTTCAAAAGTTCAAAGTTGGAGCAAATACTTTTTTGTTGACCAGGCGGACATGAGTCTTTTTATAGTTTATTTATGACATATTTGTTTTTGATGTTGTTAATAGTTTATATATGACATGTCTGTTTTGACGTTGTTACTTATTTTAGAATGATTTATTGTTAATTTGTTCTCTTCATTTATTTATTTCCTTATTTCCTTTCCTCACTGGGCTATTTTTCCCTGTTGGAGCCCCTGGGCTTATAGCATCTTGCTTTTCCAACTAGGGTTGTAGCTTGGATAGTAATAATAATAATAATAATAAGATGGCAGATGTCACTCTTCTTTTACGTGGCATCATCAGAAGTACACTTAAGGAGACAAAATCTCTTCCTTAGCCCCCCAACCACTGAAGTCTTAAATATCAAGTCTGATCTTCTTCCTGGCCAGAATATCTGCTGTTCCGACACTGAGGGCGAGTGGAAGTCATTAAATCATATCTTGCTTTGTACAACCATCAGATCCCTGTAAAGTAGCAAACAACTAACTAATATTCTCTGCAGACTTGGTCACTGCCAGTCCTATGATTGTGGTCTAGAATTTGAGTGTCCCAGCTAGAACCACTGATGAAATCTCTACCCTACTGACTCCACAAAGTGTGACAGATGAAGGAAACCTCCTTTTCCAGAGAGAATGGTACAATCTTAATAGGGTATAACTCAGCATGAGAGATCATTGCTTACATATGGCTGCACTTAGGAGCAGCGTTTGAAGGTAGACACGCCAAAATCCCTCCATTCTCTTCATATATACAGCTGAGTTGGTCCTAAGTTCCCAGCTGAAGCCTCCTTTACACCATCACATGTAACTGACGAGGAATGGATAGCTGCATTGCAGGAGTACTATATATGGCCCATTGTAAGGAATGTTGGAAGCCACAGTCAAAAGCTGGTCCCAGCCCTTGGAAGATTTACTTCTGCTATTAATAAAGCTCAACTGATGTAGTATAGACTCTAATCAATGAATCTATCATAGCATACAACACAGCTGTTGAAGTGCTGAGACAATCTGCAGAAGCCACTGCTAAAGTTGGTCAGATATATATCAACACATGATCTTGGTGTGTGTATGAAAGCACTGCCATTGATATGGAAGTGGCCTCAGCAGTACAGAGACCATATCGTGCTTATTGGAAAGTTCCATACCGGTATGAACTACATTGGTATGCTGTTTACTCATAAGATTCTCATGTCTGGATATCCAGAAATCCTGATTGTAGCTCAAATTTCAATTGTAAATACAGTTTATGTAAAGTAAATATATATATATATATATATATATATATATATATATACTATGATATATATATGTTATAAATTGTAAGATTGTAAATTCATATTTCATCATAAAAGATAAAAAAAAAAAATTGTAGCTCAGTTGGGGATGAGTGATTGCCTGAATTGTATCTTAAATGGGAAGGAATAAGCCAAAAGTCTGTTTGGTCTGTTTCATCTTCTCTTGAGTGTGGGGAGTGGTAATGAGGCAACATTAAAGTTTGTGATATGTTCATCAGCTATTCTCATTGTGAAGACCAAAGCTCACCTTCTGGCTGTGAGCAATGGATCCCCGAGCTGTATTTAAGTCAGGTGGAGACCGACACGTTTCATTATTATTATTATTATTATTATTATCATTATCATTATTATTATTATTATTACTTGCTAAGCTACGACCCTAATTGGAAAAGCAGGATGCTATAAGCCCAGGGGCTCCAACAGGGAAAATAGACCTGTAAGGAAAGGAAACAAGGAAAAGTAAAATATCTTAATAACACAAACAACATTACAATAAATGTTTCCTATATAAACTACAAAAAATTTAACAAAACAAGATGAAGAGAAATAAGATAGAAGTGTGCCCGAGTGTACCCTCAAGCAAGAGAACTCTAACCCAAGACAGTGGAAGGCCATGGTACAGAGACTATGGCACTATCCAAAACAAAAGAACAATGGTTTGATTTTGGAGTTTCCTTCTCCTAGAAGAGCTGCTTACCATAGCTAAAGAGTCTCTTCTACCCTTACCAAGAGGAAAGTGACTACTGAACAATGACATTGCAGTAGTTAACCCCTTGAGAGGAGTAGAATTGTTTGGTAATCTCAGTGTTGTCAGGTGCATGAGAACAGAGGAAAATATGTAAAGAATAGGGCAGACTCTTCGGTGTATGTGTAGGCAAAGGGAAAAAATGAACCGTAACCAGAGAGAGGGATCCAATGTATTACTGTCTGACCAGTCAAAGGACCCCATAAGTCTCTAGCGGTAGTATCTCAACTGGTGGATGGTACCCTGGCCAACCTACTAGCAGTCCAAGCAGGCTTCAAATCTGTAATGGTCCGTACTGCAGACACTGATATTTTTTTCCTCTCTAAGGCACACACCATCAAGTTCACTATATATCTGGACAAGTGTGGGCAAGCCCCGACAGATTGTTGAAGTGTCTGCCATCACCAAATCATTGGGGAGGGATGACTGTGATGCTCTGCTAGGGTTGTATGTGTTTACTGGTGAGGGGTGCACCAGTACCTACAAAGGCAAGGGCAAAGTAATTCCGTTGAAGAAACTCCAGAGGAACCCAAAACTCATTTAGACTGTAAGGACAGTGAGACAAGCGTCACCAAGAGCAACTGATACTTTATTCAAATGTGCGTGGGAGTATATTACAAGGTGCGGACGGAAAGGTAGGATGGCGCTGGCCCCAAATCAGATTGAAGTGCCCGCCAAAATGTATGTGTTTTCTTACACTTACAAATATACGAATTATGAGTTAACAGAAACTTGTAATGAAATAATACATATGTCAAAATGTAGCTCTGATAGAGCGGAATACATATACATGGGAAACCACGGTGTAGCGAAAGGAGAATTCAAATAAATAAAAAGTTTGTTGATTTTCTGGACGACGAAGGGAGCGGTGTCCTTACAAGACCTTCCATCAGCTTGGGTCTGAGTGGAATGTAAAGTCTGAGCTCTGCCAACGGCTGCAAACATTCGCCTGCTTCATGTATGGGTATCCTCAAAAACAAAGCTAAATGAGGTGATGGTATTGATACAAAAGACAGTTGGAGACGGTGAAACCATTAATACCAAATCCAAATTGGAGTTGTTTAAAGTTCCACTCTGTGCTGACTCCCATGCCCCTCATGTTGAACGTGACAATAACCGTGCTGCCTTGTTCAAAAGGTCACATATTTCGTTCTTCTGGCTTAGTAAACGTTATGATGAACAAGGATGAGTGAAGGAGAATGACCTGCTTGAGTCCCTGTGGTCACGTGGATCGATCTTACCACCCTCTCTGATACGCCTGAGTATGAGGAGGAGAATGACGATGAAATCACCGACTATGATGACTTTTTGGAATATCTCCTTGAGTTTCTCGAGCGTTAAAGATTCAGTTAGCGGCCTGCTAGGCCTGTCCTAACCTATTGCTGAGTATACTGTCAGCACCTCAGTCGTTTGGTCCACGGCTCCCTATTCAACATACTCAGAGCAGCCCTAAGGGGGTTTAATTCCTAGGGGTTCCCCCATCCGCCACCCGGGGGACGCGTCTGGTAGGAGTGATGTATCGAGCGTTAAAAATTCAGTTAGCGGCTTGCTAGGCCTGTCCTAACCTATTGCTGAATATACTGTCAGCACCTCAGTCGTTTGGTCCACGGCTCCTTATTCAACATACTCAGAGCAGCCTTAAGAGAGTTTAATTCCTAGGGGTTCCCCCATCCGCCACCCGGGGGACGCGTCTGGTAGGAGTGATGTACCCCTGTTTGCCTTGCCAGATATGCTGCATTTGTGCGTTTGAGATATTTAAAGTCAACCTAACGAGAAAAGGATGCTCTTACTCTTTTGTGTGATGGTTAATTGAGACGTTATGGTTTTCTCCACTAAGAAATATACAGCGATATGCAGCTTTTGTTCCCTTGGGGTATTCAAATTCAACTTATCATAAAAGGGATGATTTTAATCATTTTATGATGTCAAAATTGTGTGAAAAGGTGGGATTATTTGTCTTTTTGTGAGATCTGGTTCAAAAGTTATGTAAATAATTGATCTTCGCCAAACTCCATGGCCCATTTTTTCAGCTTTTAACATTTATTTGTGTTTACTGAACACCATTATGGTTCTTAAAAAATAGTTGTCGTTAAATGTTCCGGGAGGTGGACCCACTACTGACAAAACTAGTAGGGCCAAGTGAAAGGTGCGGAATGGAAAAGCACCAGCATGTTCTGCCCTATTACACATAGTATACGAACTGATTATAATATAAATTCATTTCATCAGATACTTGCCAAAGATGTACACACCACTGTGAAAATTGCCCATTCAATCTTGAACTGTTACCCATAGATATATTTTTTTGGTTTAATATTAATTTTTAATTTTATGATAAAGTGATTTATAGGAAATATGGTTAATGATTTTAATTATGATATATGCTAAGGAACTATTATAAATCATGTAGTTTCATGGACTACATAGTATATAAAATAATGTAAATATCCCAATTGTATAGTAGATTAATGCTAATTTGTAATTATATTTATTGAAATTTTTTAATGTAAAATTTGTGGTCAATAAAATTCTATCTATCTATCTATCTATCTATCTATCTATCTATCTATATGCTCTTTTCATACTTAACGCGTGACAGAGATTGCGAACAATTTGATTACTAATTTCTTTTAATCTCTGGTAGAATAAATGAATTAAAATGCCTGTTATATCGAGGTTGCTCTGTAAAGGAAATTCGTACAAAAGATGAAAGGCTTATGAATAAATGAGATCAAGTGGTAGAGAAGAAATATTTTTTATAATCAGTTGAAATGGTAAAAGTTTATTAAAAAAAAAAGGGGGGGGGGACATTTCTGCGACTTTGCGAGAATGGTCTTAATAACAAAAATGAATAAAAATTTAATTTGGTATGAGTAATTTGAGATAAAGAATTTTTTATTAATTTCACTGATATAATAACCACATACAAAAGAAAATATTTCATACCACCATTTCAAGCGGTGGCATCACTTTGTTGTGGAAAGAAAGAATCAAAGTTTTATAGAAAAAAAAGTGTGCATAGAAATAATCAAAGTTTTATAAAAAAAAAAAAAACATAGAACAAATAAATGAATAAAACATGTATAGATGAAAAAAAACAACGATACAAACCATTTCACAAAGTTTAAAGGTAAAACACTATATACTATTACAGTGATCGTTCGTGAATGTTTCATCAAGTGACTTGCTATTACCAAGACAATGGTGGACTAAGACATATATTTGAGAAGACTGTTATGTATTATTGTAATAATGTACTATATTATTTCAAGTGTTGCAGGTATTGCGCAACATTGCATCATATTGCATGAATAAAACATGTTAGGCTTTGTACATAAGAGTAATGATTTATTTTGGTATTAGGATTCAAACATTTGTTGATTACCTCAAAGATAGGATGTAATTCTTTATAGTTTTGTACTGGAGTAGGATTTAAGTCTTTTGAGAGCGATGCTCTTTTGTTTAGCAATGTTTTGGTTTTGTCAGATTGTGTATGACGCTCCACACTCACTTAGGAGTTAGCTGTCATAGAGCAATGTAGTCATAAGTTTCATTAAACTTGTATTTTAAGAATACCAACGTATCATTAAATCCCACCAAGAAAAATTGACGACCAAAGATGGGATCAGCTGAGAAATAATTACTAACAATTCTTCATCTATGTTCCAGGTAATTATTATGATTAATAGAAACTTCCTATCAACTCATACTTATCAAAGACTAAACGCTACTGACGGTTCTGTTCCAGGAAGCATAAAGGTAATCGCTGAACAAACGCTTACGGGAGTTCAACCTGGATTATGCCTTTAATGAGAAAGTTATTATATGTATATGATTTCTTCTTATTGCCCTCTCTCTCTGATGTTTGCATTATGAAGTCAATCGATTCGTTAAAAATAAACACAAAAGAATGGTTGTGAAGCAAAAATAAGGTTGAAGGTCAAAAGCAGGAGGAGGAGTCAACATTCATTCATTATTTGTTAGCTTTATATCTCTCTCTCTCTCTCTCTCTCTCTCTCTCTCTCTCTCTCTCTCTCTCTCTCTCTCTCTCTCTTCCTTTTTTTATCACCGTTAATTGGCTCTTAATTGAAGTTGCAGTTTATGAGTGTGCGTTTCTGCAATATCTAATGCCAGCCCAGTTCCTTATGAATATAACTCCCTAAGAATTATGTATTTTTTTCTTTGTTTCGATCATACAGATTATGTATCCTGTACCAACCGTGTGTCACACGATTGTACATAATTTATTTTATATATATTATGCTTGTATCTTCGCTCTTCCCTCGCACTAAAAAGAACCAGAATAAACATGTCTGCGTTTCTCCTATGTAACATTGTCTGTTTCTCGAACATGTAATTTCCTGTTGCCTTGAGGTTTTGTATATAAAGGAGAGTATTCTATAATAAATTAACTCAGTTGCTTTCACACTGCCTTTGAGTCACAACCTTCTCTCGGCTCATCACAATAGTTATATGTGTTATGTCTGAAACATTGAGGAAACTGATGCAATACTTTGTAGCACAATTGTACAGTGGTAACATGCGAACATTTACAATGCAAATGGATGGCAGATCGAGTACCGCGAGTTCCAGCTGTGGAATCATTAGAACTGCAAAAGTTCCAAGTTGCAGCAAATGTTTTTTTGCCTTTGAGTTCACAACCTTCTCTCACCACGTCACAATCCGTAAGTATGCATTCGAGAGAGAGAGAGAGAGAGAGAGAGAGAGAGAGAGAGAGGAGAGAGAGAGAGAGAGAGAGACTCACAACGCCCCCTAAAGGAAAAGAAAGAGAATCCAAACAATGCCAAGTTTTCCCAACTTGAGAATTATGTATTTTTTTTCTTTGTTCGAACATACAGAATATGTATCTGTAAGTGTGAATTTGAGAGAGAGAGAGAGAGAGAGAGAGAGAGAGAGAGGAGAGAGAGGAGAGAGAGAGGAGAGAGAGAGAGAGAGAGAGAATTATATTTCCACCTCTATACTGAATACGTTTAAAGTGAAGAATCTAAAATTATTTTTTCCCTAAAGAGAGAGAGAGAGAGAGAGAGAGAGAGAGAGAGAGAGAGAGAGAGAGAGAGAGAGAGAGAGAGAGAGAGAGAGAGAATTATATTTCCACCTCTATACTGAATACGTTTAAAGTGAAGAATCTAAAATTATTTTTTCCCTAAGAGAGAGAGAGAGAGAGCGAGAGAGAGAGAGAGAGAGAGAGAGAGAGAGAGAGAGAGAGAGAGACTCACAACGCCCCCTCAAGGAAAAGAAAGAGAATCCAAACAATGCCAAGTTTTTCTCAACTTGAGGCGATACCAAACCTTCGTTAAGTCAATATGTTCCTGAACATATCGGAAGTGAATGTGCCCTGATTTTCCCTTCGGTTTTTCCTTTCTTTCCAAGTAAACTAACTTCTGACTTTCCTACAAGAATTCTTCTATCTGTCAGGCAGAAATGTTCCAGCCTTCGCCCAATGTAAAGGCAAACGCCTACATTCTCAAGCCTCACTCAGTGTCACCCACGCAAACGCCCACCCAAGAACGCGCTCACATGTTTATAAAAACGTCTAGGAATACAATCTTGTCTGCCTTTATTATTATTATTATTATTATTATTATTATTATTATTATTATTATTATTATTATAGTTACTTGCTAAGCTACAACCCTAGTTAGAAAAGCAGGATGCTATGAGCCCAGGGTCCCCAACAGGGAAAATAGCCCAGTGAGAAAGGAAACAAGAAAAATCTAAATATTTTAAGAACAGTAACAATATTAAAATAAATATTTCCTATATAAACTTAAAAAACTTTAACAAAACAAGAGGAGGAGAAATTGTGTAGAAGAGTAGGCCCAAGTGTACCTTCAAGAAAGAGAACTCTAACCCAAGACAGTATGAGGCCAT
>NC_090725.1:1595085-1627585 GCF_036898095.1 Palaemon carinicauda | reverse complement strand
CCATCTGGCGAGCGCTTCCGCCAATCAGAGCCCAGCCGTCGCAGAGCAAGATGGCAACTCACCAATGAAAATTCGCCACCCCACTCACGTCGCTATTTGCTTCGCTCACGGCGCGTGGGTTAGCCAATGTAAATACTGTACCCTGTCTCTTCCAACGAGTTAACATTGCCATTTGAAAGGACGTTGCTAGCATCGTTTCGACCATTCCACTACAGCCAGTACTGAAAAATGCACTGGACTGCCAGGAATTAAGCTCATATAGACCTATTTCAAATATATCCTTTTTCTCAAAAGTGCTTGAATATGTAATTCTTGAACAACTAGTCAGCCACTTAGAAGTAATAGAAGCTTTGCTGACAACCAATCTGCTTACAGAAAACTATACTCTACGGAGACAGCCATCTGCTCTGTTGTAAATGATATGCTAGAAATGATGGATGAAAATAAATGTGGTATCTTAATACTGCTCGATCTCAGTGCTGCTCTTGATACAGTGGTGCATGAACTGCTACTAAATGATCTACGGTCCATCAGCGTTGAAGATCAAGCCTTCGAATACCTAAAAGACTACTTAGTTGGTAGATATTACTGTGTACAAATAAGAAACTCTTATTCATCATATGAACCCTTAAACAGAGGGGTACCCCAGGGGAGTGTACTTGGCCCAATCTTATTCTGCATCTATACTATTGGTCTATCGAAAATGCTACAGAGGCATGGTGTGAAGTTTAAACTATTTGCAGATGACACACAATTTTACTTCTCCATAAATGATATACATGACACCACTGAAACTCTAAACCGAATCCTTGATAGTCTTAGAGAATGGATGACATTTAAACAACTAAAATTAAATGAGAACAAAACTGAATTCATGGTGGTGGGCAAGAGAAACAGCATGAAAAAACTTAGGTGATATTCAAATGAACATAAATAATGACTAGATACCGATATCTAGTAAAGTTCGAGATCTAGGTGTATTTCTTGACTGTAACATGTCTTTAAATGCCCAAATAGATAATGTAATAAAAAAATGCTGGTTATCATCTAAGAAATATTGCGTTTATAAAAAAGTACCTGGACGAAAATTCTGTAAAGAAACTTGTGATAAACTGTGTTATTATCAGGATTGACTACTGTAACTCTATCTATTACAATTTACCAAAAGTGCAACTTAAGAAATTACAAAACATAATTAACAGAGGAGCAAGACTGATAAAAGGTGTCCCACCTAGAGAAAGGATCACCCCTATACTAATCGATTTACACTGGCTGCCGATTAAAGCGAGAATTGAATTTAAAATATGTACAATAACCCATCAAGTTATTAGAACCGGGCGTCCAAAATACTTAAGAGAACTGCTACATATTGCGCAGCCAACAAATCATGTCGACACGAGAATAGTTACAGAGGGCTTCAAACTGTTGGAACCTAGATTTATGTCTACTTTAGGCTCCAGAGCCATTGAAGAGCTGCTTATAATAGCTAAGAGGAAAGTAGCTAAAAAACGATTACAATGCAGTAGTTAATTAACCCCTTGAGCAAAAATGAATTATTTGGTAATCTCAGTGTTGTTAGGTGTATGAGGACAGAGGGGAATATGGAAAGAATATGCCAGACTATTCGGTGTATGTGTAGGCAAAGGAAAACTGAGTCGTAACCAGAGGGAGAGAGAGATCCAATGTAGTATTGACTGGCCAGACACAGGAGCCAATAACTCTCTAGTGTTAGTATCACAACGGTTGGCTGGTGTCTTGGCCAACCTACTATCTATTTGATAATAGATGGAGGAGATTTCGTAATAGTAAAACTAGCTGAACTTTAAACAAAATGTTTGCAAAAATGCTCTATACCTACAGCTTGGAAAAACTTTATCATTATACATATTCGCAAAAAGGGAGACAAAAGACCTGAAAAATTACATCCCAATAAGTTTGCTATCAGTATTATATAGAATATTTACAAAGAGCATATTGGGCCAAATTGAAAGACAGATAGACTTTAATCAACCACAGGCAGGTTTTAGAAGAGGGTATTTAACAACTGGCCATATCCATGTAATTAACTGTCTAATGAGAAAATCGACAGAGTATGAAGAGAAAGCTTCTGATTCTTACAAAACTTCAGCAGTAATGAAAACCCTTCAAAAGCAAGGAATAGATTAATCTGATGTTAGCACACTTGAAAATATCTATGCGGGTAATACAGCAATCATAAATCTACATAAAGATAGTGAGAAAATTGCTATTAAGAAAGGAGTTAGACAGGGAGACCCCATCTCTCCTAAATTATCCATAACGGGCTTAAAAGAAGTTTTTAAGAATTTAGATAGGGAAAATGTAGGAATTATATTAATGGGGAAAACCTTAATAACTTAAGATTGGCAGTTGAAATACATAACACAGACTATACCTTCAACATTGAATGAAATGTTAAAACAGGCATCCCTTTTTGTGTCAGTGGGCTTGGCAGTGTCCTTCCCTGGCTTTTCCATAGTTTAGAGGTCGACTCAATTAGTAAGTTGTCTCAAAAGGTCACTATATACCATATGTTCCTTTACCAGATCTCTCTCTCTCTCTCTCTCTCTCTCTCTACACACACACATATACTGTATATATGCTTATTCTCTCTCTCTCTCTCTCTACACACACATATACTGTATATGTGCTTATATACTCTCTCTCTCTCTCTCTATCTCTCTCTACACACACACATATACTGTATATATGCTTATACTCTCTCTCTCTCTCTCTCTCTCTCTCTCTCTCTCTCTCTCTCTCTCTCTCTCTCTCTCTCCTCCACTCCACTCTTTTCCAGAAAATCTTATTGTCTTATGTGTTCTTCAGATGAGGTTTTGATCAATCAGTTCTGTTCTTTTCGCACCTTGTATGCAATCTCACTTAAATCCATTCCAGTCACCAGGTTTGATTTGTGACGGAGGTAAATCAGCCCCTAATCGACCAATTGGCCAATTTCAGCCGGAAATTGCTAGAATATGCCTGAAAAAATATATTCGTGAGATAAGATCCCCTTCTCGGAAAATTATGCAAAATTTCGGCACCGGATGTCAAGACTGGGCATACTGCACGCAGCTGGCTTTCAACGCTTGGCCCCATCTGGCAATCCATTCAATTACCACTGTGACGGGCCGAGAGAAGGTTGTGACTCAAAGGCAGGAAGCAATCAACTGAGTAACTTTATTAAAGAACACTCTCCTTTATATACAAAACCTCAAGGCAACAGGAATTTTCATGTTCGGGAAACAGACAATGTTACAGAGGAAAGACGCAGACATGTTTATTCTGGTTCTTTTTAGTGCGAGGGAAGAGCGCAGGTACAAGCATAATATATACATAATAATCTATGTCCGATCGTGTGACACATGGTTGGTACACCATACACAAGTCAACAAAATGTTTTTACAAGACCACGCTCTCCCTATATTGCGAAATTATGCAAAGCTATTGTTTTCCTCTCTCACTTTTTCATAATCTAAAACAATTCGCAACATGGGAAACAAGTTAAAATTAAAAATAAAACAATAGAATTATAAAAAAAATACTAGCCTGATTTCTTCACAAAACGACCTGGAACTGACATCGTCAGCAAAGTCAACCATAGTGTACCAACCGTGTGTCACACGATCGTACATAGTTCATTTTGTGCTTGTATCTTCGCTCTCCCCTCGCACTAAAAAGAACCTGAAATAACATGTCTGGTTTTTTCCTCTGTAACATTGTCAATATTTGAACATGAAAATTCCTGTTGCTTTGAGATTTTGTATATAAAGGAGAGTGTTCTTTAATAAACAACTCAGTTGATTGCATCCTGCCTTTGAGTCATAACCTCTCTCTCGGCACCGTCACATCATAGAAGAACGTTTTCATAACGAAAATCTATATCTGGTTGGGAATGTACAAATTTCATACGCCCTTTATTTCAAAAGAAATACACCTTTGTGTAAGATTTTCCAATTCCAAGAAGTGTAGTTAGTTATTTCGAATCAAATGGCTACAAATCTATGTACAGTCACTCATATAAGTTTATGGATATCCGGGTGTTTGAGAGAGATTTATACTCCACACCTTTCTGGACGACAGGTGTCTGGGAGCGCGAGACCGGTCAAATATTCAACTATACAGTTGACCGTTTTCGCACTCCGAGACACCTGTCGTCCAGAAAGGGGTGACATAGAAATCTCTCTTAAACACCCGGACATCCATCAACTTATATGAGTGACTACTTCTCAAACCCAATAGGAAATAGCATATGAGTGAAATCAACTGGACTTTGATAAACAATACCTATAATTGGCACACTCACATTCTGTCACAATAGGGTTGAATCCTTTCCCTTGCTGCTATTAATTATCTCTAGGCATCTGTCTGGTCATTAGCGCAGTGTTTTCTCCACTACAGTTATTTTGAAAACTTCTGATGCTATATACCAATTCTACTAGCGACAAATAAAATAAGGATACTACTTAGAATTCACTGTCTTCGTTTAATTTCTTCTTATGGTACTTGACACTGTAACATCATGTTCTCCTTTACCTTTTCACAAACATGTAACTATACGCAAATATAGAATGCATACATATACATATACAGCATGTGTGTATATATTCATGCATCTATATATATATGCATACACACACACACACACACACACACATATATATATATATATATATATATATATATATATATATATACATATATATACAGTATATATGGAAAGAATAATGATGGGAATAACACTAAAAGACAGATAAAGAACAACATGGATACGACAACAAACTAAAGTAGAGGATATTCTAACATGTAAGAAAAAGAAATGGACAAGGACAGGACATATAATGAGAATGACAGATAATAGATGGAAATTAAGAATACCAGAATGGGTCCCTAGATATTGGAGAAGAAGCAGAGGAAGGAAGAGAAGAAGATGGATTGACGAACTAAGAAAGTTTGCAGGTGTGGAATGGCATAGAAATACCATAACAGACGAGAGTGGAAGGACATGTCTTAGTTCGTCAATCCATAGTCTTCTCTTCCTTCCCCTGCTTCTTTTGCAATCTCTAGATACACATTCTATTCTTCTTAATGTGGAAGGACATGTATTAGTTCGTCAATCCATAGTCTTCTCTTCCATCCCCTGCTTCTTTTGCAATCTCTAGATACACATTCTATTCTTCTTAATGTGGAAGGACATGTATTAGTTCGTCAATCCATAGTCTTCTCTTCCATCCCCTGCTTCTTTTGCAATCTCTAGATACACATTCTATTCTTCTTAATGTGGAAGGACATGTATTAGTTCGTCAATCCATAGTCTTCTCTTCCTTCCCCTGCTTCTTTTGCAATCTCTAGATACACATTCTATTCTTCTTAATGTGGAAGGACATGTATTAGTTCGTCAATCCATAGTCTTCTCTTCCATCCCCTGCTTCTTTTGCAATCTCTAGATACACATTCTATTCTTCTTAGTGTTTTTTTTTTTTTTTTTTTTTTGCATTTTCATTCAACATTATCTTAGTTTTACTCATATTCATTTTTAGTCCAACAATTCTGCTTTCTCTATTCAAATCTTCTATCATCCTTTGTAATTCCTCCTATGATTCACTAAATCAACTATATTACCTGCAAATCTCAGGTTGTTAATTCCAACATTTCCAGATCTAAATTCTTAAAACCTTCTTCTAGGCAAGCCGTGAATAATTTAAGAAATGGGGTCTACCTGTTTTACTCCTTTCTTAATTAGAATTTTCTCACTATCCATATTTTACTCCTTTCTCAATTAGAATTTTCTCACTATCTATATTTTACTCCTTTCTCAATTAGAATTTTCTCACTATCTATATTTTACTCCTTTCTTAATTAGAATTTTCTCACTATCCATATTTTACTCCTTTCTCAATTAGAATTTTCTCACTATCTATATTTTACTCCTTTCTCAATTAGAATTTTCTCACTATCCATATTTTACTCCTTTCTCAATTAGAATTTTCTCACTATCTATATTTTACTCCTTTCTCAATTAGAATTTTCTCACAATCCATATTTTACTCCTTTCTCAATTAGAATTTTCTCACTATCTATATATTTAACTCCTTTCTCAATTATAGTTTTCTCACTATCTATATATAGTTCTAGGGTTGCTCTACTTCCTGTATAAATATCTTCAAATATCTTAACTTAATATTCACCTATTGCTTGTCTTTGGAGGGCTTTCATTACCGCTGAGGTTTTGACAAAATCATAAGCATTCTCGTAGTCTATAAATGCTATACATAGTTGTTTGTCACACTATTTTGATTTTTCCATTAGCTGGCTAACTATATGGACATGGTGAGTTGTTTATATATATATATATATATATATATATATATATATATATATATATATATATATATACATGTATATATATGTATATATATGTATATATATACATATATATATATATATATATATATATATATATATGTATGTATATATATATATATATATATATATATATATATATATATATATCTAATACCTTAACGTTACACAGTACTTGTGGCGTTAACCACTTTATGACAACTCTTCAATTTCCCGTACATTTTATTATCTTTAGGCATATTAGCTAACAACCGTTTCAACCAAGAACGTATGACTATGATCAGTAACTATATGATAAATTACATTTCATACACAATCCTGAATAAATGGAGCAGTAAGGTAATATATTATTCACCTCTTCAAAAGTCTATGGCAGAATATAAGAAACTGAACAGGAGATTGGAAAAAGGGGTCTGAAAATAGCTGACGCATCAAGTACTTCGGCACAGCGTTGCCAGGTTGGCCTTTTTCGTGCCAAAAAAAATCCAAATTTCTCCTTTTTCCGTGCTAGATACCTAAATTTGGCCTTTTTAAAAAATTGGTTAGCCTTAAATGCTATATTTTCGGCCTTTTTCCACGATTAGGTTGGCCTTTTAAAGCTGCAGTTAATCAGACGTTGGCCTTTTCTCATTTGGAAAACCTGGCAACCCTGCTTTGGCATTTAATTAAAATTGCATACGAGAGAGACTATGCTATTTAATCAAGAGGATCTGAGGAGGGGTTTTTGAAATGTAATTCCACAGCTCCTGATTCCTCAAATAGCTTTCAGACTAACAGGCACACAAATCCTAGTTAAATTCCGTATTTTAGTTTAATCACCTAATTTCTAGTGAATTTACAGAAGAAACTTCCGCTATTATTATTATTATTATTATTATTATTATTATTATTATTATTATTACTTGCTAAGCTACAACCCTAGTTGGAAAAACAGGATGCTATAAGCCCAGGGGCTCCAATAGGGATAATAGCTCAGTGAGGAAAGGGAACAAGGATAAATAAAATATTTTAAGAAGAGCAACCAAATTAAAATAAATATCACTTTATAAACTATAAAAACTTTAACAAAACAAGAGGAAGAGAAATAAGATATAAGAGAGAACAGTGTGTCCGAGTGTACCCTCTAGCAAGAGAACTCTAACCCAAGACAGTGGAAGACCATGGTACTTTTTTTTTTCGTTTTAGCTACAAATGGGGATTTTAAATGTTTTAGACACGTATTTTAAATATATGAAACACTACCATATTGATCACGCCTTTGTATAGACTTGACAGTTCTTCCTTTACTCAAACAAGATGGCTCTGTCACTCACAGTCCAAGAGAAAGACAACCCTTTTGGCTGATGTGTTTGACAGTAGGCAGAGTAATGAGGAACTCGATCTTCCTTATTCCTGTTTCCCTGAGGCTAAACTAATTAGTTTAGCTTTCTGGTCCCGCGAAATTAAAACACTTGATGGACTTTGATGGTTGTGGAACTATAGAGCCAGATGGTATCGTTCCTTTATGTTTATAAAGACCGCTGATCTCTTAGCTCGCAATGAACAATTAAAATAAAATATTTCAAGAACAGTAACAACATTGATACAAATCTTTCATATGTAAACTATAAAAACTCCGAAATAACAAGAAGAAAAATTTATAAAATAGTGTGCCCGAGTGTACCTTTAAGCAAGAGAGCTCTACCCCAAGACAGTGGAAGACCACGGTACAGAGGCTATGGCACTACTCAAGACTAGAGAACAATGGTTTGATTTTGGAGTGTCCTTCTCCTAGAAGAGCTGCTCACCATAGCTAAAATCTCCTCTACCCTTACCAAGAGGAAATTAGCCACTGAACAATTACAGTGGAGTAGTTAGCCCCATGAGCAAAAAAGAATTGTTTGGTAATCACAGTGCTGTCAAGTGTATGGGGACAGGAGAGAATGTGGAAAGAGTAGGCCAGACTATTCGGTATATGTGAAGGCAAAGGAATAATGAGCCGTAACCAGAGAGGTATCCATTTCAGTACTGTCTGGCCAATCAATTCTAACAGCCCTGCCCCTTCACCATAAGGCTCAACATTTACACAATATTCTAGAATTTTATTCCAGTTGGGTTCCGATTGTGGAATGAATTTCCTAATCAGGCAGTTGAATCGGTGGAACTTTAAAAGTGCAAACTTGCAGTGAATGTTTTCATGTTAATTTTACCCCCAGGCTCTTTGGAAATTTCCAACCCTTAAGCCCCAGGGGGTTATTTTTTTCCCAGCACATTTTGCAGTATATCTTTTTTAAATTGCTCTAACAGCCTTAATTTTTGTCATAGAGAGGTCAGGTTGGTCTCATTCTCTTGGAAAATGCCTGAATTTTCTCAAAAAAATTTTTTTATAGCATTTTTTTGCAAGGACGTACCGGTACGTCCATGGGGATAAAGGGATGGGTTTTGAGAAACGTACCAACACGTCCTTTGGGGGTAAAAGGGTTAAACAAGCTGACATAGTTCATAAGTGGCAGATCTATTTCAACGTTAAGTGATCTTAAGATATTTAACATCCTTTATTCATTACTTCTCATACAGTTTATTTCCTTATTTCCTTTCCTGACTGGGCTATTTTCCCTGTTTGAGCCCTTGGTCTTATGGCATCCTGTTTCTCTAACTAGAGTTGAAATTAGCTTGTGAAAAATGCATTAAAAATGCATTAAGAACAAAAGCTATTAGAACGAGCAAACCAAGATCCTCTTTAGCCAAACCCAAAAAGATGCAGAAAATATCGTAGCAACGAAGAGCGCTTGGGAAGATCACATCAGCCCTATTTGCTAATCTTCCAGGGTTCTGACAATGTAAAACATAAACCTCCAGGGTTCTGACAATGTAAAACATAAACTTCCAGGGTTCTGACAATGTAAAACATAAACCTCCAGGGTTCTGACAATGTAAAACATAAACTTCCAGGGTTCTGACAATGTAAAACATAAACTTCCAGGGTTCTGACAATGTAAAACATAAACCTCCAGGGTTCTGACAATGTAAAACATAAACTTCCAGGGTTCTGACAATGTAAAACATAAACCTCCAGGGTTCTGACAATGTAAAACATAAACTTCCAGGGTTCTGACAATGTAAAACATAAACCTCCAGGGTTCTGACAATGTAAAACATAAACTTCCAGGGTTCTGACAATGTAAAACATAAACTTCCAGGGTTCTGACAATGTAAAACATAAAAACAATAGAAAAAATAGGATAAATTCACCATTTGTCAAAGCGGTCTTACTGCTGATAAAGTTGCTGATAGCAATTTTTGACGCGAACACTGTTTTTTAACAAACAAATAAACGGTCCACCTAAGAACTTTAAATATATATATATATATATATATATATATATATATATATATATATATATATATATACTGTATATATATATATATATATATATATATATATATATATATTTATTCATATATATATATATATATACACAGTATATATATATATATATATATATATATATATATATATATATATATATATATATATATATATATTTATATATATACACACAGTATATATATATATATGTATATATATATATATATATATAGAGAGAGAGAGAGAGAGAGAGAGAGAGAGAGAGAGAGAGAGAGAGAGAGAGAGAGAGAGAGAGAGAGAGAGAGAGAGATCCCATTTCCCGGGAAAGCGTCGAGAGATGTTGACCTGGAAAGTGAATGTTCCTCGAGCAGGCGAAACGGAAATAAAGGTCCTGTGTTTAGATTCAACGGAACAAGAGCTATTGACCACCGACCTTCTAGAATTCCTATAGGAAGCCCATTCTGACATCAACAACCATTAACCAATCATCGATGGTTAATGAAGGGGAAATTGGAATTTGAAACCAATTACGCCATTAGGAACGCAGAGTTGAAGAGCGCGGGCTACGGAAATAATGCGTTCGTTTTCATTCCAAATGACACAGACTTAATAATAAATATTATTCAATCCTTCCTGTTTTAGTTAATTTGTTTGTGAACAATTTAAGCAAAAACAATTGTACCCATGTTGACTAAAGTTCGTAGTCATGTTGGGTATGAGCAAAGGGTAAATCTGTAACATTTTGGATAAAGTACATCAAAGTACAATTTAATTAATGATTG
This sequence comes from Palaemon carinicauda, assembly GCF_036898095.1. Lineage (NCBI taxonomy): Eukaryota > Metazoa > Arthropoda > Malacostraca > Decapoda > Palaemonidae > Palaemon > Palaemon carinicauda. The sequence goes on along the minus strand of NC_090725.1, from coordinate 1,617,073 downwards.
ATAAATGGATCATTTTATCGTTCCTTCTCATTTCCTTCCATCATTCTGATTGCGGAAATTTTTCTTATTGATAACTTTTTTTTTATTGTTATAAAAAAGACTGACGTCAAAAACAGTCTCTTTTACCAACCAATTTCTTTTCTAGTCTTAGAAATGACTGAATTCTCGAATCCGTACTATTCAAAAACTTCTAAGGAACATTTATTTTTATCCGTCTATTAGTTAACTTCATACATATAAAGATTTGGTCCCATGAATTACAAAAAAAGAAAATATCACCAGCTAAAAAAAAAAAAAAAACATTTATCTTTGTCCGTTTATTAGTTAACTTCATACATATAAAGATTTGACTCCATGAATTACAAAATAAGAAAATATCACCAGCTAGAAAGGAAGTATAAAAAAAAAATAAATAAATAAAATAAAAAAATACATTTATCTTTATCCGTCTATTAGTTAACTTCGTACATATAAAGATTTGGCCCCATGAATTACAAAAAAGAAAATATCACCAGCTAAAAAAAAAAAAAAAAAAAAAAAAAGAAAATATCATCAGCTTAAAAAAAAAAAAAAAAAAAAAAAAAAAAAAAAAAAAAAGGGTCGAGTTATTCCTTTCAAAGTCGGTGGCCAGCCGCTGAGAACATTTGGGACAAATAGTCTAGCAGCGCGGAATAAGTGTGTACAGGTTTTAATGAGAATTAAATAAACCTTCTATTCAAAATTTCGATTGAAATAGCTACCCTTAATTAGGGTTTAAAAGTCGGACCAACATTTTAAAAACCTACGGAAAATATGCATCCATTTATGGTAGAATACTTTTGAAAATGTTTCAGTCCATGTATTGTAGAATACTTTTGAAAATGTTTCAGTCCATGTATTGTAGAATACTTTTGAAAATGTTTCAGTCCATGTATTGTAGAATACTTTTGAAAATGTTTCAGTCCATGTATTGTAGAATACTTTTGAAAATGTTTCAGTCCATGTATTGTAGAATACTTTTGAAAATGTTTCAGTCCAAGTATTGTAGAATACTTTTGAAAATATGCATCCATTTATTGTAGAATACTTTTGAAAATGTTTCAGTCCATTTATTGTAGATTACTTTTGAAAATGTTTCAGTCCATTTATTGTAGATTACTTTTGAAAATGTTTCAGTCCATTTATTGTAGAATACTTTTGAAAATGTTTCAGTCCATGTATTGTAGAATACTTTTGAAAATGTTTCAGTCCATGTATTGTAGAATACTTTTGAAAATGTTTCAGTCCAAGTATTGTAGAATACTTTTGAAAATATGCATCCATTTATTGTAGAATACTTTTGAAAATGTTTCAGTCCATTTATTGTAGATTACTTTTGAAAATGTTTCAGTCCATTTATTGTAGAATACTTTTGAAAATGTTTCAGTCCATTTATTGTAGAATACTTTTGAAAATGTTTCAGTCCATTTATTGTAGAATACTTTTGAAAATGTTTCAGTCCATTTATTGTAGAATACTTTTGAAAATGTTTCAGTCCATTTATTGTAGAATACTTTTGAAAATGTTTCAGTCCATTTATTGTAGAACTTTTGAAAATGTTTCAGTCCATTTATTGTAGAATACTTTTGAAAATGTTTCAGTCCATTTATTGTAGAATACTTTTGAAAATGTTTCAGTCCATTTATTGTAGAATACTTTTGAAAATGTTTCAGTCCATTTATTGTAGAATACTTTTGAAAATGTTTCAGTCCATTTATTGTAGAATACTTTTGAAAATGTTTCAGTCCATTTATTGTAGAATACTTTTGAAAATGGAGACATATTTATAATTACATTTTGCGAAAGTTAAATAAAACATGTAGAAAGAAAAAGCATGGCATTTCATATTGTGAAATCTTTTATAATGAGAGAGAGAGAGAGAGAGAGAGAGAGAGAGAGAGAGAGAGAGAGAGAGAGAGAGAGAGAGAGAGAGAGACAGTAATGTCAAGTGAATTATGGATGACCAGGTAAAATTGCTAATATTAATGAGTTTCGATGAAAACAGAGAGAGAGAGAGAGAGAGAGAGAGAGAGAGAGAGAGAGAGAGAGAGGGCGGATAATACCAAGTAGGCTTAAATTAGGAATGACTGGGTAAAATTGGTAAAAGTAATAAAAATGTCAATAAAAAGTACCGAGAGAGAGAGAGAGAGAGAGAGAGAGAGAGAGAGAGAGAGAGAGAGAGAGAGAGAGAGAGAGAGCGGTAAAGGAATCCCCAACGGTGTTTTATATTTTATTTAGTATATACCATGGAAAGATCATCGGAAATAAGATGACTTTGGAATATATAATATTTACTTCTGGTCTATGAACAATTTGTTTCTTTCAATGTATTCATGAAACCAATGAATAAATAAATAAACTAATAGAAAATAGCGCTGTTAAAATGCTATGAATATCAAAAGATATTATTATTATTACTATTAAATGCTAAGCTACAACCCTAGTTGGAAAAGTACAATGCTATAAGCCCAGGGGCCCAAACAGGGAAAATAGCTCAGTGAGGAAAGGAAACAAGGAAAAATAAAATATTTTAAGATTAGTAACAACTTTAAAATTAATATTTCCTAAATAAACAAAAAAAAACTTCAACAAAACAAGAGAAAGAGAAACTAGATAGAACAGTGTGCCTGAGTGTACCCTCAAGCAAGAGAACTCTAACCCAAGACAGTGAAAGACCATGGTACAGAGGCTATAGCACTACCCAAGACAAGAGAACAATGAGAATAAGATAAAAATAATTCTAGCAAAATGAATACAACGAAATTGGTCCAAATATATTTTAGAAATTATACAGTAAATGTGGTCGATGAGGTGGGCAATCACTCAAACTATAAGTCCATTTCTTTTAGCGATGCATATTTGCACCGACTCGCGGCGGTGCCCTTTTAGCTCGGAAAAGTTTCCGGATCGCTGATTGGTTGGACGCATATTTGCACCGACTCGCAGCGGTGCCCTTTTAGCTCGGAAAAGTTTCCTGATCGCTGATTGGTTGGACAGCGGTGCCCTTTTAGCTCGGAAAAGGTGTCCTGATCGCTGATTGGTTGGACGAGATAATTCCAACCAATCAGCGATCAGGAAACTTTTCCGAGCTAAAAGGGCACCGCTGCGAGTCGGTGCAAATATGCATCGCTAAAAGAAATGGATTATAGGATGATCAGAAAATAACCTTCTGAAGGAGTCGATTGAAAACAATTTTGTTTTCATGTGATCGCTCGTGTGTGGAAGGGATTGGTTTTTATGAATTTGGGTTATATAGCCACAGGCACTGGAGCCTGTGAAGACGATTGCCGCAAAAAAAAAAAAGAAAAAAAAAATGCCGATGGACATAATGTCGACGGACATAATATCGACGGTCAAAATGCCGACATCCATTTGAAGACATAATGTCGACCAAAAAAAGTTTGATAATGATAATGATAATAATAATAATATAATTCTATATATCGTTACCCTCATAAACTAACTGCCTAAGTCATTTTCTCCACTTGTTAGGAAATTAAAAAAAAAACCTTCTCATTTCCTAATTCTTTATATCATTGTTTTGAGCTTCAATTCACAAATTCTTAACAGAAGAATTTGTGAATTAGAATTTTTTAATTGAAGCTCAACACAATGATATAACGAATTAAGAAATGAGAAGTTTTTTTTTTTTTTTATTATTTCCCAACTAGTGGAGAAAATGACTTAGACAGTTAGTTTATGAGGGTGACGATATGACTAAGATAAAATAAAGAAAATTCAAATGTGGTTAAATCATTAAGTGCCCAAGCGCAACTGGGAAAACTATCGTAACACTTTGAAAGAAAAGTTAAAGAGGTCGGATAACAATATTGAAGAAAAGAAGCGGGAAGAGGGGTGAATTAGGAGGATATAAAGGGTTATGAAGAAAAGAAGCGGGAACAGGGGTGAATTAGGAGGATATAAAGGGTTATGAAGAAAAGAAGCGGGAAGAGGGGTGAATTAGGAGGATATAAAGGGTTGCGTCCAGACAGTATGATATTCTTTTGTGCTCAGAAACTTTGGTTTCTAATATGAGGCACTCATCTGAGCTCCTTATAACTGGTTTTAAGAAGCCAATAATGTTGAAACGTGATGCCATCCCTAGGGCCAGGGGAATGGCGGTGTATATTAGGACCGAGTACCCTGCTTCTCATAAGTCCTGCTATCAATGTGGATGTCATGAGATTCAGGTAATAAAAGTTTGCGGCAGGCATAACAACTTTTATTTATGTTCGATCTACCGGAATCCAGACATGGATGATTCTATCTTCGATTGTCTTCTTACCATTATGGCTAAGATACAAGAAGATGATAGAAAGGCTTCTTTTGTCTTTGTTGGTGATTTTAATGCTCACCATAGGGAGTGGTTAGGTTCTATCTCTCCTACCGATCGCCATGGCTTAAGAGCTTTAGACTTTGCCTCTGAATCAGGCTGTGAGCAAATCATAAATGAAGCTACTCACAGGTCTGGTAATTGCTTGGACCTCGTATACACTGACTCCCCTGGCGTTATAACTGGTAAGGTTGGTTCTCCAGTCGGGACATCTGATCATGCCTTGATTTCATTATTAGTGAAGACTGAGCAGCCTGTCCCTGATATATCATATTCTTGTAAAATTTATATGAAATCCCAAGCAGACTGGAATGGGATTTTACATGATCTTTTGTGCTTGAATTGGTCACAATTATATAATAGTGTAGATCCTGTTGTCCCTTTGAATGAGAATCTAGTCAACATAATTGATAGGCGTATCCCTTCTCGTGTGCTAAGGTACCGAGTGAAGGACAAACCGTGGTTCAATGATGATTGTAGACGTGCTTTTTTGGAGAAGCAGGAGGCCTATCAACTTTGGAAGGGTAACAGATCAGATTTGACCTGGAACAACTATACTCAGCTTCGAGCTTTTGCTCAGAGAGTTTATGCCTCAACTGAAAAGGAGTACAATTTAACCATAAAAGAAACACTTTCTGGTACAACTCAGGAACATAAATGGTGGTCTACCCTTAAATCTGCACTCTTTGGTGTAGATGCAACAGTTCCTCCTTTACTTAAACCAAATGGCTCAGTCACTCACTGTCCAAAGGAAAAGGCAACCCTTTTGGCTGATGCTTTTGACAGTAAACAGAGTAATGAAAAACTTGAACTTCCTCATTCCTGTTTTCCTGAGGCTAAACTGACTAGTTTAGCTTTTCGATCTCGTGAGATTAAAGCTCTGTTGATGGACCTTGATGCTTATGGAGGTGTAGACCCAAATGGTATTTTTCCTTTGTTTTTTATAAAGACAGCAGATTTCTTAGCTCCAAAGTTATCTGTTATTTTGCGCAAGTTAGCAAGAAGAGGAGCTTTTAGCACTAGTTGGAGAATTGGTAATGTTACTCCTCTATGTAAATGTGTTTGTGGTAGCTCAAGTCCTACTGATTACCGCCCAATTTCCATAACTCCCATATTATCTAAAGTTTTTGAACGTCTTCTGGCAAAACGTCTTAATAGGTTTGCTGAAGGTAATCATCTACTCCCTAGTTTGCAATTTGGTTTTCGTAAAGGCCTTGGAGCATGTGATGCCCTTCTTACAATCTCCAATGCTGTACAGAAATCCCTTGATTGTGGTCGGGAAGTTCGTATGATTGGCCTTGATTTTAGTGCTGCCTTTGACCGTGTTAATCATGAGGCCCTTGTTTTCAAACTGAAACAGTTGGGAGTGGGTGGGTCGTTTCTTAGCATTATTATTGATTTTTTAAGTAATAGATCTCAAAGAGTTGTTGTTGATGGGCACCATAGTGATTATAGGAATGTGATATCCGGTGTTCCACAGGGTAGTGTTCTTGGCCCATTACTTTTTATACTATATACACATGACCTGTGGTTTGGCCTAGAAAACAAGCTTGTTGCATATGCAGATGATGCTACTCTCTTTGCATCAATTCCATCCCCTGAATGTAGATCTAGGGTTGGTGAATCCCTTAATAGAGATTTAGCTAGAATTAGTGCATGGTGCAAATTATGGGGTATGAAGTTGAATCCTAACAAAACTCAAAGTATGATTGTAAGTAGGTCAAGGACGGTGGTTCCTCAACATCCGGATCTCAGTATTGATAATGTTTCTTTAAATATGTATGACTCTTTCAAAATTTTAGGTGTGATTCTCGACAGTAAATTTACTTTTGAGAAACATATAAGGTCTGTGTCTTCTTCAATTTCACAAAAAATAGGCTTATTGAGAAAGTCTTTCAAGATTTTCGGTGATCAATCTATTCTGAAGAAGTGTTTTAATTCTTTCATTTTACCTTGTTTTGAGTATTGTTCTCCTGTCTGGTGTTCAGCTGCTGATTCTCATCTTAATTTGTTGGACAGAAACTTACGGTCTATTAAATTTCTTATTCCTGATCTAGATATTAGTCTCTGGCACCGTCGTTCAATTAGTTCATTATGCATGTTGCATAAGATTTTTCACAACTCCGACCATCCTTTACATTCAGATCTCCCTGGAAAATTCTATCCTGTTCGTAATACTAGGCAGGCAGTTAATTCTAATAGCCAGGCCTTCTCCATCACGAGGCTCAATACTACGCAGTACTCTAGAAGTTTTATTCCAGCTGTGACCAAGTTGTGGAATGATCTTCCTAATCGGGTGGTTGAATCAGTAGAACTTCAAAAGTTCAAAGTTGGAGCAAATGCTTTTTTGTTGACCAGGCGGACATGAGTCTTTTATAGTTTATTTATGACATATTTGTTTTTGATGTTGTTGATAGTTTATTATATGACATGTCTGTTTTGACGTTGTTTCTTATTTTAGAATGATTTATTGTTAATTTGTTCTCTTCATTTATTTATTTCCTTATTTCCTTTCCTCACTGGGCTATTTTTCCCTGTTGGAGCCCCTGGGCTTATAGCATCTTGCTTTTCCAACTAGGGTTGTAGCTTGGATAGTAATAATAATAATAATGAAGAAAAGAAGCGGGAAGAGGGGTGAATTAGGAGGATATAAAGGGTTATGAAGAAAAGAAGCGGGAAGAGGGGTGAATTAGGAGGATATAAAGGGTTATGAAGAAAAGAAGCGGGAAGAGGGGTGAATTAGGAGGATATAAAGGGTTATGAAGAAAAGAAGCGGGAAGAGGGGTGAATTAGGAGGATATAAAGGGTTATGAAGAAAAGAAGCGGGAAGAGGGGTGAATTAGGAGGATATAAAGGGTTATGAAGAAAAGAAGCGGGAAGAGGGGTGAATTAGGAGGATATAAAGGGTTATGAAGAAAAGAAGCGAGAAGAGGGGTGAATTAGGAGGATATAAAGGGTTATGAAGAAAAGAAGCGGGAAGAGGGGTGAATTAGGAGGATATAAAGGGTTATGAAGAAAAGAAGCGGGAAGAGGGGTAAATTAGAAGGATATAATGGGTTATGAAGAAAAGAAGCGGGAAGAGGGGTAAATTAGAAGGATATAATGGGTTATGAAGAAAAGAAGCGGGAAGAGGGGTAAATTAGAAGGCTATAAAGGGTTATGATCAAATAATGGAAACGTTCCTATCTAGCATTATGTTGGACGGGTGTTCGAAACCCGCTCAAGCTTGATAGTTTCTTGCAGTGTCTACAAGTTCACCATCCTTGTAAGGATGGCGGGGTATGGTTTGAGGGAGCTGATAGGTCTACCTTCTGAGTCATCAGCTATTGCCGGGCCCTCCTTGATCTTATTATTATTATTATTATTATTATTATTAGCCAAGCTACAACCCTAGTTGGAAAAGCAAGATGCTATAAGCCCAAGGGCTCCAACAGGGAAAAATAGCCCAGTGAGGAAAGGAAATAAGGAAATAAATAAATGATGAGAATAAATTAACAATATATCATTCTAAAAACAGTAACAGCGTCGAAACCGATATGTCCTATATAAACTATTAACAACGTCCAAAACAGATATGTCATATATAAACAATAAAAAGACTCATGTCAGCCTGGTCAACATAAAAGCATTTGCTCCAACTTTGAACTTTTGAAGTTCTACTGATTCAAATACCCGATTAGGAAGATCATTCCACAACTTGGTAACAGCTGGAATAAAACTTCTAGAATACTTTGTAGTATTATGCCTCATGATGGAGAAGACCTGGTTATTAGAATTAACTGCCTGCCTAGTATTACGAACAGGATAGAATTGTCCAGGGAGATCTTAGCTTGATGGAGAAGGGCTTGGGCGCTGATCATATGTGTATATATGGTCATTCTCTAGAGCATTGTCCTGTCCCTTGCCTCTGGCATTCGCGAGTGACCATTTTACCAATAAAGTGCATCTAGGGGCCAAAATGCCTACATACACGCGAGGCATACATGCGTGTGTGTGTGCGTGTGTATGATAACATGAAAACATGCCTTGTCTTGGTAGTAGGACTGATAAAGCTTGCCGCACACTGAGCCGGAACGGAACCGCCGCCGAGGCCACCAAAGCCTCAGAACAGAACAGACGCTTCAGAAAAAATATCTTTCAAAGAATACTGCGTCGGTTCCGTTTTGTTCTGGCGCGTCGGTTCCGTTCTGTTCTGGCCCAGTGGGCGCAGTCAGGTAAGAATGCATGCTTTCGATTTCTATCGGACGTTTCGGTTCTGATCGGGCGCGTCCGTTCCGGCTCAGTTTGCGGCAATCTTAAGAAAAGTTGACCGGAAAAAACTATAAAACAGTTTCATGCCATAGATTATCTTCTGCCATATATAAATTTCCAATCTGAAGAGCCCTCATATAAGTCCCATACTTGACACGATTTTATGAAGAACCCAAAACTTTATGTTGAAGCAAGAATTTGTACGCGTGACAGTACGTGGTAATATTATTATTATTATTATTACTATCCAAGCTACAACCCTAGTTGGAAAAGCAAGATGCTATAAGCCCAGGGGCTCCAACAGGGAAAAATAGCTCAGTGAGGAAAGGAAATAAGGAAATAAATAAATGAAGAGAAAAAATTAACAATAAATCATTCTAAAATAAGAAACAACGTCAAAACAGACATGTCATATAATAAACTATCAACAACATCAAAAACAAATATGTCATAAATAAACTATAAAAAGACTATGTCCGCCTGGTCAACATAAAAGCATTTGCTCCAACTTTGAACTTTTGAAGTTCTACTGATTCAACCACCCGATTAGGAAGATCATTCCACAACTTGGTCACAGCAGGAATAAAACTTCTAGAGTACTGCGTAGTATTGAGCCTCGTGATGGAGAAGGCCTGGCTATTAGAATTAACTGCCTGCCTAGTATTACGAACAGGATAGAATTGTCCAGGGAGATCTGAATGTAAAGGATGGTCAGAGTTGTGAAAAATCTTATGCAACATACATAATGAACTAATTGAACGACGGTGCCAGAGATTAATATCTAGATCAGGAATAAGAAATTTAATAGACCGTAAGTTTCTGTCCAACAAATTAAGATGAGAATCAGCAGCTGAAGACCAGACAGGAGAACAATACTCAAAACAAGGTAGAATGAAAGAATTAAAACACTTCTTCAGAATAGATTGATCACCGAAAATCTTGAAAGACTTTCTCAATAAGCCTATTTTTTGTGAAATTGAAGAAGACACAGACCTTATATGTTTCTCAAAAGTAAATTTACTGTCGAGAATCACACCTAAAATTTTGAAAGAGTCATACATATTTAAAGAAACATTATCAATACTGAGATCCGGATGTTGAGGAACCACCGTCCTTGACCTACTTACAATCATACTTTGAGTTTTGTTAGGATTCAACTTCATACCCCATAATTTGCACCATGCACTAATTCTAGCTAAATCTCTATTAAGGGATTCACCAACCCTAGATCTACATTCAGGGGATGGAATTGATGCAAAGAGAGTAGCATCATCTGCATATGCAACAAGCTTGTTTTCTAGGCCAAACCACATGTCATGTGTATATAGTATGAAAAGTAATGGGCCAAGAACACTACCCTGTGGAACACCAGATATCACATTCCTATAATCACTATGGTGCCCATCAACAACAACTCTTTGAGATCTATTACTTAAAAAATCAATAATAATGCTAAGAAACGACCCACCCACTCCCAACTGTTTCAGTTTGAAAACAAGGGCCTCATGATTAACACGGTCAAAGGCAGCACTAAAATCAAGGCCAATCATACGAACTTCCCGACCACAATCAAGGGATTTCTGTACAGCATTGGAGATTGTAAGCAGGGCATCACATGCTCCAAGGCCTTTACGAAAACCAAATTGCAAACTAGGGAGTAGATGATTACCTTCAGCAAACCTATTTAGACGTTTTGCCAGAAGACGTTCAAAAACTTTAGATAATATGGGAGTTATGGAAATTGGGCGGTAATCAGTAGGACTTGAGCTACCACAAACACATTTACATAGAGGAGTAACATTACCAATCCTCCAACTAGTGCTAAAAGCTCCTCTTCTTGCTAACTTGCGCAAAATAACAGATAACTTTGGAGCTAAGAAATCTGCTGTCTTTATAAAAAACAAAGGAAAAATACCATTTGGGTCTACACCTCCATAAGCATCAAGGTCCATCAACAGAGCTTTAATCTCACGAGATCGAAAAGCTAAACTACTGTGACTTGAAACAAAAAAATAGTCATTCATCGAAGGGACTAGAAAAACTACAACACAAATAAATCATTCAAAAACACTTGAAACAAATTACGCCAGCCAGTGTATCGCATTTATCTATAGATTAGTAATTAAGCAATCATTTGCAAATGGGGTGATAACTGCAAACAAAATTATTACAGACGTAATGATATTTCAAACAATACTATTACTCCGAGTACCCTTTTTAGGGGCATATAATGATTATGTTAATGACCCGATTCTGTAAATAAATATCACTCATCATTTGTGTCAGATGAATATCATAATAAAGGGGTTTAGAATGGACTGTAATCATAATTAAAATTATCAGGTGATTCATTACACTAATTGTATGTGCTTATGAAAGGACAGAGATGAAATGTCACCCTTTTTCCTCGCGGGGAAAGCCAGTGTAAAGAGTAGGAGGGAAAGACGAAAGGAAAATGAGTGTTTAAAGAGTAGGAGGGAGAGACGAAAGGAAAATGAGTGTTAAGTAGAAGAAGATCCCTTGGAAGAGAGACTTGTCATTTCCCCTTTGGAGCGTGTGGGTTGAAGCTATTATTTTCGTGCTTGTCCGCCATACCAAATATACTGATATAAACATATCAGTTGGAGAAATACATGGAGAAAGATATTCAAATAGGGTGGAATGATGCGCAAAGGGGGAAATGCAGACAAATAAACAACCGCAATAACATTTTGAAACAAATGGAGACATTAAACCAACCAATAAATTGTCCATTTGGTTTCACTGGAAAGTTACTCATCATGAAACACCTTAGTAATTGTCATACTCGTGTAAATTACAATCTATTTCAGGAACTAAATTAAGTGTTGTTATCAGAAGAGAACGACTTAAGTTAGACGCGTGGAATAATAAAAGCATATATTGTAAATTGCGATCTATTTCAGGAACTAAATTAAGTGTTATTATTAGATGAGAACGACTCAAGTTAGATATGTGGAATAATAAAAGCAAATATTGTAAATTGTAATCTATTTCAGGAACTAAATTAAGTGTTGTTATCAGAAGAGAACAATTTAAGTTAGAAGCGTGGAATAATAAAAAGATATTGTAAATTGCAATCTATTTCAGGAACTAAATTAAGTGTTATCAACAGATGAGAATGACTCAAGTTAGATATGTGGAAAAATAAAAGCAAATATTGTAAATTGTAATCAATTTCAGGAACTAAATTAAATGTTGTTATCAGAAGAGAACGACTCAAGTTAGATGCGTGGAATGATAAAAAAATATTGTAAATTGCAATCTATTTCAGGAAATAAATTTATTATTAGATGAGAACGACTCAAGTTAGATATGTGGAATAATAAAAGCAAATATTGTAAATTGCAATCTTTTTCAGGAACTAAATTAAGTGTTGTTATCAGAAGAGAACGACTTAAGTTAGACGCATGGAATGATAAAAAAAATATTGTAAATTGCATTCTTTTTCAGGAACTAAATTAAGTGTTGTTATCAGAAGAGAACGACTTAAGTTAGACGCGTGGAATAATAAAAAATATTGTAAATTGCAATCTTTTTCAGGAACTAAATTAAGTGTTGTTATCAGAAGAGAATGACTTAAGTTAGACGCATGGAATGATAAAAAAAATATTGTAAATTGCAATCTTTTTCAGGAACTAAATTAAGTGTTGTTATCAGAAGAGAACGACTTAAGTTAGACGCGTGGAATAATAAAAAATATTGTAAATTGCAATCTTTTTCAGGAACTAAATTAAGTGTTGTTATCAGAAGAGAACGACTTAAGTTAGACGAGTGGAATAATAAAAAATATTGTAAATTGCAATCTTTTTCAGGAACTAAATTAAGTGTTGTTATCAGAAGAGAACGACTTAAGTTAGACGCATGGAATGATAAAAAAAATATTGTAAATTGCAATCTTTTTCAGGAACTAAATTAAGTGTTGTTATCAGAAGAGAACGACTTAAGTTAGACGCGTGGAATAATAAAAAATATTGTAAATTGCAATCTTTTTCAGGAACTAAATTAAGTGTTGTTATCAGAAGAGAACGACTTAAGTTAGACGCATGGAATGATAAAAAAAATATTGTAAATTGCAATCTTTTTCAGGAACTAAATTAAGTGTTGTTATCAGAAGAGAACGACTTAAGTTAGACGCGTGGAATAATAAAAAATATTGTAAATTGCAGTCTATTTCAGGAACTAAATTAAGTGTTGTTATCAGAAGAGAACGACTTAAGTTAGACGCATGGAATAATAAAAAATATTGTAAATTGCAATCTATTTCAGGAACTAAATTAAGTGTTGTTATCAGAAGAGAACGACTTAAGTTAGACGCGTGGAATAATAAAAAATATTGTAAATTGTAATCTTTTTCAGGAACTAAATTAAGTGTTGTTATCAGAAGAGAACGACTTAAGTTAGACGCATGGAATGATAAAAAAAATATTGTAAATTGCAATCTTTTTCAGGAACTAAATTAAATGTTATCATCAGATGAGAACGACTCAAGTTAGATGCGTGGAATAATAAAAAATATTGTAAATTGCAATCTTTTTCAGGAACTAAATTAAGTGTTGTTATCAGAAGAGAACGACTTAAGTTAGACGCATGGAATGATAAAAAAAATATTGTAAATTGCTATCTATTTCAGGAACTAAATTAAGTGTTACCATCAGATGAGAACGACTCAAGTTAGAAGAGTGGAATAATAAAAATAATTAATGTAAATTGCAATTTATTCCATGAACTAAGTTTAATGTTGTCATCAGAAGAGAACGACTTAAGTTAGACGCGTGGAATAATAAAAAAATATTGTAAATTGCAATCTATTCCATGAACTAAGTTTAATGTTGTTATAAGATGAGAACGATTCAAGGTAGAATAATAAAAACAAATATTGTAAATTGCAATCTATTCCATGAACTAAGTTTAATGTTGTTATAAGATGAGAACGATTCAAGGTAGAATAATAAAAACAAATATTGTAAATTGCAATCTATTCCATGAACTAAGTTTAATGTTGTTATAAGATGAGAACGATTCAAGGTAGAATAATAAAAACAAATATTGTAAATTGCAATCTATTCCATGAACTAAGTTTAATGTTGTTATAAGATGAGAACGATTCAAGGTAGAATAATAAAAACAAATATTGTAAATTGCAATCTATTCCATGAACTAAGTTTAATGTTGTTATAAGATGAGAACGATTCAAGGTAGAATAATAAAAACAAATATTGTAAATTGCAATCTATTCCATGAACTAAGTTCAATGTTGTTATAAGACGAGAACGATTCAAGGTAGAATAATAAAAACAAACATTGTAAATTGCAATCTATTCCACGAACTAAGTTTAATGTTGTTATAAGACGAGAACGATTCAAGGTAGAATAATAAAAACAAACATTGTAAATTGCAATCTATTCCACGAACTAAGTTTAATGTTGTTATAAGATGAGAACGATTCAAGGTAGAATAATAAAAACAAATACTGGACAGAGAAGAAATTCTATCGCCAGTCCAGTAGTTTTATGATCGACCTCCGGAATTTCGTACCAAAATTTGGCTATGCGACTTACTCGTAAAGCCTTGTTTACGATCTTCAGATGGAGATGAAGAAGATAGAGGATGTGGGGGGGGGGGGAAGTGATGAAATTATACATAATCCATAGTCTGAGAGAGAGAGAGAGAGAGAGAGAGAGAGAGAGAGAGAGAGAGAGAGAGAGAGAGAGAGAGAGAGAGCGCACGGAACGGATTGTACAGGACTTCATTATTCATACCTAAATGACAGGTAGCTGTCAAATAAGTGAGTCAATAAAAAAAATTAATAATAATAATAATAATAATAATAATAATAATAATAATAATAAATTATGTCCAAGTGCTCAATTATGAGACAAAGAACGAAGGAGAACAACTTTATATTAATAATAATAATAATAATAATAATAATAATAATAATAATAATAATAATAAATTATGTCTAAGTGCTCAATTATGAGAGAAAGAACGAAGAAGAACAACTTTATATTTCCTAAGAACTTTCAGAATTCTATGAAAAGGAAAGGAAAGAGAACTGGACGAAATGAAATGGAGACTAAGGAAAAATGGATTTGTGACTTGAACATTTGAAATATTTTCCTTTAATTCATTGCACCATTCCGCTTCACCATTGGAAACGTCCCTACTTGGTGATCTACCATTGGAAACGTCCCTACTTGGTGATCTACCATTGGAAACGTCCCTACTTGGTGATCTACCCTACTTGGTGATCTACCATTGGAAACGTCCCTACTTGGTGATCTACCATTGGAAACGTCCCTACTTGGTTATCTACCCTACTTGGTGATCTACCATTGGAAACGTCCCTACTTGGTTATCTACCATTGGAAACGTCCCTTATTGGTGATCTACCATTGGAAACGTCCCTACTTGGTTATCTACCCTACTTGGTGATCTACCATTGGAAACGTCCCTACTTGGTTATCTAACATTGGAAACGTCCCTACTTGGTGATCTACCATTGGAAACGTCCCTAATTGGTGATCTACCATTGGAAACGTCCCTAATTGGTGATCTACCATTGGAAACGTCCCTACTTGGTTATCTACCCTACTTGGTGATCTACCATTGGAAACGCCCCTACTTGGTGATCTACCCTACTTGGTGATCTACCATTGGAAACGTCCCTACTTGGTTATCTACCATTGGAAACGTCCCTAATTGGTGATCTACCATTGGAAACGACCCTACTTGGTGATCTACCCTACTTGGTGATCTACCATTGGAAACGTCCCTACTTGGTGATCTACCCTACTTGGTGATCTACCATTGGAAACGTCCCTACTTGGTGATCTACCCTACTTGGTGATCTACCATTCGAAACGTTCCTACTTGGTGATCTACCATTGGAAACGTCCCTACTTGGTGATCTACCCTACTTGGTGATCTACCATTCGAAACGTTCCTACTTGGTGATCTACCATTGGAAACGCCCCTACTTGGTGATCTACCCTACTTGGTGATCTACCATTGGAAACGTCCCTACTTGGTTATCTACCATTGGAAACGTCCCTAATTGGTGATCTACCATTGGAAACGTCCCTACTTGGTGATCTACCCTACTTGGTGATCTACCATTCGAAACGTTCCTACTTGGTGATCTACCATTGGAAACGCCCCTACTTGGTGATCTACCCTACTTGGTGATCTACCATTGGAAACGTCCCTACTTGGTTATCTACCATTGGAAACGTCCCTACTTGGTGATCTACCATTGGAAACGCCCCTAATTGGTGATCTACCATTGGAAACGTCCCTACTTGGTGATCTACCCTACTTGGTGATCTACCATTGGAAACGTCCCTACTTGGTGATCTACCCTACTTGGTGATCTACCATTCGAAACGTTCCTACTTGGTGATCTACCATTGGAAACGCCCCTACTTGGTGATCTACCCTACTTGGTGATCTACCATTGGAAACGTCCCTACTTGGTTATCTACCATTGGAAACGTCCCTAATTGGTGATCTACCATTGGAAACGTCCCTACTTGGTGATCTACCCTACTTGGTGATCTACCATTGGAAACGTCCCTACTTGGTGATCTACCATTGGAAACGTCCCTACTTGGTGATCTACCATTGGAAACGTCCCTACTTGGTGATCTACCCTACTTGGTGATCTACCATTCAAAACGTTCCTACTTGGTGATCTACCATTGGAAACGCCCCTACTTGGTGATCTACCCTACTTGGTGATCTACCATTGGAAACGTCCCTACTTGGTGATCTACCATTGGAAACGTCCCTACTTGGTTATCTACCATTGGAAAAGTCCCTAATTGGTGATCTACCATTGGAAACGTCCCTACTTGGTTATCTACCCTACTTGGTGATCTACCATTGGAAACGCCCCTACTTGGTGATCTACCCTACTTGGTGATCTACCATTGGAAACGTCCCTACTTGGTTATCTACCATTGGAAACGTCCCTAAATGGTGATCTACCATTGGAAACGACCCTACTTGGTTATCTACCATTGGAAACGTCCCTACTTGGTTATCTACCATTGGAAACGTCCCTAATTGGTGATCTACCATTGGAAACGTCCCTACTTGGTGATCTACCCTACTTGGTGATCTACCATTGGAAACTTCCCTACTTGGTGATCTACCATTGGAAACGTCCCTAATTGGTGATCTACCATTGGAAACGTCCCTACTTGGTTATCTACCATTGGAAACGTCCCTAATTGGTGATCTACCATTGGAAACGTCCCTAATTGGTGATCTACCATTGGAAACGTCCCTACTTGGTTATCTACCATTGGAAACGTCCCTACTTGGTGATCTACCATTGGAAACGTCCCTAATTGGTGATCTACCATTGGAAACGTCCCTACTTGGTGATCTACCATTGGAAACGTCCCTACTTGGTTATCTACCATTGGAAACGTCCCTACTTGGTGATCTACCATTGGAAACGTCCCTAATTGGTGATCTACCCTACTTGGTGATCTACCATTGGAAACGTCCCTACTTGGTGATCTACCCTACTTGGTGATATACCATTGGAAACGTCCCTACTTGGTGATCTACCATTGGAAACGTCCCTACTTGGTGATCTACCCTACTTGGTGATCTACCATTGGAAACGTCCCTACTTGGTGATCTACCATTGGAAACGTCCCTACTTGGTGATCTACCATTGGAAACGACCCTACTTGGTTATCTACCATTGGAAACGTCCCTACTTGGTGATCTACCATTGGAAACGTCCCTACTTGGTGATCTACCATTGGAAACGTCCCTACTTGGTGATCTACCATTGGAAACGTCCCTACTTGGTGATCTACCATTGGAAACGTCCCTACTTGGTGATCTACCATTGGAAACGACCCTACTTGGTTATCTACCATTGGAAACGTCCCTACTTGGTGATCTACCATTGGAAACGTCCCTACTTGGTGATCTACCATTGGAAACGTCCCTACTTGGTGATCTACCATTGGAAACGTCCCTACTTGGTGATCTACCATTGGAAACGACCCTACTTGGTTATCTACCATTGGAAACGTCCCTACTTGGTGATCTACCATTGGAAACGTCCCTACTTGGTGATCTACCATTGGAAACGACCCTACTTGGTGATCTACCATTGGAAACGTCCCTACTTGGTGATCTACCATTGGAAACGTCCCTACTTGGTGATCTACCATTGGAAACGACCCTACTTGGTGATCTACCATTGGAAACGTCCCTACTTGGTGATCTACCATTGGAAACGTCCCTACTTGGTGATATACCATTGGAAACGTCCCTACTTGGTGATCTACCATTGGAAACGTCCCTACTTGGTGATCTACCATTGGAAACGACCCTACTTGGTTATCTACCATTGGAAACGTCCCTACTTGGTGATCTACCATTGGAAACGTCCCTACTTGGTGATCTACCATTGGAAACGTCCCTACTTGGTGATCTACCATTGGAAACGTCCCTACTTGGTGATCTACCATTGGAAACGACCCTACTTGGTTATCTACCATTGGAAACGTCCCTACTTGGTGATCTACCATTGGAAACGTCCCTACTTGGTGATCTACCATTGGAAACGACCCTACTTGGTGATCTACCATTGGAAACGTCCCTACTTGGTGATCTACCATTGGAAACGTCCCTACTTGGTGATCTACCATTGGAAACGTCCCTACTTGGTGATCTACCATTGGAAACGTCCCTACTTGGTGATCTACCATTGGAAACGTCCCTACTTGGTGATCTACCATTGGAAACGTCCCTACTTGGTGATCTACCATTGGAAACGACCCTACTTGGTTATCTACCATTGGAAACGTCCCTAATTGGTGATCTACCCTAATTGGTGATCTACCATTGGAAACGTCCCTACTTGGTGATCTACCATTGGAAACGTCCCTACTTGGTGATCTACCATTGGAAACGACCCTACTTGGTTATCTACCATTGGAAACGTCCCTAATTGGTGATCTACCCTAATTGGTGATCTACCATTGGAAACGTCCCTACTTGGTGATCTACCATTGGAAACGTCCCTACTTGGTGATCTACCATTGGAAACGTCCCTACTTGGTGATCTACCATTGGAAACGTCCCTACTTGGTGATCTACCATTGGAAACGTCCCTACTTGGTGATCTACCATTGGAAACGTCCCTACTTGGTGATCTACCATTGGAAACGACCCTACTTGGTTATCTACCATTGGAAACGTCCCTACTTGGTGATCTACCATTGGAAACGTCCCTACTTGGTGATCTACCATTGGAAACGACCCTACTTGGTGATCTACCATTGGAAACGTCCCTACTTGGTGATCTACCATTGGAAACGTCCCTACTTGGTGATCTACCATTGGAAACGACCCTACTTGGTTATCTACCATTGGAAACGACCCTACTTGGTTATCTACCATTGGAAACGTCCCTACTTGGTGATATACCATTGGAAACGTCCCTACTTGGTGATCTACCATTGGAAACGTCCCTACTTGGTGATCTACCCTACTTGGTGATCTACCATTGGAAACGACCCTACTTGGTGATCTACCATTGGAAACGTCCCTACTTGGTGATCTACCCTACTTGGTGATCTACCATTGGAAACGTCCCTACTTGGTGATCTACCCTACTTGGTGATCTACCATTGGAAACGTCCCTACTTGGTGATCTACCATTGGAAACGTCCCTAATTGGTGATCTACCATTGGAAACGTCCCTACTTGGTTATCTACCATTGGAAACGTCCCTAATTGGTGATCTACCATTGGAAACGTCCCTACTTGGTTATCTACCATTGGAAACGTCCCTAATTGGTGATCTACCATTGGAAACGTCCCTAATTGGTGATCTACCATTGGAAACGTCCCTACTTGGTTATCTACCATTGGAAACGTCCCTACTTGGTGATCTACCATTGGAAACGTCCCTAATTGGTGATCTACCATTGGAAACGTCCCTACTTGGTGATGTACCCTACTTGGTGATCTACCATTGGAAACGTCCCTACTTGGTTATCTACCATTGGAAACGTCCCTACTTGGTGATCTACCCTACTTGGTGATCTACCATTGGAAACGTCCCTACTTGGTGATGTACCCTACTTGGTGATCTACCATTGGAAACGTCCCTAATTGGTGATCTACCATTGGAAACGTCCCTACTTGGTGATCTACCCTACTTGGTGATCTACCATTGGAAACGCCCCTAATTGGTGATCTACCATTGGAAACGTCCCTACTTGGTGATCTACCATTGGAAACGCCCCTACTTGGTGATGTACCCTACTTGGTGATCTACCATTGGAAACGTCCCTACTTGGTTATCTACCATTGGAAACGTCCCTACTTGGTGATCTACCATTGGAAACGCCCCTAATTGGTGATCTACCCTACTAGGTGATCTACCATTGGAAACGTCCCTAATTGGTGATCTACCCTACTTGGTGATCTACCATTGGAAACGTCCCTACTTGGTGATCTACCCTACTTGGTGATCTACCATTGGAAACGTCCCTACTTGGTGATCTACCATTGGAAACGTCCCTACTTGGTGATCTACCATTGGAAACGTCCCTACTTGGTTATCTACCATTGGAAACGTCCCTAATTGGTGATCTACCATTGGAAACGTCCCTACTTGGTGATCTACCATTGGAAACGTCCCTAATTGGTGATCTACCATTGGAAACATCCCTACTTGGTGATCTACCATTGGAAACGTCCCTACTTGGTTATCTACCATTAGAAACGTCCCTAATTGGTGATCTACCATTGGAAACGTCCCTACTTGGTGATCTACCCTACTTGGTGACCTACCATTGGAAACGTCCCTACTTGGTGATCTACCCTACTTGGTGATCTACCATTGGAAACGTCCCTACTTGGTGATCTACCATTGGAAACGTCCCTACTTGGCTATCTACCCTACTTGGTGATCTACCATTGGAAACGCCCCTACTTGGTGATCTACCATTGGAAACGTCCCTACTTGGTTATCTACCATTGGAAACGTCCCTAATTGGTGATCTACCATTGGAAACGCCCCTACTTGGTGATCTACCATTGGAAACGTCCCTACTTGGTTATCTACCATTGGAAACGTCCCTAATTGGTGATCTACCATTGGAAACGTCCCTACTTGGTGATCTACCATTGGAAACGTCCCTACTTGGTGATCTACCCTACTTGGTGATCTACCATTGGAAACGTCCCTAATTGGTGATCTACCATTGGAAACGTCCCTACTTGGTGATCTACCCTACTTGGTGATCTACCATTGGAAACGTCCCTAATTGGTGATCTACCCTACTTGGTGATCTACCATTGGAAACGTCCCTAATTGGTTATCTACCATTGGAAACGTCCCTAATTGGTTATCTACCATTGGAAACGTCCCTACTTGGTGATCTACCATTGGAAACGTCCCTAATTGGTTATCTACCATTGGAAACGTCCCTACTTGGTGATCTACCATTGGAAACGCCCCTAATTGGTGATCTACCATTGGAAACGTCCCTAATTGGTGATCTACCCTACTTGGTGATCTACCATTGGAAACGTCCCTACTTGGTGATCTACCATTGGAAACGTCCCTAATTGGTGATCTACCCTACTTGGTGATCTACCATTGGAAACGTCCCTAATTGGTTATCTACCATTGGAAACGTCCCTAATTGGTGATCTACCATTGGAAACGTCCCTACTTGGTTATCTACCATTGGAAACGTCCCTAATTGGTGATCTACCATTGGAAACGTCCCTACTTGGTGATCTACCCTACTTGGTGATCTACCATTGGAAACGTCCCTAATTGGTGATCTACCCTACTTGGTGATCTACCATTGGAAACGTCTCTAATTGGTTATCTACCATTGGAAACGTCCCTACTTGGTGATCTACCATTGGAAACGTCCCTACTTGGTGATCTACCATTGGAAACGCCCCTAATTGGTGATCTACCATTGGAAACGTCCCTACTTGGTGATCTACCCTACTTGGTGACCTACCATTGGAAACGTCCCTACTTGGTGATCTACCATTGGAAACGTCCCTACTTGGTGATCTACCATTGGAAACGCCCCTAATTGGTGATCTACCATTGGAAACGTCCCTAATTGGTGATCTACCCTACTTGGTGATCTACCATTGGAAACGTCCCTACTTGGTGATCTACCATTGGAAACGTCCCTAATTGGTGATCTACCATTGGAAACGTCCCTACTTGGTGATCTACCATTGGAAACGTCCCTAATTGGTGATCTACCATTGGAAACGTCCCTACTTGGTGATCTACCATTGGAAACGTCCCTAATTGGTGATCTACCATTGGAAACGTCCCTACTTGG
>NC_090725.1:1582585-1590085 GCF_036898095.1 Palaemon carinicauda | reverse complement strand
AATTCTCGATTCATGGCAACTGTCATTAGTGATGGCAGAGGACAGCGCGTGTCATGACATTCAGCCATTATTAATTGAAGGACTGTCTGGTGTGTTACTGCACGCAGGAGAGCTATGTACACTATTTGTATTAGGGCGAGTATAACAAGATTGCAATGTAGATCTCTCTCTCTCTCTCTCTCTCTCTCTCTCTCTCTCTCTCTCTCTCTCTCTCTCTCTCTCTCTCTCCTCATTACACTATTGCAGTACTTGAATTATAAGAGTAATGTACTGTAATTACTCCTTGTTTTAAACCAATGTAAATATTTAACTCATAAATCCCTCATGAATTTTGGGAAAGTCACGTCGAACTGTAATTGAATATCTTTTAAAATACTCATCTGTGTAATAAATGATTTACAAAACGGATTTTGAGCGAAGCGAAAAATATTTTTGGGTGAGATAGCCATGTCTTCCTGATGGAAGTTCCTTTAGGGTAGCTTCCCAGGGTATATTTGACTACAGTGATATTTCCGGAAAATTTACCCTAAGATATCCAGAATTCTAACTCCTGGAGCGAATATCCCTAAATAAACATAACATGGGATATCGCATAATATCAGAGGACGTATTCTTGACACGCCACATAGCAATCTACACCCCCAATAGAATTAACACTTCGAGGGGTCGAAGTGGCAAGAAAACGAAAAACGAGAATGAAAGGAGAGCCGTTAATAAGGTACCTCTCCTATCCCGCTTCGAGTGTGTACACAACGCCGCCGACGGCGCCATCTACATTCCTTTTTCGTAACTGTGTAATAAATGGTTTACAAAAATGGTTCTAAATCGTTATAATCACATTAATTCCTATTCCTAATATACAATCCCTAATCACTTTAGTTAGTTACCTATTATTATTATTATTATTATTACTATCCAAGCTACAAACCTAGTTGGAAAAGCAAGATGCTATAAGCCCAGGGGCTCCAACAGGGAAAAATAGCCCAGTGAGGAAAGGAAATAAGGAAATAAATAAATGAAGAGAACAAATTAACAATAAATCATTCTAAAAAAGGTTATTATTATTATTATTATTATTATTATTACTATCCAAGCTACAACCCTAGTAGGAAAAGCAAGATGCTATAAGCCCAGGGGCTCCAACAGGGAAAAATAGCCCAGTGAGGAAAGGAAATAAGGAAATAAATAAATGAAGAGAATAAGTTAACAATAAATCATTCTTTTGAAAAAGAAATTTCCCATAATTTAATGCAAAATGTATTGCTTAAAAACTGAATTTCAAAAGGAGATTCCGTGTATGGACATATAATAATAATAATAATAATAATAATAATAATAATAATAATAATAACTATAATAATAATAATAATAATAATAATTATAATAAAATAATAATAAAATAATAATAATAATAATAATAATAACAATAATAATAATAATATTAATAATAATAATAATGATAATAATAATAATAATAATGATAATGATAATAATAACTATAATAACAACAATAATAATAATAATAATAATAACAATAATAACTATAATAGATAATAACAAGAACAATAACAATAATAATAATAATAATAATAACTATAATAGATAATAATAATAACAATAAAAATAATAATAATAATAATAATAATAATAATAATACACTCAGTCGCTAGATAGTGTTCCCTTCGTCATAAGCCTCAAAACAGCATAGTATTCTAGAAGTTGTACTCCAGCTGTGCTCAGATGGTGGAATAATCTTCCCTATCTTGCAGTTCAATCGGTGGAACTTCATAAGTTCAAACATAAAACGAATGATTTTATGTTAAGCAGGCTGACATAGTCTCTCTTTGTAGTTTTCCAACTAGGGTTGTAGCTTAGGTAATAATAATAATAATAATAATAATAATAATAATAATAATAATAATAATAATAATAATATTGACATGTGGTAACCAATGTCCAAATTACAGACACACTTTCACCATTATGCCAATTTAAGTAATAGTCACTATAGTCCATTTCTTTTAGCGAGGCATATTTGCACCGACTTGCAGCGGTGCCCTTTTAGCTCGGAAAAGTTTCCTGATCGCTGATTGGGTGGACAAGACAATTCTAACCAATCAGCGATCAGGGAACTTTTCCGAGCTAAAAGGGCACCGTTGCGAGTCGGTGCAAATCTGCCTCGCTAAAAGAAATGGACTATAGATAATGATTGGTTCAAATTGAAGCAAACTCAATTTTGAGCTAAGTTTAGCGTAAAAAAAAGAGGGTCGCCTGACTCGTTGTTTTCGACTAATGTTAGACCCATGACACGCTAGGATGACTCGCAGTAATTTCACGCTCGCACAGTTCCAGGCACATCACTTTGGTATTCATTTCAGAATTAACATCTTTGTTATCGTTACGACTGTTATTAATACTATTAACATTATCATGATTATTTGCATGAATATTGTTCAATATTTTTATAAATACACACTCTAATAGTAATATCAGTGATAATAAAGAGCATAATAATAATGATACTATTAACATTATCATGATTATTTGCATGAATATTGTTCAATATTTTTATAAATACACACTCTAATAGTAAATTTAATAATATCAGTGATAACAAAGACCATAATAATAATGATACTATTAACATTATCATGATTATTTGCATGAATATCGTTCAATATTTCTATAAATACACACTCTAATAGTAATAATATCAGTGATAACAAAGAGCATAATAATAATGATACTATTAACATTATTTGCATGAATATTGTTCAATATTTTTATAGATACACACTCTAATAGTCATAATATCAGTGATAACAAAGAGAATAATAATAATGATAATACTGTGGATTCAAATGAAGTTTTTAATATTTAGCGAAAGCGGATACAAATATCAATTTGTTAAAAATATGCATGGAAACGTGGATGTGGAAATCCAATACAATAAAAGCAAGCGAGGCGTGACAACGCTTGTATTCTAGCAAAAAGAAAAGGATGAATACAGATATACCTGGAGGCAAATAATGTCAGAACATTTTGATTCCATGACAAAAGGAATTATGAGCAAAACAAGGAAAGCAGTAAAGAACAGAAGTCTGAAAGCAAATTTAGATTTCAGTTCCGGGTGTCGAATTTCATATCATGTCATTCGCTCGTTTGCGACAACGTCGTCATAACTCAAAAATAGCTATTTTTCGGGAGAGCCATTTTAATCAATTAAAACACTCTCATATTAATGTATGTCGTTAGGACTTTTAGCACCTCAAGCGATCAATTTTTTAGCTACAATTATGACACTTTTACCAAAAAAAATCAGCATTTGAAGATGAATATGTCTATATGGATAACTCAAAAATACATTTTTTTTTGAGTTATGACGTTGTTGTCGCAAGCGAGCGATATATCAAAGTATGTTTTCCCTTGAATGCAACATTCGTGTTGAAGGAAAAATCGATCTTACTTATATTAGTATAAGCATGCGTTATATATAAACATGAAGCCGAAAATGAATTAGAGGTTAGAGAGGAATAGAAAATCCTGGAAAGAGAATTTACTGGATACCAAAATCCAGTATAGCTGGAGTTAGTATGATATATATATATATATATATATATATATACATATATATGTATATATATATATTTATATATATTTATACATATATATATATCTATATATATGTATATATATATATATATATATATATATATATATATATATATAGTGTGTATGTGATACTTAATTTATGGTATTAACAAAACACTAATATATCAGAATACTGAACGTACTTTAATAAGAATTACGTTTACACATAAAACAACACGCGCTCACACTATGTATATATATATATATATATATATATATATATATATATATATATATATATATATATATATATATATATATATATATATATATTTAATCGGCGTCAATGACCTCAGATGTCAGGATACCAGAAAACCCCAAATCAATCAATCAATCAGCGTGAACATTAGGAATTCTCCAGAAGAGGCCGTTTTCAGTTAAACACAGTTGAGAATTACTAGCAGACGGGAACCAGTGTTCCAACACATTGACTGGATTACTGTTACTTCTGCGTTTCTAATGCCAGGCTGACGCTTGCACAACTTTTTGCCACGAATTTGTCGTGGCAAGTCGTGACATTTTGTGGCACGAACTGGAAAATAAAAAAAAAAAAAAAAAAAAAAAAACACCTCAGAATCACAGCTGACCTGTCCACATTGACACGAACTGGCACGACGAGTTCACGACGAGTTCATGCATAGTTTTAGCATAGTTGGCGCACTTCCCGCATCGTTCCAACGAGTTCACGAACAGTTCGCGCATAGTTCACGTCGCGTTCACGAAATTTTGTCGTGACCAAAATTTTGAACATTTCAAAATTCTCGTCACGACAGGTTCACAACGAGTTCACTCCAGTTCACGACTCGAGTCGTGACAATGCGTGCCACAAATTAGTACAAGTGTCAGGGTACCTTTAGACCAGACATGTAAAGGGAACTGAGCTATGGACACTCAATCATAGTCCTATAGTTTAGATATAAGATATTTATTCTAATTGTTGTTACAGTTCTTAAAATATTTTATTTTAATTTTTAATTACTTCTCTCATTTTCTTGTTTCCTTTTCTCACTGGGCAATTTTTTTTACTGTTGGAGCCCCTGGGCTTACAGCACCCGGCTTTTCCAACTATCATTGTAGCCTAGCTAGTAATAATAATAATAATAATAATAATAATAATAATAATAATAATAATAATAACTGCTGGAGCCCCTTGGCTTACAGCACCCTGCTTTTCCAACTAGTGTTGTAGCTTAGCTAGTAATAATAATAATAATAATAATAATAATAATAATAATAATAATAATATTAATATCGTGGTAGGAGACCCTCTTTTATGCAGGTTGAGTTAAAAGTAATGGCTGCATCGGCAGAATTTATTTTCTTATGCAATTTTTCTATTTTCCGGATAATTCTCTTCTCTAGAGCGCTGCAATCAGCCAGCAGACTTGAAAAAGTCTTCCCGATTCTGTCATTCACCTGACTGATGAATTTTTCAAGTCTGCTGGCTGATTGCAGCGCTCTAGAGAAGAGAATTATCCGGAAAATAGAAAAATTGGATAAGAAAATAAACTCTGCCGATGCAGCCATTACTTTTAACTCAATAATAATAATAATAATAATAATAATAATAATAATAATAATAATAATAATATGAAAGAATCTATAAATAACCGTCCTTAAACATGCTGGTATAAATGGTCCCAGGAACATACAAATATCAGGTACAGCTGGCGGAGTTGTTCGAGAATGGAGTGCGAGCAAGACCCAAAAAGTATATTTATTATCTTTAATGCGACTTTTTATGAGCAAAACCGTTTATATATCCAAATAAAAACACAATACAAAGACCTACTGGCTGTAATTTTTTTTTTTTTTTTTTTTTTTTTTTTTTTACTATTCTCTAGTTTAAGTTCTCTATGGCTAAATTAATAAATCTATTTCTATATGCTATATAAAAAAGTTATAAGTCACGGTTTACTTCCATGACACTCATTTCTACCCTTTCGGTTAATTTTTGTAAATAAAAGAAACTTATTTTCACATGAAAGCAGAGAGAGAGAGAGAGAGAGAGAGAGAGAGAGAGAGAGAGAGAGAGAGAGAGAGAGATCAGCATTCTGTATTCGGAGATTTTTAATCTTTGCCCAAAAATTCAAAGAATGGTTGCAAATATGTAAGAAATTATATATAAGGCATTGAGAGAGAGAGAGAGAGAGAGAGAGAGAGAGAGAGAGAGAGAGAGATCAGCATTCTGTATTCGGAGATTTTTAATCTTTGCCCAAAAATTCAAAGAATGGTTGCAAATATGTAAGAAATTATATATAAGGCATTGAGAGAGAGAGAGAGAGAGAGAGAGAGAGAGAGAGAGAGAGAGAGAGAGAGAGAGAGAGAGAGAGAGATCAGCATTCTGTATTCGGAGATTTTTAATCTTTGCCCAAAAATTCAAAGAATGGTTGCAAATATGTAAGAAATTATATATAAAGCATTGAGAGAGAGAGAGAGAGAGAGAGAGAGAGAGAGAGAGAGAGAGAGAGAGAGAGAGAGAGAGATAATCAGCATTCTATATTCGGAGATATTTAATCTTTGCCCAAAAATTCAAAGAATGGTTGCAAATATGTAAGAAATTATGTATAAAGCATTGAGAGAGAGAGAGAGAGAGAGAGAGAGAGAGAGAGAGGAGAGAGAGAGAGAGAGAGAGAGAGAGAGAGAGAGAGAGAGAGAGATTGCCACCGGCCTGTCCGAGGAGTTACACGGTTCCAAGGTTCTTTGGGAATAATTGGAATTTGAGCAGCTTACATGGAATTTGGGGGAGAGAGAGAGAGAGAGAGAGAGAGGAGAGAGAGAGAGAGAGAGAGAGAGAGAGAGATAAATCCAATGCATGCTTCATCATAACGAAAACTAACTCCGAGGACAATGGCACCTGACCAGAACAGTGACCCCATCGATTGCAATCTCATTCGTGGGTAAAACTACACTTTTTAGTAATGCAGAATACTATAGTCCATTTCTTTTAGCGATGCATATTTGCACCGACTCGCGGCGGTGCCCTTTTAGCTCGGAAAAGTTTCCTGATCGCTGATTGGTTAGAATTATCTTGTCCAACCAATCAGCGATCCGGGAACTTTTCCGAGCTAAAAGGACTCGCAACGGTGCCCTTTTAGCTCGGAAAAGTTTCCTGGTCGCTGATTGGTTAGAATCATCTTGTCCAACCAATCAGCGATCAGGAAACTTTTCCGAGCTAAAAGGACTCGCAACGGTGCCCTTTTAGTTCGGAAAAGTTTCCGGATCGCTGATTGGTTAGAATTATCTTGTCCAACCAATCAGCGACTAGGAAACTTTTCCGAGCTAAAAGGGCACCGCTCCGAGTCGGTGCAAATATGCATCGCTAAAAGAAATGGACTATAGATGCACGTAATTAACTGATGCTTAGTTGAATTAAAACATAATTTCCTATCGTCGTATAACAGAATAGATCATCTACACAAATGTATGTATTCTGTCAAATATCAATGTATACATAAGTATAAAAGTATACATAAGTATAAAACTTCAAAATACATTTCAGTAATATCTTTAGAAAGATACAATTTTTTTTTTTAATGAGGCGTATTTGCACCGACTCGCAGGGGTGCCCTTTTAGCTCGGAAAAGTTTCCTAATAGAGGTTAGAATTATCTTGTCCAACCAATCAGCTATTAGGAAACTTTTCCGAGCTAAAAGGGCACCGCTGCGAATCGGTGCAAATGCACCTCGTTAAAAAAATCGAGTATAGAATTGATATTTTTGCTTTATTCCTTTTGGACAGATATATTCACAACAAACTCAACTATTCCTTATAACAGAATCCGTTGTGAAATCGTTAATAATAATTATAATAATAATAATAATAATAATAATAATAATAATAAATAAT
>NC_090725.1:1575121-1582085 GCF_036898095.1 Palaemon carinicauda | reverse complement strand
TCTCTCTCTCTCTCTCTCTCTCTCTCTCTCTCTCTCTCTCTCTCTCTCTCTCTCTCTCTCTCTCTCTCATCACAATGTTAGTTACTCCATCTCACGTATACAACATTTGGCAATGCATGCAATTCGAAGATTGGCTTGGTTACCCGATAGATTTGAACATGACAAGAAAGCAACAAAACACCCAGTCTGAAAACTCTTCATATTTTATTCATCATTTACTGAGGAACATCAAATGCCGTCATCGATGGTGATATATTGCTTCAATATCAATAGAGTTTTTGCATTAATTTTATTCATCTGGAAGCTATTATAACGTTTCAGATGCTGTCTCAATAGAGATTTGGAAGTAATTTAATTAATCTGGAAGAGATTTTAACGTTTCAGGTGCTGTCTCAATAGAGTTTTTGCATTATATATATATATATATATATATATATATATATATATATATATGTATATATATATATATATATATATATATATATATATATATATATATATATGTTACTAGACTACTGCAGAACAAGGGCCTGAAACGTGTCATTCCACTTGCGTCGGTTTATGGTGTTTCTCTACCAGCCCACGTCCGCACACTTCCTTAGTTTGTCGATTCATCGTCTTCTCTTCCTTACTCTTTCATTTACAATCACTAAGGACCGATTTTGTTATTCTTAATGTCCATCTACTGTTTGTCCTTCTCATTATATGTCCTCTCCATGTTCATATCCATATATATATATACATATATATACATATATATATATATATATGTATATATATATATATATATATATGTATATATATATATACACATATATATATATATATATGTATATATATATATATATATATATATATATACATATATACATATATATATATATATATATATATATATATATATATATGTATATATATACATACATATATATATATATATATATATATATATATATATATATATATATATATATAATTTCAGAGATCATAAAAAGCTGAAGGCTATGAAAGATACACAAAGGAAATCTCTTGGAAGAATAATAGACTATTAAAATGAGATAACAATAATATTAGAAGAATTGAAGGAAAAATAATGGAATGATTAAACAACAAACATTTACATGGCAATGGCGCAATGGCACCATACTAAATATATATAATTCCTAATTCCATATAAATTTATTAAAATTTATTACCTGACACAAATTTTTGTAACCCATCGTATAACAATATATGTTATATATTCTGCTATATATTATGGCATGTTCTTGACACAGTAATGATATCATACTCGACATAGTTTTCACTTAATGGCCGACACTTAAACAAGGAATATATATATATATATATATATATATATATATATATATTTATATATATATATATATATATACATATATATAAATTATATATACAGTATATATATATATATACATATATATAAATTATATATACAGTATATATATATATATATATATATATATATATATATATATATATATTGATGAATACCCTCACAAATTTATATATATATATATATCTATATATATATATATATATATATATATATATATATATATATATATATATTTATATGCAGAAGAACCACAGGGAAAATGAAAATACGAAATATACGATTAAGTCCTGACTAGTTTCGTGATACTTCTTCAGAGGACTGATTTATTGAGAGAGGACTTAATCGTATATTTCGTATTTTCATTTTCCCTGTGGTTCTTCTGCATCTGAGCATCACGTATTCCTGTGATTTTTACGCATATATATATATATATATATATATATATATATATATATATATATATATATATATATATATATACATATATATATATATATACTGTATATATATGTTTGCCTGTGACTTTGTGTGTGTGAATATATCAACCTGAAAATATTATATACGACTTAGAGATCTAAATTTCCTTGCAAACAGCCAGCATTGGAAACATATTTTGTCATAAACATGTAAATCAAAACATGCATGGTAACAGTTAAATTATTTTGGCCGAGGCACGCAAAATAATTTATGTGTAGCTCTTTGAATACAATGGCACGCGCGCGCGCAGAGAGAGAGAGAGAGAGAGAGAGAGAGAGAGAGAGAGAGAGAGAGAGAGAGAGAGAGAGAGAGAATCTTATTCAAGTTATAAAGACAACCAAACCAAGATTATTCTGGAAAAGAGAGAGAGAGAGAGAGAGAGAGAGAGAGAGAGAGAGAGAGAGAGAGAGAGAGAGAGAATCTTATTCAAGTTATAAAGACAACCAAACCAAGATTATTCTGGAAAAGAGAGAGAGAGAGAGAGAGAGAGAGAGAGAGAGAGAGAGAGAGAGAGAGAATCTTATTCAAGTTATAAAGACAACCAAACCAAGATTATTCTGGAAGAGAGAGAGAGAGAGAGAGAGAGAGAGAGAGAGAGAGAGAGAGAGAGAGAGAGAGAGAGAGAGAGATGGATATTTTTAATTCAGATCATTATGTGGCTAAAAGAATTAAATTTTAGGAAGTCAGAGGTGGCTTCTTAATCAACGATCATATAGACATAGTAACACACACACAAACACACACACACACACAGGACTATGAAGCGAGAAGTAAGAGATGATGAATGGAGATGTAATGAATTAAAAGCTCAAGATAGAGACATTAATAGGCGTAGGAGGAGATGATGATATGTATATGAGGTAAGTGTCTTAAATGTCTTATGGAAACGCTGACGTATCTTGACAAATGAACATTATGCCTTTTTTCTTAATTATTTTCCAAGGAAATAAAACCATCTTGGTAAAATTCATCTGGATATTACCGTCGTTAGCTTTATATTGAAGAAATTTTACACTAAAGTCAATTTCTTTTAGCGAGGCATATTTGCACCCACTCGCAGAGGTGCCCTTTTAGCTCGGAAAAGTTTCCTGATCGCTGATTGGTTGGACAAGATAATTCTAACCAATCAGCGATCCGGAAACTTTTCCGAGCTAAAAGGGCACCGTTGCGAGTCGGTGAAAATATGCCTCGCTAAAAGAAATGGACTATAATATATAATGTATGCACATTTCGGCTTCTCTATTCCCTCATTTTCTTGGGTTTGACAGCGAGTGCGTGGAATTTTCTATTCACTCATTTTCTTGGGTTTGACAGCGAGTGCGTGGATAGTATAGAGAGGATCTCAGTTCAGAGTTAGCCGGCTGGACCTACTCCTCACGTGAGATAGACTAACCATGAAACTAGTAGGTGTTATTATTCTCGTGCTATGATAACACAGAGATGGGGTTTGAGGCTTCCAACTTCACAAACCATTCAATACCCAAAAACGAAACAATCTCAATTTTTTTGCATACTCCCCCCCCCCATCCCCGCCCCGTTTGAAGGGGGAACGGTTAAACTGTGAACTGCATGTATATATGTGTAATGAACGTATATTTCATATATTGTTATTGGTTTTTGCATACCCCCCCATCCCCGCCCCGTTTGAAGGGGGAACGGTTAAACTGTGAACTGCATGTATATATGTGTAATGAACGTATATTTCATATATTGTTATTGGTTTTTGCATACCCCCCATCCCCGCCCCGTTTGAAGGGGGAACGGTTAAACTGTGAACTGCATGTATATATGTGTAATGAACGTATATTTCATATATTGTTATTGGTTTTTGCATACCCCCCCATCCCCGCCCCGTTTGAAGGGAGAACGGTTGAACAGTGAAATGCATGTATATATGTGTAATGAACGTATATTTCATATATTGTTATTGTTTTTTGCATACCCCCCACCCCCATCCCCGCTCCGTTTGAAGGGGGTACGGTTGAACTGTGAAATGCATGTATATATGTGTAATGAACGTATATTTCATATATTGTTATTGTTTTTTGCATACCCCCCACCCCCATCCCCGCCCCGTTTGAAGGGGGAACGGTTGAACTGTGAAATGCATGTATATATGTGTAATGAACGTATATTTCATACACACTCATACATTGTTATGCAATTCTTTTTTCTCTCTCTCATTCTATCCCGCACTCATATTAGAAAAACCTTCTTAAGCTTGCCATTGTATGTTTCGTATTGTTAAAACTCATACTCCCACCCCCCCCCAATCCCCACCCCGTTTGAAGGGGGAACGGTTGAACTGTGAAATGCATGTATATATGTGTAATGAACGTATATTTCATACACACTCATACACTGTTATGCAATTGTTCTTTTTTTTCTCTCTCATTCTATCCCGCACTCATATTAGAAAAACCTTCTTAAGCTTGCCATTGTATGTTTCGTATTGTTAAAACTCATACTCCCCCCCCCCATCCCCACCCCGTTTGAAGGGGGAACGGTTGAATTGTGAAATGCATGTATATATGTGTAATGAACGTATATTTCATACACACTCATACACTGTTATGCAATTGTTCTTTTTTTTCTCTCTCATTCTATCCCGCACTCATATTAGAAAAACCTTCTTAAGCTTGCCATGGTATGTTTCGTATTGTTAAAATCTTTACACCATTATCTTCCCCAACTGTTTCGTTTTGTATATGCTGTAATCTTGGATGTAGCGTTAATAAACGGGTCATGCCCTGGCCGTCTTTCTGCTAAGACCTATAAGTCCATTTCTTTTATCGAGGCAGATTTGCACTGACTCGCAGCGGTGCCCTTTTAGCTCGGAAAAGTTTCCTGATCGCTGATTGGTTGAACGAGATAATTCTAACCAATCAGCGATCAGGAAACTTTTCCGAGCTAAAAAGGCACCGCTGCGAGTCGGTGCAAATCTGCCTCGGTAAAAGAAATGGACTATAGTCGCAGTCAAACACAGCAGCGCCCACACAGGTGGCTATTACGCAGGCGCAAAAGCTTGAATTCGGAATACACTGATTACAATGAGAGCGTTCCAGCCAGTCCTTTAAACTCTTTGTGTGATCCGTATAATTACATTCTTGTCATCCAGCAGTTCTCTCGTTACCTGACAATAAACTTTAATCTGCAATGTTTTCCCCTAACCTTTGTTGACGAAATGGGCTCCCAATTTAACGTAAGTGAAGAGCAGTGTAATTCAATCTATTTTTTCAGACGAAAGCAAAAACAAACCCCAAAAAAAAGATTTTCAAGCTTTCAGCTCTTTCCAAAAACAGTATTGAAGTTATCTGGAGACTCGTACATACAGACATTGTCCGTCTGCTTGCATCTCTCTCCTTTTATCAGAACATTCGAATCAATTTACCTCACAAGTATATATTCTCTCACTTATATTATGAAAACGCATGGTAGGTGTTTAAGATACTACTGTATGCTGATAGATGTATTGTTATGATATATATATATATATATATATATATATATATACACACATATATATATATATAAATATATATATATATATATATATATATATATATATATATATATGTATATATATATATATATATATATATATATATATATAGATATAGATATGTATATGTTGAAAAAGCATGATAGGTGTTTGAAATACTATACTAATGCATGTATATGTTATGATATATATAAATATATATATGTATATGTACAGAATATATATATATATATATATATATATATATATATATATATATATATACATCGTAATAGAGATATATACACAAACGTTATTGTATTATGTGACAACTAAACCCTATGATTGTGGCATAGTTAAAGCCTCGAAAAGCTATTAAAAAATATTTTCCTAATATTCATAACTCAGTAATTTGATATGTGCGCGATGGTTTTATATATATATATATATATATATATATATATATATATATATATATATATATATATATATATATATACGTGTGTGTGTGTGTGTGTGTGTGTGTAGAAGTGAGCAACAATATTCCGCAAAGCAAACAGAATTCAGACGCAAATGTTGGTTATGTGATAAACACACATCTACCAATATGGCCTTGTGATACCTTATACCTTAGCCGATTGAACAACCAATGATTAAATGATGAATGAAGGTACTGGGCGACCAAACACAGACAGTGAGGAATATAGGAAGGATAGTCACTGAGAGATATCCTTGTGCCGGTATACCTTGGTCTGAGAGACAAAGGATAAAGTGGCTTGGGTACAGTGCTGTGCGCCTTTCCCTGATCAGACAGACACTCGTGCAAATGACCCATTATTCATACGAAAGCGGTAATCTTCTATTTTTGGGTTTTTTTTTTTTTTACTAATTACCTTGACTTTCCTTCCTTTTCCTATATTTTGTTATATAAATTTTGTGGGGAAGGTTAAAGCCACGTCCAAACGTAAAGCTTTAGGGCGTGGTTAGATGCTGATTCTCTCTACTTCTCTCTTTTGCAATTTTTTTTCCTCTCTCTCTCTCTCTCTCTCTCTCTCTCTCTCTCTCTCTCTCTCTCTCTCTCTCTCTGTCTCTCTTTCCTGTTCGTCTCTTCTTCCAGTCTCCTCTCTAGTCTGCACCAACGAGATACGCTAATGAAATTAAGGAACGTTAGCTGGTCATAAGCCTTTGTTAATAATGAAATGAGCATTCCGGGACCCGTAGATTTGTACGTATGTCGTGTGGGAAGAAGAGTGAGCATGACGGGAGGAGAATAAGACGCAAAAGACGGGGCCAGGGGAAAGAAGATGGCAGGAGCGGAGAGAACGTTTGCGCAAGTGAGCGTCGTCCACAGCACAGCTCCATCTCAAGTGGTTTCCGATCCAATAAGGCTCTGACGATTACGACAGTCAGGCACAACCTGCAGAAGGTGGCAGGAGATGGAGGGAAATTCGGGGGAGGGAGAGAGGGTGGGATTGTATGGAGTAGGAGGCAAGTAACAAGAAGTGGGGGGGAGAGCATGAACGAAGAGGGGTGGGGGTATAGACTGAAGTGATGGGTGTGTTACGGGAGAGG
The DNA here is from genome assembly GCF_036898095.1 of Palaemon carinicauda. Lineage (NCBI taxonomy): Eukaryota > Metazoa > Arthropoda > Malacostraca > Decapoda > Palaemonidae > Palaemon > Palaemon carinicauda. Next base: position 1,575,198 of record NC_090725.1, on the reverse strand, counting down.
AGGAAAGCCCTTTGGGTAGGGGTGGGGGATATGGTCGTGATAGGGGGATTGTGTCGCCTCAACGGGCTGGGGGAGAA
>NC_090725.1:1557621-1562621 GCF_036898095.1 Palaemon carinicauda | reverse complement strand
ACGTCACCTGAACCCGAGACAATTGCTAAACAGGAGGCTTCGTCTCCCGGGGGAAAATTTCCCCGTGACCCAAATGAAGGTCAATGACCATCTCTGCAAAGTTCACGCAGACTCCCGCAGACCAACTATCGATCTCCAACTCCTTCTTTTCGACGAACATGCAGAGCAATGCGGTCAAACAGTCGCACAATTCCAGATGTTTCCGACAACAACGAAAATCTCTAGAATGAATTATTATTATTATTATTATTATTATCATTATTATTGTTATTATTATTGATGAGCAGGTATTCAAGAGACGTTAGCTGTTTAACGGTTTATTAGTAACTAACCTAATATTTACACCAGAGATGTAAGCAGAACTCTTTGTTAACAACTTAGGATAACAATCCAATTACTAAACAAGGATACAATGATAAAGTACTAATTACAACTTTAAATACATTTTGGTGGGAAACGTATATGTATCAATTATTATTATTATTATTATTATTATTATTATTATTATTATTATTATTATTATTATTATTATTATTATCCAAGCTACAACCCTAGTTGGAAAAGCAAGATGCTATAAGCCCAGGGGCCCCAATAGGGAAAAATAGCCCAGTGAGGAAAGGAAATAAGGAAATAAATAAATGAAGAGAACAAATTAACAATAAATCATTCTAAAAAAGGTTATTATTATTATTATTATCCAAGCTACAACCCTAGTTGGAAAAGCAAGATGCTATAAGCCCAGGGGTCCCAATAGGGAAAAATAGCCCAGTGAGGAAAGGAAATAAGGAAATAAATAAATGAAGAGAACAAATTAACAATAAATCATTCTAAAAAAGGTTATTATTATTATTATTATCCAAGCTACAACCCTAGTTGGAAAAGCAAGATGCTATAAGCCCAGGGGACCCAATAGGGAAAAATAGCCCAGTGAGGAAAAGAAATAAGGAAATAAATAAATGAAGAGAACAACTTAACAATAAATCATTCTAAAAAAGGCAACAACGTCAAAACAGATATGTCATATATAAACTATAAAAAGACTCATGTCCGCCTGTTATTATTATTATTACTATCCAAGCTACAACCCTAGTTGGAAAAGCAAGATGCTATAAGCCCAGGGGTCCCAATAGGGAAAAATAGCCCAGTGAGGAAAGGAAATAAGGAAATAAATAAATGAGGAGAACAAATTGACAATAAATCATTCTAAAAAAGGCAACAACGTCAAAACAGATATGTCCTATATAAACCATTAACAACGTCAAAAACAAATATGTCATACAGTATATAAACTATAAAAAGACTCATGTCCGCCTGGTCAACAAAAAAGCATTTGCTCCAACTTTGAACTTTTGAAGTTCTACTGATTCAACTACCCGATTAGGAAGATCATTCCACCGAATGGGACGTCATTGTAAATTGGAATGGAAGGAAAACTCGTTTGATAGTTTTCTTTTGTTTGTCCTTTCCTATTTCGTTATGTGAAAGAGAGATTATATACAGATAAGTTATTAGGCATCTATGGAGTGAAATCGGATTTCGACTCTATTTGTGTTTCATAGAATCTGAAATGCTTCAATTTCTTAGTAGTGCTAAGTAAGGCATATGAATTATAATTAGATCCACACACACAAATATATATATATATATATATATATATATATATATATATATATATATATATATATATATATACATATACATATATTTATATATATATATATATACATATTTATTTATATATATATATATATATATATATATATATATATATCTATATATATATATAGATAGATAGATAGATAGATAGATAGATAGTGCTTGTGTGATTACATTGTAAGTGTGTAAGCTTGTTTCTATGTATCCAACTGAACGTGTAACACCGTCATAATATTCGGCTCAAAATACTTTCTTTTCCTTTATTTCCAATAGTGCCAAAATGTCCTATTTTTTATTCCTCTTAGATTGCGACTTCCCGTAAAATGTCATTAATCTACGTAAAAAGGTGGCCTCAGTTTCGCTGCTGATAAAACGAATCTTATTCTGTTCTGGATTGATTGATTGATTGATTTAAAGTTTTCAGGCATCCTGACATCTGAGGTCATTGACGCCGGTTCTGTTCTGGAGAGCGTCTTTGAATGATTACAGAGACGCTCTCCAGAACAGAACCGGCGTCAATGACCTCGGATGTCAGGATGCCTGAAAACTTTAAATCAATGTTCTGGAGAGCGTCTTTGAATGATTACAGAAAATATCACTTTTCTATTGCCTCCAGAGGTTGAGATAAATCCCTTCTTGCACTCCATAAGGTCTTTAGACAGAACAGGAACAATGACGCGTCTCAGAAAGATTGATGATATAACGAGCATTGCTCGATAGGCCTTTGAAAGGGAGTTTATCCATCAGCTTCAGTGCCAGTCTCTTCAGCAATCTATTCAATCGGAATATTTGTCTTTTCTTTTAATTGTAAAGGTTTTTGTGCTTATCTCTTGCTGTTTATATACCAATATATGGGCGGAGTTAATTACAGTGATTCATATATATATATATATATATATATGTATATATATATACATATATATATATAGATATATATATATATATATATATATATATATATATATGTATGTATATATATATATACACACATATATATATATGTATATAGATATATATATATATATATATATATATATATATATATATATATACACACATATATATATATATGTATATAGATATATATATATATATATATATGTATGTATATATATATATATATATATATATATATATATATATATATATATATATATATATATATATATATGGCTTTTCTTCACTGAACTTCTGCACGGAGTTGAATATAGATTCTTCAGCTATTGAACAAATAAAAGAAAATTCTGCTTCATAAAAACTAATTTGATTCTGTCCCTATACTTTCCTCCTATGAATACTACGAAAGACTTAGGAATTTGGTCTCTGTAAACTTTTTCCTCAGATTCTATAAAGATGTGTAAGTTGTTAGCCTCTGTGTTCCCTCGGGAATAAGTGGTTAGCCTGTGTTCCCTCGGGAATAAGTGGTTAGCCTCTGTGTTCCCTCGGGAATAAGTGGTTAGCCTCTGTGTTCCCTCGGGAATAAGTGGTCAGCCCCTGTGTTCCCTCGGGAATAAGTGGTTAGCCTCTGTGTTCCCTCGGGAATAAGTGGTCAGCCCCTGTGTTCCCTCGGGAATAAGTGGTTAGCCTCTGTGTTCCCTCGGGAATAAGTGGTCAGCCTCTGTGTTCCCTCGGGAATAAGTGGTTAGCCTCTGTGTTCCCTCGGGAATAAGTGGTCAGCCTCTGTGTTCCCTCGGGAATAAGTGGTTAGCCTCTGTGTTCCCTCGGGAATAAGTGGTCAGCCCCTGTGTTCCCTCGGGAATAAGTGGTTAGCCTCTGTGTTCCCTCGGGAATAAGTGGTCAGCCCCTGTGTTCCCTCGGGAATAAGTGGTTAGCCTCTGTGTTCCCTCGGGAATAAGTGGTCAGCCTCTGTGTTCCCTCGGGAATAAGTGGTTAGCCTCTGTGTTCCCTCGGGAATAAGTTGTTAGCCCCTGTGTTTCCTCGGTAATAAGTGGTTAGCCCCTGTGTTCCCTCGGTAATAAGTTGTCAGCCTCTGTGTTCCCTCGGTAATAAGTTGTCAGCCCCTGTGTTCCCTCGGTAATAAGTTGTCAGCCCCTGTGTTCCCTCGGTAATAAGTTGTCAGCCTCTGTGTTCCCTCGGTAATAAGTTGTCAGCCCCTGTGTTCCCTCGGTAATAAGTTGTCAGCCCCTGTGTTCCCTCGGTAATAAGTGGTTAGCCTCTGTGTTCCCTCGGGAATAAGTGGTCAGCCTCTGTGTTCCCTCGGGAATAAGTGGTCAGCCTCTGTGTTCCCTCGGTAATAAGTTGTTAGCCCCTGTGTTCCCTCGGGAATAAGTTGTTAGCCTCTGTGTTCCCTCGGTAATAATTTGTTAGCCTCTGTGTTCCCTCGATAATAAGTTGTTAGCCTCTGTGTTCCCTCGGTAATAAGTTGTTAGCCTCTGTGTTCCCTCGGTAATAAGTTGTTAGCCTCTGTATTCCCTCGGTAATAAGTTGTTAGCCTCTGTGTTCCCTCGGTAATAATTTGTTAGCCTCTGTGTTCCCTCGATAATAAGTTGTTAGCCTCTGTGTTCCCTCGGTAATAAGTTGTTAGCCTCTGTGTTCCCTCGGTAATAAGTTGTTAGCCTCTGTATTCCCTCGGTAATAAGTTGTTAGCCTCTGTATTCCCTCGGTAAGATTACAAGGATTAACTGCAAGTGCTTTTTTTGTTATAATAAGATGGAATGTAATTTGGAGTTTCCGTGGTTGGCATAGTGCTTCCTTCAATCATTTTTATAAGCAGAACCTTACGGATCACAACATTTTGAGAAGGGTCTTGGTTGACAGGAGGCATTGGCAGAAGATTATATTATAATCTATATACGCACACACATATACATACACACAAATAAATATATATACATACATATGTGTATATGTATATATGCATATCTCCCCTATATGATAAAGAGAAAGTGTCTGATTATATATATATAAATATATAAATATATATATATATATATATATATATACAGTATATATATATATATATATATATATATATATATATATACACATATATATATATATATATATATATATATATATATATACAGTACAGTGTATATATACATATATATATATATATATATATATATATATATATATATATATATATATATATCTATATATATATATGTATATATATATAGACTTAACCCATCTATAAAGAAGAGAGTCCAAGGTACTGGAATTATGGCCTGACAAAGCTGGGTGTTAGGATATTTTATTGGAAAGAAGGAATGTTAGCATTTAATGCAAACAAGAGACAAGACAAAGTTGATTGTCAGGGTCATAAGATATTATATAGTGGAACCGATGCAATAGGAAGACATTGTGAAGGTGTTGGCCTT
>NC_090725.1:1547621-1552621 GCF_036898095.1 Palaemon carinicauda | reverse complement strand
AGTTCAAAGTTGCAGCAAATGTTTTTATGTTGAACAGGCTGACACAAGTCTTTTTATAGTTATATATGAATTATCTGTTTTAATGTTGTTCATGTTTTCTTGAATATCTTATTCTAATTTTTCATTACTTCTTATATCGTTTATTTATTTCCTTGTTTCCTTTCCAAACTGGGCTATTTTTCCCCGTTGGAGCCCTTGGGCTTATAGCATCTTACTTTTCAAACTAGGGTTGTAGCTTGGCTAGTAACAATGATAATAATGATAATACCGTGAAGGTTTCTGCCGTGGTTGGGAACGGGTGGAAAGTTGGTCTTGTCCGACTGACGCTCTGATGAGTATCTCTTCAGATGAAATTAGAATTAAAACCTGACACCCTTAACCTTGAACCTTTAACGAGGGAGTATTTATGTATGGGAGGAGGAGGACATAGTACATTAGAAGTGGGTCGGATGACATCAAAAGGGTTATGTCACTTAAATGCGTTACTGTAGAAGTGGCTCGGATGACATCAAAAGGGTTATGTCACTTAAATGCGTTACTGTAGAAGTGGCTCGGATGACATCAAAAGGGTTATGTCATTCAAATGCATTACTGTAGAAGTGGGTCGGATGACATCAAAAGGGTTATGTCACTTAAATGCGTTACTGTAGAAGTGGCTCGGATGACATCAAAAGGGTTATGTCACTTAAATGCGTTACTGTAGAAGTGGCTCGGATGACATCAAAAGGGTTATGTCACTTAAATGCGTTACTGTAGAAGTGGCTCGGATGACATCAAAAGGGTTATGTCATTCAAATGCATTACTGTAAAAGTGGGTCGGATGACATCAAAAGGGTTATGTCATTCAAATGCATTACTGTGGAAGTGGGTCGGATGACATCAAAAGGGTTATGTCATTCAAATGCATTACTGTGGAAGTGGGTCGGATGACATCCAGAGGGTTATGTCATTTAAATGCATCACTGTAGAAGTGGGTCGGATGACATCCAGAGGGTTATGTCATTTAAATGCATCACTGTAAAAGTGGGTCGGATGACATCAAAAGGGTTATGTCATTTAAATAGCAGTGATTAAATGTAACAGATGCTGGAGATACGGTTTCCGAGATTAGCTACAGAAAACAAGGGTATTTGTCGGTTGATATTTGGAAGCACAAACAAATCTCTTTTGAATTAATGAATAATGAGGGTATCATAATACACTTGATTCACAGTCTAAGTAAAGAAAAAATTCAACAAGAATATGTACAGCAGACTATGTAGCAGGTAAATAAGTCGGTCACCTTTCATTTAATTCAAAAGGTATGGGGTGAAAACATGTTCAGGGAGAGGAATATATATATATATATATATATATATATATATATATATATATATATATATATATTTATATATATATATATATATATATATATGCAGAAGAACCACAGGGAAAATGAAAGTACGAAATATACGCTTAAGTCCTGACTAGTTTCGTGATACTTCTTCAGAGGACTGATCAGTCCTCTGAAGAAGTATCACGAAACTAGTCAGGACTTAAGCGTATATTTCGTATTTTCATTTTCCCTGTGGTTCTTCTGCATATATATATATATATATATATATATATATATATATATATATATACATATATATATATGTGTGTATGTATAAAAATTTACTTTAGGTGTAGGTTAATCTTAAGGTAAGGTGTGAATATACATATACTGTGTGTGTATATATATATATATATATATATATATATATATATATATACATATATATATATATTTGTGTGTGTGAGTGTGTAGAAATCCCGAACGCTGACACGTTGGGAATGAAATATATAACATGGTCACGAAAGGAAAAATGTAAACCCTTGATTGGAATTAGTTAATCGAGTCTTTTCATATTTCCTTTAGTGAATATAATACACACACACACACACACACATACATATATATATATATATATATATATATATATATATACTTATATATATGCGTTCGTTTGCCTTGGTATTTACTTATACGACTGTTCTCCAGAAATGTTCCATTCTTAGTTAGTACTGTACCAACCGTGTGTCACACGATCGTACGTAATTCATTTTGTATATATTATGCTTGTATCTTCGCTCTTCCCTCGCACTAAAAGAACCAGAATAAACATGTCTGCGTTTCTCCTATGTAACATTGTCTGTTTCTCGAACATGTAATTTCCTGTTGCCTTGAGGTTTTGTATATAAAGGAGTGTTCTATGATAAATCAACTCAGTTGCTTTCACACTGCCTTTGAGTTCACAACCTTCTCTTGGCCCGTCACAGTACCCGGGGTGAGGATTGTTTTCACCACGCTCGTTTCCACACACTAAAGTAACTCCCTACAGAAAAAAAAAGTATCTATCTTGTTTAATGATTGACGGATATGCCCACATCGCTCAGTTTTCGTTCAAGATTCGAACCAGGGCCCCTTGTGTTACCTATACATGGATATACTGTATGTATATAGACAGCACCACACATTTCCAACGAAATACAATATCATAAAATGTTTCTCCTCATCACATGACCGTTCGGATGATAATATAAACACTTGAGCCTCATACTTATACGATGTCTATGGACTGCCCGCCTACATTCTGAAACTGATATTGCGTATCCTCATACTTATACGATGTGTATGGACTTGCGTATCCTCATACTTATACGATGTGTATGGACTGCCCGCCTACATTCTGAGACTGATATTGCGTATCCTCATACTTATACGATGTCTATGGACTGCCCGCCTACATTCTGAGACTGATATTGCGTATCCTCACACTTATACGATGTGTATGGACTGCCCGCCTACATTCTGAGACTGATATTGCGTATCCTCACACTTATACAATGTGTATGGACTGCCCGCCTACATTCTGAAACTGATATTGCGTATCCTCACACTTATACGATGTCTATGGACTGCCCGCCTACATTCTGAAACTGATATTGCGTATCCTCACACTTAAACGATGTCTATGGACTGCCAGCCTACATTCTGAAACTGATATTGCGTATCCTCACACTTATACGATGTCTATGGACTGCCAGCCTACATTCTGAAACTGATATTGCGTATCCTCACACTTATACGATGTCTATGGACTGCCAGCCTACATTCTGAAACTGATATTGCGTATCCTCATACTTATACGATGTCTATGGACTGCCCGCCTACATTCTGAAACTGATATTGCGTTAGAGGGAGCGGGGGTTTTCGCAGAAGTGAAGCTTAATAATGAAGTAATATATATTCGAAAGAGGCTGAACGTAAATCCATGCGTTTATACAGGTTCAAATTTGCGTGCATGGGGACTTTGATCATTCGTTTATTCCAAATACTATGATTACTAAACGCAATACCAACAATAATCTTCACTATACTTTTACAGTCCATTTCTTTTAGCGATGCATATTTGCACCGACTCGCAGCGGTGCCCTTTTAGCTCGGAAACGTTTCCGGATCGCTGATTGGTTGGACAAGATAATTCTAACCAATCAGCGATCAGGACACTTTTCCGAGCTAAAAGGGCACCGCCGCGAGTCGGTGCAAATATGCATCGCTAAAAGAAATGGACTATAGTTACTATTGAACTAAATAAAGGTAAGAGCTAACATTGATAGTTAAATTGTTGAGCTAATCTGGAAAAGAAAATAATCGGTTTCTTAAAAAAAACCAAGACTGGTTACCAATAGGTATAAACTGAATGGCAGCAAAAAAAAAAAAAAAAAAAAAAAAAAAAAAAAAAAAAAAAAAAAAAAAAAGTTTTTGCAGCAAAACATTTTGAAATAAAAAATTTTGAACGGTGATGATTTTTGGTCAATGGTCTCCACTTGTTTCTCCCGTTTACCCGACGCAGGTTTTACCAACCAAAATAGATTACTTTGGGTTTCTAAAACTTCATGTTTTGTTGAAACGCACTAAATAATGTAATAATAATGTCAGATCATTATTACCCCCATTGTAAGAACAGAAATAATCATCTGGAAATTTCAGATTGTGTTACGTACAACAACAACAACAATAATAAGTGTTATCTCGTTTTCTGAATAGAGAAGGTGCACTGAAGTTATCAACCAAGGGAAACCGACAGAAGAGGAAATATTCTTTACCCCACTCCGCTGTAAAATAAATTTCTATATTTAATACGATCTTAAATATTTTGGCAAATAAACATATTGTTATATAATAACTTTAACTTGACGTTTCACGTTGTGGGCATACTTCATTATTATTATTATTATTATTACTATCCAAGCTACAACCCTAGTTGGAAAAGCAGGATGCTATAAGCCCAGGGGCTCCAACAGGGAAAAATAGCCCAGTGAGGAAAGGAAATAAGGAAATAAATAAATGAATAGAATAAATTAACAATAAATCATTCTAAAATAAGAAACAACGTCAAAACAGACATGTCATATAATAAACTATCAACAACATCAAAAACAAATATGTCATAAATAAACTATAAAAAGACTATGTCCGCCTGGTCAACAAAAAAGCATTTGCTCCAACTTTGAACTTTTGAAGTTCTACTGATTATAAATATCTTATGCCAAAAAATGATGTCAGTCAGCACAGGCTCTTGCTCATAGCTTGATCTCGTAGAATAAATGAATGGGGGGGGGGGGGCACTATTGGTTGATGCTCCTTAGTGATCATAACAATGGTGGGGAACTACTTGTACCTGGAATGCTGATGTCCAGCTTAGTTTATATAGGTGCCTGCTGTATACCTCATGCTAAGTTTGGTGCTGGAGTTTCCTGTATAAATTAGAAGTTCCTGTATGAAAATGAGCTATAGTCAATTTCTTTAAGCGATGCAGATTTGCACCGACACGCAGCGGTGCGCTTTTAGCTCGGAAAAGTTTCCTGATCGCTGATTGGTTGGACGAGATCATTCTAACCAATCAGCGATCAGGAAACTTTTCCGAGCTAAAAGGGCACCGCTGCGAGTCGGTGCAAATCTGCCTCGATAAAAG
>NC_090725.1:1535121-1537621 GCF_036898095.1 Palaemon carinicauda | reverse complement strand
AGAACATAATAAATTGTCTCGTCAGTTGCCTAACGGTAATAGAATGACGCTGTTATGGAAATATTATTATTGCCTCTGTTTTCAGTCGTCACTGTATCATCAGCTATAGTCCATTTCTTTAGCGATGCATATTTGCACCGACTCGCAGGGGTGCCCTTTAGCTCGAAGAGTTTCATGATCACTGATTGGTTAGAATTATCTTGTCCAACCAATCAGCGATCCGGAAACTTTTCCGAGCTAAAAGGGCACCGCTGCGAGTCGGTGCAAATATGCATCGTAAGCGATGCAGATTTGCACCGACTCGCAGGGGTGCCCTTTTAGCTCGGAAAAGTTTCCTGATCACTGATTGGTTAGAATTATCCTTGTCCAACCAATCAGCGATCAGGAAACTTTTCCGAGCTAAAAGGGCACCGCTGCGAGTCGGTGCAAATATGCATCGTAGCGATGCAGATTTGCACCGACTCGCAGGGGTGCCCTTTTAGCTCGAAAAGTTTCCTGATCACTGATTGGTTAGAATTATCTTGTCCAACCAATTAGCGATCAGGAACTTTTCCGAGCTAAAAGGGCACCGCTGCGAGTCGGTGCAAATATGCATCGCTAAAAGAAATGGACTATAATGACTATCACAGCAGTAACTCAGGAATAGATGATTAAGACGACAAATTTTAGGAGAAATATCTCATATTCCACAGGTTAAAAAACTTCAATTATATCATACAAATAGTTATGAATAACAATGCTGTAAAATTCAAGAATATCCTTTTATTGATTATACTGTGACGGGGTAGGAGAAAGGTTGTGACTCAAAGACAGGATGAAAACAACTGAGTTAGTTTATTAAAGAACACTCTCCTTTATATACAAAATCTCAAAGCAACAAGAATTTTCATGTTCAAATATCGACACTGTTACAGAGGAGAAAAGAAGACATGATTTTTCAGGTTCTTTTTAGGGCGAAGGGAGAGCGAAGATACAAGCACAAAATTAACTATGTACGATCGTGTGACACACGGTTGGTACAATACTCGAAAATGCTACACATAAGAACTTATATTTTACACGGAAAATTATCGTCCAAAGAGCTAATAGCATATTGGGTTTGGGCAAAATCATTACTGCCACCATATCGACGCCAACAAACTTCTTGAACAAACTTTCTGTGGCAATCGGAGAACTAATAATAAGATACAGGTTCCAGGCAATTTCAATAGTTCACCGACATTATCTCACGGTGTAAATGTTGCCAGTTCTACACTCCAAATGTACAGTATATAGTCCATTTCTTTTATCGAGGCAGATTTGCACCGACTCGCAGCGGTGCCCTTTTAGCTCGGAAAAGTTTCCTGATCGCTGATTGGTTAGAATTATCTCGTCCAACTAATCAGCGATCAGGAAACTTTTCCGAGCTAAAGGGGCACCGCTGCGAGTCGGTGCAAATCTGCATCGCTAAAATAAATTGACTATAGTGGGTATCGGTAGACTATTCTATCACACAGTGCAATAGTTTTTTCACATATTTACCTCCTTTACTGGCAAGAACACGTCAGTTTTAAATGACATACTTTCAGTGAGGTAAATATTCAGTGAGAAAAAGAAATCATACTACGGAAAAATACATTTTAGGAAGGTGTAAATTCTTAGCCAGCAGTACCATCATAAGCTTACTGCTTTAGAAAACATAAAAGTTCAGCTCTTTCGCTGCAGAAAATATATTCTTGGAAAACTACTGAGTTGTTAATACACTACATTGGTGCTTTAAGCAGTTTACTAATGAATGTAAATATCTACTGGCATTTTTACTTTATGATATTGCTTTGGTGAAATGTGAATCAATTTTCAAACATTATCCAAAAGGTAAGAAGTCTTGATATTTTGCTCATAACATTTCCTGTTTGACTGATTAATCTAATTCATAAACAAACGGTACAACAACATCATGCATCCCCAAGAAAGACAATTTACCAGATTGACGAGAGAGGATTGAACATTGTGACAGACTTAAAGGAGTTATGAAATCAAGGACAAGATGTCGAACAACTAATGCCAGGCTGACACTTGCACGACTTTTTGCCACGAATTTGTCGTGGCAAGTCGTGACATTTTGTGGCACGAACTGGAAAATCAAAAAAAAAAGAAAAAATTACCTCAGAATCACAGCTCACCTGTCCACATTGACACGAACTGGCACGACGAGTTCACGACGAGTTCATGCATAGTTTTAGCATAGTTTGCACACTCCCCGCATCGTCCCGACGAGTTCACGAACAGTTCACGCATAGTTCACGCCGCGTTCACGAAATTTTGTCGTGACCAAAATTTTGAACATTTCAAGATTCTCGTCACGACATGCCACGATGTCACGACAGGTTCACGACGAGTTCACTCCAGTTCACGCCAAGTTCACACCAGTTCACGAGTCGAGTCGTGACAATGCGTGCCACAAATTCGTGCAAGTGTCAGGGTTCCTTAACTTTATTTTGCAACAATACGAGTATTTATA
>NC_090725.1:1517066-1535098 GCF_036898095.1 Palaemon carinicauda | reverse complement strand
GTTGTGACAATCTTCACAGTGGAATGCAGAATGAAAATCTGGTAAAAAAAAAAAAAAAAAAAAAAAAAAAAAAAAAAAAAAAAAATCTTCACAGCGGAATGCAAAATAAAAATCTAGTTAAAGAAAAAAAATCTTCACAGCGAAATGCAAAATGAAAATCTAGTTAAAGAAAAATAAAATCTTCACAGCGGAATGCAAAATAAAAATCTAGTTAAAGAAAAAAAAATCTTCACAGCGGAATGCAAAATAAAAATCTAGTTAAAGAAAAATAAAATCTTCACAACGGAATGCAAAATAAAAATCTAGTTAAAGAAAAAAAAATCTTCACAGCGGAATGCAAAATAAAAATCTAGTTAAAGAAAAAAAATCTTCACAGCGGAATGCAAAATGAAAATCTAGTTAAAGAAAAATAAAATCTTCACAGCGGAATGCAAAATAAAAATCTAGTTAAAGAAAAAAAAATCTTCACAGCGGAATGCAAAATAAAAATCTAGTTAAAGAAAAAAAATCTTCACAGCGGAATGCAAAATGAAAATCTAGTTAAAGAAAAATAAAATCTTCACAGCGGAATGCAAAATAAAAATCTAGTTAAAGTAAAAAAAATCTTCACAGCGGAATGCAAAATAAAAATTTAGTTAAAGAAAAAAAATCTTCACAGCGGAATGCAAAATGAAAATCTAGTTAAAGAAAAAAAAATCTTCACAGCGGAATGCAAAATGAAAATCTAGTTAAAGGAAAAAAAATCTTCACAGCGGAATGCAAAATAAAAATCTAGTTGAAGAAAAAAAAAATCTTCATAGCGGAATGCAAAATGAAAATCTAGTTAAAGGAAAAAAAATCTTCACAGCGGAATGCAAAATAAAAATCTAGTTAAAGAAAAAAAAATCTTCACAGCGGAATGCGAAATGAAAATCTAGTTAAAGAAAAATAAAATCTTCACAGCGGAATGCAAAATAAAAATCTAGTTAAAGTAAAAAAAATCTTCACAGCGGAATGCAAAATAAAAATTTAGTTAAAGAAAAAAAATCTTCACAGCGGAATGCAAAATAAAAATCTAGTTAAAAAAAAAAAATCTTCACAGCGGAATGCAAAATGAAAATCTAGTTAAAGAAAAAAAAATCTTCACAGCGGAATGCAAAATGAAAATCTAGTTAAAGAAAAAAAATCTTCACAGCGGAATGCAAAATAAAAATCTAGTTAAAGAAAAGAAAATCTTCACAGCGGAATGCAAAATAAAAATCTAGTTAAAGAAAAAAAATCTTCACAGCGGAATGCAAAATGAAAATCTAGTTAAAGAAAAATAAAATCTTCACAGCGGAATGCAAAATAAAAATCTAGTTAAAGTAAAAAAAATCTTCACAGCGGAATGCAAAATAAAAATTTAGTTAAAGAAAAAAAATCTTCACAGCGGAATGCAAAATGAAAATCTAGTTAAAGAAAAAAAAATCTTCACAGCGGAATGCAAAATGAAAATCTAGTTAAAGAAAAAAAATCTTCACAGCGGAATGCAAAATGAAAATCTAGTTAAAGAAAAAAATCTTCACAGCGGAATGCAAAATGAAAATCTAGTTAAAGAAAAAAAATCTTCACAGCGGAATGCAAAATGAAAATCTAGTTAAAGAAAAAAAATCTTCACAGCGGAATGCAAAATAAAAATCTAGTTAAAGGAAAAAAAATCTTCACAGCGGAATGCAAAATAAAAATCTAGTTAAAGAAAAAAAAATCTTCACAGCGGAATGCAAAATGAAAATCTAGTTAAAGAAAAAAAATCTTCACAGCGGAATGCAAAATAAAAATCTAGTTAAAGAAAAGAAAATCTTCACAGCGGAATGCAAAATAAAAATCTAGTTAAAGAAAAAAAATCTTCACAGCGGAATGCAAAATAAAAATCTAGTTAAAAAAAAAAAATCTTCACAGCGGAATGCAAAATAAATATCTAGTTAAAGAAAAAAAAATCTTCACAGCGGAATGCAAAATAAATATCTAGTTAAAGAAAAAAAAATCTTCACAGCGGAATGCAAAATGAAAATCTAGTTAAAGAAAAAAAATCTTCACAGCGGAATGCAAAATAAAAATCTAGTTAAAGAAAAAAAAATCTTCACAGCAGAATGCAAAATAAATATCTAGTTAAAGAAAAAAAAATCTTCACAGCGGAATGCAAAATGAAAATCTAGTTAAAGAAAAAAAAATCTTCACAGCGGAATGCAAAATAAAAATCTAGTTAAAGAAAAAAAATCTTCACAGCGGAATGCAAAATAAATATCTAGTTAAAGAAAAAAAAATCTTCACAGCGGAATGCAAAATGAAAATCTAGTTAAAGAAAAAAAATCTTCACAGCGGAATGCAAAATGAAAATCTAGTTAAAGAAAAAAAAATCTTCACAGCGGAATGCAAAATAAAAATCTAGTTAAAGAAAAAAAAATCTTCACAGCGGAATGCAAAATGAAAATCTAGTTAAAAAAAAAATCTTCACAGCGGAATGCAAAATGAAAATCTAGTTAAAGAAAAAAATCTTCACAGCGGAATGCAAAATGAAAATCTAGTTAAAGAAAAAAATCTTCACAGCGGAATGCAAAATAAAAATCTAGTTAAAGAAAAAAATCTTCACAGCGGAATGCAAAATAAAAATCTAGTTAAAGAAAAAAATCTTCACAGCGGAATGCAAAATAAAAATCTAGTTAAAGAAAAAAAAATCTTCACAGCGGAATGCAAAATGAAAATCTAGTTAAAAAAAAAATCTTCACAGTGGAATGCAAAATGAAAATCTAGTTAAAGAAAAAAAAATCTTCACAGCGGAATGCAAAATAAAAATCTAGTTAAAGAAAAAAAATCTTCACAGCGGAATGCAAAATGAAAATCTAGTTAAAGAAAAAAATCTTCACAGCGGAATGCAAAATGAAAATCTAGTTAAAGAAAAAAAAATCTTCACAGCGGAATGCAAAATGAAAATCTAGTTAAAAAAAAAATCTTCACAGCGGAATGCAAAATGAAAATCTAGTTAAAGAAAAAAATCTTCACAGCGGAATGCAAAATGAAAATCTAGTTAAAGAAAAAAATCTTCACAGCGGAATGCAAAATAAAAATCTAGTTAAAGAAAAAAATCTTCACAGCGGAATGCAAAATAAAAATCTAGTTAAAGAAAAAAATCTTCACAGCGGAATGCAAAATAAAAATCTAGTTAAAGAAAAAAAAATCTTCACAGCGGAATGCAAAATGAAAATCTAGTTAAAGAAAAAAAAATCTTCACAGCGGAATGCAAAATGAAAATCTAGTTAAAGAAAAAAATCTTCACAGCGGAATGCAAAATGAAAATCTAGTTAAAGAAAAAAATCTTCACAGCGGAATGCAAAATGAAAATCTAGTTAAAGAAAAAAAAATCTTCACAGCGGAATGCAAAATGAAAATCTAGTTAAAAAAAAAATCTTCACAGCGGAATGCAAAATGAAAATCTAGTTAAAAAAAAAATCTTCACAGCGGAATGCAAAATGAAAATCTAGTTAAAGAAAAAAATCTTCACAGCGGAATGCAAAATAAAAATCTAGTTATAGAAAAAAATCTTCACAGCGGAATGCAAAATAAAAATCTAGTTAGAGAAAAAAAATCTTCACAGCGGAATGCAAAATAAAAATCTAGTTAAAGAAAAAAATCTTCACAGCGGAATGTAAAATAAAAATCTAGTTAAAGAAAAAAAAATCTTCACAGCGGAATGCAAAATGAAAATCTAGTTAAAGAAAAAAAATCTTCACAGCGGAATGCAAAATGAAAATCTAGTTAAAGAAAAAAAAATCTTCACAGCGGAATGCAAAATGAAAATCTAGTTAAAGAAAAAAATCTTCACAGCGGAATGCAAAATGAAAATCTAGTTAAAGAAAAAAAAATCTTCACAGCGGAATGCAAAATGAAAATCTAGTTAAAGAAAAAAAAATCTTCACAGCGGAATGCAAAATAAAAATCTAGTTAAAGAAAAAAATCTTCACAGCGGAATGCAAAATAAAAATCTATTTAAAGAAAAAAATCTTCACAGCGGAATGCAAAATGAAAATCTAGTTAAAGAAAAAAAAATCTTCACAGCGGAATGCAAAATAAAAATCTAGTTAAAGAAAAAAATCTTCACAGCGGAATGCAAAATAAAAATCTAGTTAAAGAAAAAAAAATCTTCACAACGGAATGCAAAATGAAAATCTAGTTAAAGAAAAAAATCTTCACAGCGGAATGCAAAATGAAAATCTAGTTAAAGAAAAAAAAATCTTCACAGCGGAATGCAAAATAAAAATCTAGTTAAAGAAAAAAAAATCTTCACAGCGGAATGCAAAATAAAAATCTAGTTAAAGAAAAAAAAATCTTCACAGCGGAATGCAAAATGAAAATCTAGTTAAAGAAAAAAATCTTCACAGCGGAATGCAAAATAAAAATCTAGTTAAAGAAAAAAATCTTCACAGCGGAATGCAAAATAAAAATCTAGTTAAAGAAAAAAAAATCTTCACAGCGGAATGCAAAATGAAAATCTAGTTAAAAAAAAAAATCTTCACAGCGGAATGCAAAATGAAAATCTAGTTAAAGAAAAAAATCTTCACAGCGGAATGCAAAATGAAAATCTAGTTAAAAAAAAAATCTTCACAGCGGAATGCAAAATGAAAATCTAGTTAAAGAAAAAAAAATCTTCACAGCGGAATGCAAAATGAAAATCTAGTTAAAGAAAAAAAAATCTTCACAGCGGAATGCAAAATGAAAATCTAGTTAAAGAAAAAAAAATCTTCACAGCGAAATGCAAAATGAAAATCTAGTTAAAGAAAAAAATCTTCACAGCGGAATGCAAAATGAAAATCTAGTTAAAGAAAAAAATCTTCACAGCGGAATGCAAAATGAAAATCTAGTTAAAGAAAAAAAAATCTTCACAGCGGAATGCAAAATGAAAATCTAGTTAAAGAAAAAAAAATCTTCACAGCGGAATGCAAAATGAAAATCTAGTTAAAGAAAAAAAAATCTTCACAGCGGAATGCAAAATGAAAATCTAGTTAAAGAAAAAAAAATCTTCACAGCGGAATGCAAAATGAAAATCTAGTTAAAGAAAAAAATCTTCACAGCGGAATGCAAAATGAAAATCTAGTTAAAGAAAAAAAATCTTCACAGCGGAATGCAAAATGAAAATCTAGTTAAAGAAAAAAAATCTTCACAGCGGAATGCAAAATGAAAATCTAGTTAAAGAAAAAAAAATCTTCACAGCGGAATGCAAAATGAAAATCTAGTTAAAGAAAAAAAAATCTTCACAGCGGAATGCAAAATGAAAATCTAGTTAAAGAAAAAAAAATCTTCACAGCGGAATGCAAAATGAAAATCTAGTTAAAGAAAAAAAATCTTCACAGCGGAATGCAAAATGAAAATCTAGTTAAAGAAAAAAAAATCTTCACAGCGGAATGCAAAATGAAAATCTAGTTAAAGAAAAAAAATCTTCACAGCGGAATGCAAAATGAAAATCTAGTTAAAAAAAAAATCTTCACAGCGGAATGCAAAATGAAAATCTAGTTAAAGAAAAAAAAATCTTCACAGCGGAATGCAAAATGAAAATCTAGTTAAAGAAAAAAATCTTCACAGCGGAATGCAAAATGAAAATCTAGTTAAAGAAAAAAATCTTCACAGCGGAATGCAAAATAAAAATCTAGTTAAAGAAAAAAATCTTCACAGCGGAATGCAAAATAAAAATCTAGTTAAAGAAAAAAAAATCTTCACAGCGGAATGCAAAATGAAAATCTAGTTAAAAAAAAAAATCTTCACAGCGGAATGCAAAATGAAAATCTAGTTAAAGAAAAAAATCTTCACAGCGGAATGCAAAATGAAAATCTAGTTAAAGAAAAAAATCTTCACAGCGGAATGCAAAATGAAAATCTAGTTAAAGAAAAAAAATCTTCACAGCGGAATGCAAAATGAAAATCTAGTTAAAGAAAAAAAAATCTTCACAGCGGAATGCAAAATGAAAATCTAGTTAAAGAAAAAAAAATCTTCACAGCGAAATGCAAAATGAAAATCTAGTTAAAGAAAAAAATCTTCACAGCGGAATGCAAAATGAAAATCTAGTTAAAGAAAAAAATCTTCACAGCGGAATGCAAAATGAAAATCTAGTTAAAGAAAAAAAAATCTTCACAGCGGAATGCAAAATGAAAATCTAGTTAAAGAAAAAAAATCTTCACAGCGGAATGCAAAATGAAAATCTAGTTAAAGAAAAAAAAATCTTCACAGCGGAATGCAAAATGAAAATCTAGTTAAAGAAAAAAAAATCTTCACAGCGGAATGCAAAATGAAAATCTAGTTAAAGAAAAAAATCTTCACAGCGGAATGCAAAATGAAAATCTAGTTAAAGAAAAAAAATCTTCACAGCGGAATGCAAAATGAAAATCTAGTTAAAGAAAAAAAAATCTTCACAGCGGAATGCAAAATGAAAATCTAGTTAAAGAAAAAAAAATCTTCACAGCGGAATGCAAAATGAAAATCTAGTTAAAGAAAAAAAAATCTTCACAGCGGAATGCAAAATGAAAATCTAGTTAAAGAAAAAAAATCTTCACAGCGGAATGCAAAATGAAAATCTAGTTAAAGAAAAAAAAATCTTCACAGCGGAATGCAAAATGAAAATCTAGTTAAAGAAAAAAAAATCTTCACAGCGGAATGCAAAATGAAAATCTAGTTAAAGAAAAAAAATCTTCACAGCGGAATGCAAAATGAAAATCTAGTTAAAAAAAAAATCTTCACAGCGGAATGCAAAATGAAAATCTAGTTAAAGAAAAAAAAATCTTCACAGCGGAATGCAAAATGAAAATCTAGTTAAAGAAAAAAAAATCTTCACAGCGGAATGCAAAATGAAAATCTAGTTAAAGAAAAAAAAATCTTCACAGCGGAATGCAAAATGAAAATCTAGTTAAAGAAAAAAAAATCTTCACAGCGGAATGCAAAATGAAAATCTAGTTAAAGAAAAAATCTTCACAGCGGAATGCAGAATGAAAATCTAGTTAAAGAAAAAAAAATCTTCACAGCGGAATGCAAAATGAAAATCTAGTTAAAAAAAAAATCTTCACAGCGGAATGCAAAATAAAAATCTAGTTAAAGAAAAAAAAATCTTCACAGCGGAATGCAAAATAAAAATCTAGTTAAAGAAAAAAAAAATCTTCACAGCGGAATGCAAAATAAAAATCTAGTTAAAGAAAAAAAATCTTCACAGCGGAATGCAAAATAAAAATCTAGTTAAAGAAAAAAAAATCTTCACAGCGGAATGCAAAATAAAAATCTAGTTAAAGAAAAAAAAAATCTTCACAGCGGAATGCAAAATAAAAATCTAGGTAAAGAAAAAAAAATCTTCACAGCGGAATGCAAAATAAAAATCTAGGTAAAGAAAAAAAAATCTTCACAGCGGAATGCAAAATAAAAATCTAGTTAAAGAAAAAAAAATCTTCACAGCGGAATGCAAAATAAAAATCTAGTTAAAGAAAAAAAAATCTTCACAGCGGAATGCAAAATGAAAATCTAGTAAAAGAAAAAAAAAATCTTCACAGCGGAATGCAAAATGAAAATCTAGTTAAAGAAAAAAAAATCTTCACAGCGGAATGCAAAATAAAAATCTAGTTAAAGAAAAAAAAATCTTCACAGCGGAATGCAAAATGAAAATCTAGTTAAAGAAAAAAAAAATCTTCACAGCGGAATGCAAAATGAAAATCTAGTTAAAGAAAAAAAAATCTTCACAGCGGAATGCAAAATGAAAATCTAGTTAAAGAAAAAAAAAATCTTCACAGCGGAATGCAAAATGAAAATCTAGTTAAAGAAAAAAAAATCTTCACAGCGGAATGCAAAACGAAAATCTAGTTAAAGAAAAAAAAAATCTTCACAGCGGAATGCAAAACGAAAATCTAGTTAAAGAAAAAAAAATCTTCACAGCGGAATGCAAAACGAAAATCTAGTTAAAGAAAAAAAAATCTTCACAGCGGAATGCAAAACGAAAATCTAGTTAAAGAAAAAAAATCTTCACAGCGGAATGCAAAATGAAAATCTAGTTAAAGAAAAAAAAAGAAAAAAAAAACAATCTTCACAGCGGAATGCAAAATGAAAATCTAGTTAAAGAAAAAAAAAGAAAAAAAAATAAAAAAAAAATCTTCACAGCGGAATGCAAAATGAAAATCTAGTTGAAGAAAAAAAAGAAAAAAAAATTAAAAAAAAAATCTTCACAGCGGAATGCAAAATAAAAATCTAGTTAAAGGAAAAAAAATCTTCACAGCGGAATGCAAAATAAAAATCTAGTTAAAGAAAAAAAAATCTTCACAGCGGAATGAAAAATAAAAATCTAGTTAAAGAAAAAAAAATCTTCACAGCGGAATGCAAAATAAAAATCTAGTTAAAGAAAAAAAAATCTTCACAGCGGAATGCAAAATAAAAAGTTAGTTAAAGAAAAGAAAATCTTCACAGCGGAATGCAAAATGAAAATCTAGTTAAAGAAAAAAAAAAGAAAAAAAAATAAAAAAAAAACAATCTTCACAGCGGAATGCAAAATGAAAATCTAGTTAAAGAAAAAAAAAGAAAAAAAAATAAAAAAAAAAAATCTTCACAGCGGAATGCAAAATGAAAATCTAGTTAAAGGAAAAAAAAGAAAAAAAAAATAATCTTCACAGCAGAATGCAAAATGAAAATCTAGTTAAAGAAAAAAAAATAAAAAAAAATAAAAAAAAACAATCTTCACAGCGGAATGCAAAATGAAAATCTAGTTAAAGAAAAAAAAAGAAAAAAAAATAAAAAATAAAATCTTCACAGCGGAATGCAAAATAAAAATCTAGTTAAAGAAAAAAAATCTTCACAGCGGAATGCAAAATAAAAATCTAGTTAAAGGAAAAAAAATCTTCACAGCGGAATGCAAAATGAAAATCTAGGTAAAGAAAAAAAAATCTTCACAGCGGAATGCAAAATGAAAATCTAGTTAAAGGAAAAAAAAATCTTCACAGCAGAATGCAAAATAAAAATCTAGTTAAAGAAAAAAAAATCTTCACAGCGGAATGCAAAATAAAAATCTAGTTAAAGAAAAAAAAATCTTCACAGCGGAATGCAAAATAAAAATCTAGTTAAAGGAAAAAAAAATCTTCACAGCAGAATGCAAAATGAAAATCTAGTTAAAGAAAAAAAAATCTTCACAGCGGAATGCAAAATAAAAATCTAGTTAAAGGAAAAAAAATCTTCACAGCGGAATGCAAAATAAGAATCTAGTTAAAGAAAAAAAAATCTTCACAGCGGAATGCAAAATAAAAATCTAGTTAAAGAAAAAAAAATCTTCACAGCGGAATGCAAAATAAAAATCTAGTTAAAGGAAAAAAAAATCTTCACAGCGGAATGCAAAATAAAAATCTAGTTAAAGAAAAAAAAATCTTCACAGCGGAATGCAAAATAAAAATCTAGTTAAAGGAAAAAAAAATCTTCACAGCGGAATGCAAAACGAAAATCTAGGTAAAGAAAAAAAAATCTTCACAGCGGAATGCAAAATGAAAATCTAGTTAAAGAAAAAAAATCTTCACAGCGGAATGCAAAATAAAAATCTAGTTAAAGAAAAAAAATCTTCACAGCGGAATGCAAAATAAAAATCTAGTTAAAGAAAAAAAAAGAAAAAAAAATAAAAAAAAAAATCTTCACAGCGGAATGCAAAATAAAAATCTAGTTAAAGAAAAAAATCTTCACAGCGGAATACAAAATAAAAATATAGTTAAAGAAAAAAAAAAGAAAAAAAAAGAAAAAAAAAATCTTCACAGCGGAATGCAAAATAAAAATCTAGTTAAAGGAAAAAAAAATCTTCACAACGGAATGCAAAATAAAAATCTAGTTAAAGAAAAAAAAAGAAAAAAAAAAGAAAAAAAAAATCTTCACAGCGGAATGCAAAATAAAAATCTAGTTAAAGAAAAAAAATCTTCACAGCGGAATGCAAAATAAAAATCTAGTTAAAGAAAAAAAATCTTCACAGAGGAATGCAAAATAAAAATCTAGTTAAAGAAAAAAAAACAATCTTCACAGCGGAATGCAAAATGAAAATCTAGTTAAAGAAAAAAAAACAATCTTCACAGCGGAATGCAAAATGAAAATCTAGTTAAAGAAAAAAAAAGAAAAAAAAATTAAAAAAAAATCTTCACAGCGGAATGCAAAATGAAAATCTAGTTAAAGAAAAAAAACAATCTTCACAGCGGAATGCAAAATGAAAATCTAGTTAAAGAAAAAAAAACAATCTTCACAGCGGAATGCAAAATGAAAATCTAGTTAAAGAAAAAAAAACAATCTTCACAGCGGAATGCAAAATGAAAATCTAGTTAAAGAAAAAAAAACAATCTTCACAGCGGAATGCAAAATGAAAATCTAGTTAAAGAAAAAAAAAGAAAAAAAAATTAAAAAAAAATCTTCACAGCGGAATGCAAAATGAAAATCTAGTTAAAGAAAAAAAAAGAAAAAAAAAAGAAAAAAAAATCTTCACAGCGGAATGCAAAATGAAAATCTAGTTAAAGAAAAAAAATAAAAAAAATAAAAAAAAAACAATCTTCACAGCGGAATGCAAAATGAAAATCTAGTTAAAGAAAAAAAAATAAAAAAAAAATCTTCACAGCGGAATGCAAAATGAAAATCTAGTTAAAGAAAAAAAAAAGAAAAAAAAATAAAAAAAAAATCTTCACAGCGGAATGCAAAATGAAAATCTAGTTAAAGAAAAAAAAAGAAAAAAAAGAAAAAAAAAACAATCTTCACAGCGGAATGCAAAATGAAAATCTAGTTAAAGGAAAAAAAAATCTTCACAGCGGAATGCAAAATGAAAATCTAGTTAAAGAAAAAAAAAATAAAAAAAAAAAATCTTCACAGCGGAATGCAAAATGAAAATCTAGTTAAAGAAAAAAAAGAAAAAAAAAGAAAAAAAATCTTCACAGCGGAATGCAAAATGAAAATCTAGTTAAAGAAAAAAAAATAAAAAAAAAACAATCTTCACAGCGGAATGCAAAATGAAAATCTAGTTAAAGAAAAAAAAAGAAAAGAAAAAAAAAAAAACAATCTTCACAGCGGAATGCAAAATGAAAATCTAGTTAAAGAAAAAAAAATAAAAAAAATAAAAAAAAAACAATCTTCACAGCGGAATGCAAAATGAAAATCTAGTTAAAGAAAAAAAAAGAAAAAAAAATAAAAAAAAAAACAATCTTCACAGCGGAATGCAAAATGAAAATCTAGGTAAAGAATAAAAAATCTTCACAGCGGAATGCAAAATAAAAATCTAGTTAAAGGAAAAAAAAATCTTCAGAGCGGAATGCAAAATAAAAATCTAGTTAAAGAAAAAAAAAGAAAAAAAAAGAAAAAAAAATCTTCACAGCGGAATGCAAAATAAAAATCTAGTTAAAGAAAAAAAATCTTCACAGCGGAATGCAAAATAAAAATCTAGTTAAAGAAAAAAAATCTTCACAGCGGAATGCAAAATGAAAATCTAGTTAAAGAAAAAAAAAGAAAAAAAAAGAAAAAAAAAATCTTCACAGCGGAATGCAAAATAAAAATCTAGTTAAAGAAAAAAAAATCTTCACAGCGGAATGCAAAATAAAAATCTAGTTAAAGGAAAAAAAATCTTCACTGCGGAATGCAAAATAAAAATCTAGTTAAAGAAAAAAAAAGAAAAAAAAAGAAAAAAAAAATCTTCACAGCGGAATGCAAAATAAAAATCTAGTTAAAGAAAAAAAAATCTTCACAGCGGAATGCAAAATAAAAATCTAGTTAAAGGAAAAAAAATCTTCACTGCGGAATGCAAAATGAAAATCTAGTTAAAGAAAAAAAAAGAAAAAAAAAGAAAAAAAAAATCTTCACAGCGGAATGCAAAATAAAAATCTAGTTAAAGAAAAAAAAATCTTCACAGCGGAATGCAAAATAAAAATCTAGTTAAAGAAAAAAAAATCTTCACAGCGGATTGCAAAATGAAAATCTAGTTAAAGAAAAAAATCTTCACAGCGGAATGCAAAATAAAAATCTAGTTAAAGAAAAAAAAATCTTCACAGCGGAATGCAAAATAAAAATCTAGTTAAAGAAAAAAAAATCTTCACAGCGGAATGCAAAATGAAAATCTAGTTAAAGAAAAAAAATCTTCACAGCGGAATGCAAAATGAAAATCTAGTTAAAGAAAAAAAAATCTTCACAACGGAATGCAAAATGAAAATCTAGTTAAAGAAAAAAAAAATCTTCACAACGGAATGCAAAATGAAAATCTAGTTAAAGAAAAAAAAAATCTTCACAGCGGAATGCAAAATAAAAATCTAGTTAAAGAAAAAAAAATCTTCACAGCGGAATGAAAAATAAAAATCTAGTTAAAGAAAAAAAAATCTTCACAGCGGAATGCAAAATAAAAATCTAGTTAAAGAAAAAAAAATCTTCACAGCGGAATGCAAAATAAAAAGTTAGTTAAAGAAAAGAAAATCTTCACAGCGGAATGCAAAATGAAAATCTAGTTAAAGAAAAAAAAAAGAAAAAAAAATAAAAAAAAAACAATCTTCACAGCGGAATGCAAAATGAAAATCTAGTTAAAGAAAAAAAAAGAAAAAAAAATAAAAAAAAAAAATCTTCACAGCGGAATGCAAAATGAAAATCTAGTTAAAGGAAAAAAAAGAAAAAAAAAATAATCTTCACAGCAGAATGCAAAATGAAAATCTAGTTAAAGAAAAAAAAATAAAAAAAAATAAAAAAAAACAATCTTCACAGCGGAATGCAAAATGAAAATCTAGTTAAAGAAAAAAAAAGAAAAAAAAATAAAAAATAAAATCTTCACAGCGGAATGCAAAATAAAAATCTAGTTAAAGAAAAAAAATCTTCACAGCGGAATGCAAAATAAAAATCTAGTTAAAGGAAAAAAAATCTTCACAGCGGAATGCAAAATGAAAATCTAGGTAAAGAAAAAAAAATCTTCACAGCGGAATGCAAAATGAAAATCTAGTTAAAGGAAAAAAAAATCTTCACAGCAGAATGCAAAATAAAAATCTAGTTAAAGAAAAAAAAATCTTCACAGCGGAATGCAAAATAAAAATCTAGTTAAAGAAAAAAAAATCTTCACAGCGGAATGCAAAATAAAAATCTAGTTAAAGGAAAAAAAATCTTCACAGCAGAATGCAAAATGAAAATCTAGTTAAAGAAAAAAAAATCTTCACAGCGGAATGCAAAATAAAAATCTAGTTAAAGGAAAAAAAATCTTCACAGCGGAATGCAAAATAAGAATCTAGTTAAAGAAAAAAAAATCTTCACAGCGGAATGCAAAATAAAAATCTAGTTAAAGAAAAAAAAATCTTCACAGCGGAATGCAAAATAAAAATCTAGTTAAAGGAAAAAAAAATCTTCACAGCGGAATGCAAAATAAAAATCTAGTTAAAGAAAAAAAAATCTTCACAGCGGAATGCAAAATAAAAATCTAGTTAAAGGAAAAAAAAATCTTCACAGCGGAATGCAAAACGAAAATCTAGGTAAAGAAAAAAAAATCTTCACAGCGGAATGCAAAATGAAAATCTAGTTAAAGAAAAAAAATCTTCACAGCGGAATGCAAAATAAAAATCTAGTTAAAGAAAAAAAATCTTCACAGCGGAATGCAAAATAAAAATCTAGTTAAAGAAAAAAAAAAGAAAAAAAAATAAAAAAAAAAATCTTCACAGCGGAATGCAAAATAAAAATCTAGTTAAAGAAAAAAATCTTCACAGCGGAATACAAAATAAAAATATAGTTAAAGAAAAAAAAAAGAAAAAAAAAGAAAAAAAAAATCTTCACAGCGGAATGCAAAATAAAAATCTAGTTAAAGGAAAAAAAAATCTTCACAACGGAATGCAAAATAAAAATCTAGTTAAAGAAAAAAAAAGAAAAAAAAAAGAAAAAAAAAATCTTCACAGCGGAATGCAAAATAAAAATCTAGTTAAAGAAAAAAAATCTTCACAGCGGAATGCAAAATAAAAATCTAGTTAAAGAAAAAAAATCTTCACAGAGGAATGCAAAATAAAAATCTAGTTAAAGAAAAAAAAACAATCTTCACAGCGGAATGCAAAATGAAAATCTAGTTAAAGAAAAAAAAACAATCTTCACAGCGGAATGCAAAATGAAAATCTAGTTAAAGAAAAAAAAAGAAAAAAAAATTAAAAAAAAATCTTCACAGCGGAATGCAAAATGAAAATCTAGTTAAAGAAAAAAAACAATCTTCACAGCGGAATGCAAAATGAAAATCTAGTTAAAGAAAAAAAAACAATCTTCACAGCGGAATGCAAAATGAAAATCTAGTTAAAGAAAAAAAAACAATCTTCACAGCGGAATGCAAAATGAAAATCTAGTTAAAGAAAAAAAAACAATCTTCACAGCGGAATGCAAAATGAAAATCTAGTTAAAGAAAAAAAAAGAAAAAAAAATTAAAAAAAAATCTTCACAGCGGAATGCAAAATGAAAATCTAGTTAAAGAAAAAAAAAGAAAAAAAAAAGAAAAAAAAATCTTCACAGCGGAATGCAAAATGAAAATCTAGTTAAAGAAAAAAGAAAAAAAAAGAAAAAAAAATCTTCACAGCGGAATGCAAAATGAAAATCTAGTTAAAGAAAAAAAATAAAAAAAATAAAAAAAAAACAATCTTCACAGCGGAATGCAAAATGAAAATCTAGTTAAAGAAAAAAAAATAAAAAAAAAATCTTCACAGCGGAATGCAAAATGAAAATCTAGTTAAAGAAAAAAAAAAAGAAAAAAAAATAAAAAAAAAATCTTCACAGCGGAATGCAAAATGAAAATCTAGTTAAAGAAAAAAAAAAAAAAAAAGAAAAAAAAAACAATCTTCACAGCGGAATGCAAAATGAAAATCTAGTTAAAGGAAAAAAAAATCTTCACAGCGGAATGCAAAATGAAAATCTAGTTAAAGAAAAAAAAAATAAAAAAAAAAAATCTTCACAGCGGAATGCAAAATGAAAATCTAGTTAAAGAAAAAAAAGAAAAAAAAAGAAAAAAAAATCTTCACAGCGGAATGCAAAATGAAAATCTAGTTAAAGAAAAAAAAATAAAAAAAAAACAATCTTCACAGCGGAATGCAAAATGAAAATCTAGTTAAAGAAAAAAAAAGAAAAGAAAAAAAAAAAAACAATCTTCACAGCGGAATGCAAAATGAAAATCTAGTTAAAGAAAAAAAAATAAAAAAAATAAAAAAAAAACAATCTTCACAGCGGAATGCAAAATGAAAATCTAGTTAAAGAAAAAAAAAGAAAAAAAAATAAAAAAAAAAACAATCTTCACAGCGGAATGCAAAATGAAAATCTAGGTAAAGAATAAAAAATCTTCACAGCGGAATGCAAAATAAAAATCTAGTTAAAGGAAAAAAAAATCTTCAGAGCGGAATGCAAAATAAAAATCTAGTTAAAGAAAAAAAAAGAAAAAAAAAGAAAAAAAAATCTTCACAGCGGAATGCAAAATAAAAATCTAGTTAAAGAAAAAAAATCTTCACAGCGGAATGCAAAATAAAAATCTAGTTAAAGAAAAAAAATCTTCACAGCGGAATGCAAAATGAAAATCTAGTTAAAGAAAAAAAAAGAAAAAAAAAGAAAAAAAAAATCTTCACAGCGGAATGCAAAATAAAAATCTAGTTAAAGAAAAAAAAATCTTCACAGCGGAATGCAAAATAAAAATCTAGTTAAAGGAAAAAAAATCTTCACTGCGGAATGCAAAATAAAAATCTAGTTAAAGAAAAAAAAAGAAAAAAAAAGAAAAAAAAAATCTTCACAGCGGAATGCAAAATAAAAATCTAGTTAAAGAAAAAAAAATCTTCACAGCGGAATGCAAAATAAAAATCTAGTTAAAGGAAAAAAAATCTTCACTGCGGAATGCAAAATGAAAATCTAGTTAAAGAAAAAAAAAGAAAAAAAAAGAAAAAAAAAATCTTCACAGCGGAATGCAAAATAAAAATCTAGTTAAAGAAAAAAAAATCTTCACAGCGGAATGCAAAATAAAAATCTAGTTAAAGAAAAAAAAATCTTCACAGCGGATTGCAAAATGAAAATCTAGTTAAAGAAAAAAATCTTCACAGCGGAATGCAAAATAAAAATCTAGTTAAAGAAAAAAAAATCTTCACAGCGGAATGCAAAATAAAAATCTAGTTAAAGAAAAAAAAATCTTCACAGCGGAATGCAAAATGAAAATCTAGTTAAAGAAAAAAATCTTCACAGCGGAATGCAAAATGAAAATCTAGTTAAAGAAAAAAAAATCTTCACAACGGAATGCAAAATGAAAATCTAGTTAAAGAAAAAAAAAATCTTCACAACGGAATGCAAAATGAAAATCTAGTTAAAGAAAAAAAAATCTTCACAGCGGAATGCAAAATGAAAATCTAGTTAAAGAAAAAAAAATCTTCACAGAGGAATGCAAAATGAAAATCTAGTTAAAGAAAAAAAAATCTTCACAGCGGAATGCAAAATAAAAATCTAGTTAAAGAAAAAAAAATCTTCACAGCGGAATGCAAAATAAAAAGTTAGTTAAAGAAAAAAAAATCTTCACAGCGGAATGCAAAATGAATATCTAGTTGAAGAAAAAAAATCTTCACAGCGGAATGCAAAATAAAAATCTAGTTAAAGAAAAAAAAATCTTCACAGCGGAATGCAAAATAAAAAGTTAGTTAAAGAAAAAAAATCTTCACAGAGGAATGCAAAATGAAAATCTAGTTGAAGAAAAAAAATCTTCACAGCGGAATGCAAAATAAAAATCTAGTTAAAGGAAAAAAAAATCTTCACAGCGGAATGCAAAATAAAAATCTAGTTAAAGAAAAAAAATCTTCACAGCGGAATGCAAAATAAAAATCTAGTTAAAGAAAAAAAAATCTTCACAGCGGAATGCAAAATGAAAATCTAGTTAAAGAAAAAAAAATCTTCACAGCGGAATGCAAAATGAAAATCTAGTTAGAGAAAAAAAAATCTTCACAGCGGAATGCAAAATGAAAATCTAGTTAGAGAAAAAAAAATCTTCACAACGGAATGCAAAATGAAAATCTAGTTAGAGAAAAAAAATCTTCACAGCGGAATGCAAAATGAAAATCTAGTTAGAGAAAAAAAAATCTTCACAGCGGAATGCAAAATGAAAAGTTAGTTAAAGAAAAAAAAATCTTCACAGCGGAATGCAAAATGAATATCTAGTTGAAGAAAAAAAATCTTCACAGCGGAATGCAAAATAAAAATCTAGTTAAAGAAAAAAAAATCTTCACAGCGGAATGCAAAATAAAAAGTTAGTTAAAGAAAAAAAATCTTCACAGAGGAATGCAAAATGAAAATCTAGTTGAAGAAAAAAAATCTTCACAGCGGAATGCAAAATAAAAATCTAGTTAAAGGAAAAAAAAATCTTCACAGCGGAATGCAAAATAAAAATCTAGTTAAAGAAAAAAAATCTTCACAGCGGAATGCAAAATAAAAATCTAGTTAAAGAAAAAAAAATCTTCACAGCGGAATGCAAAATGAAAATCTAGTTAAAGAAAAAAAAATCTTCACAGCGGAATGCAAAATGAAAATCTAGTTAGAGAAAAAAAAATCTTCACAGCGGAATGCAAAATGAAAATCTAGTTAAAGAAAAAAAAATCTTCACAGCGGAATGCAAAATGAAAATCTAGTTAGAGAAAAAAAAATCTTCACAGCGGAATGCAAAATAAAAATCTAGTTAAAGAAAAAAAAATCTTCACAGCGGAATGCAAAATAAAAAGTTAGTTAAAGAAAAAAAATCTTCACAGAGGAATGCAAAATGAAAATCTAGTTGAAGAAAAAAAATCTTCACAGCGGAATGCAAAATAAAAATCTAGTTAAAGGAAAAAAAAATCTTCACAGCGGAATGCAAAATAAAAATCTAGTTAAAGAAAAAAAATCTTCACAGCGGAATGCAAAATAAAAATCTAGTTAAAGAAAAAAAAATCTTCACAGCGGAATGCAAAATGAAAATCTAGTTAAAGAAAAAAAAATCTTCACAGCGGAATGCAAAATGAAAATCTAGTTAGAGAAAAAAAAATCTTCACAGCGGAATGCAAAATGAAAATCTA
>NC_090725.1:1510062-1516566 GCF_036898095.1 Palaemon carinicauda | reverse complement strand
TTTGACGTTGTTAATAGTTTATATATGACATATCTGTTTTGACGTTGTTGCCTTTTTTAGAATGATTTATTGTTAATTGTTCTCTTCATTTATATATTTTCTTATTTTCTTTCCTCACTGGGCTGTTTTTCCCTGTTGGGGCCCCTGAGCTTATAGCATCTTGCTTTTCCAACTAGGGTTGTAGCTTGGATAGTATTAATAATAATAATATGAAATCAAGGACAAGCTCTCGAACAACTAACTTTATTTAGCAACAATACGAGTAGTTATAGGCAGTCAAGGAGTTACATAAAGGTGACAATTGCATTCGCACATTTAGCAGCTTTAGTCAAAAAGGTTTATATTGCCTTAAAAATTGACAACATAATAACGGTGGCTAAAATACAATCGCAATTAAGGTTAAAGGTGTCTAAAGGTGTCTGGTTTCAGTTCCAGTTCCATCAGAATAGATGCTCACCAGAACGTCAACCGGGCAAGCCCAACCCCCCACTGTGGTGCCCTACCACAGCAGTAGCCTCCCCAGTAAACAGCTTAAACTCATGGCCCTGGGCGGGGGATCGATCTCTTGCCACGCGAATGCGAGACTAACACGTTACCCACTGTACTAGCCAGGAGGCTAGTACAATTAACATATTACATGTAACGGCTTTTTGTCGTTCAAGTTAATCGTGCATGCTGCATAAAAGAAAACACAGATAGAAAATTTTTCTTTATGTGTATGTGCACTGCTTACTGCATGTGCATTACGTAACCCCCTCCTATGTAGAGATCATTTGAATGAGGATACCCTGCCCAAGAAATTTTTCCTCTTAGTAGGTCATTTTGAAGGAAATATGCATGTTTTAGGCGGCTAATGGCGATCCAATCCTCTTATACACAAATGATAAGGAGAAAACTTTCAGAGTACGATGGATGACAAAGAATGGCTCCGTTTATGGGGCGTAAGCGTCGGTGCGCATGAAGAAATGTGTTATGGTATGTAGGTCTTTCGGTATGTAGTGCTTTGATGGAGGCTTGTAAGTCTGATGGCAAGGGATAATTTTCCCCACAAAGTGACATAGGTACTGGAAATTAATGGAGGAGGTTTAAAAGTTTAAAGGTCGCTCATGAATGGCAGAGGCAAGGGACAGTGATATTGCCCTAGCAATCAGGATAATGCCCTAGAGACTGACCATATATTATATGATCAGCACCCAAGCCTCCTCTCCGCCCAAGCTAGGACCAGGGAGGGCCAGGCAGTGGCTGCTGATGACTCAACAGATAGATCTATAGGCTCCCCCAAACCCCCCAACCTTTGCTCACAAGGATGGTAAGGTTGCAGACACAACTGGCACTAACGGAAGGTAAAAATTCCGCAGGAATGACCAATTGGTTGCCAAATACCACATACTATTTCAGACACTGAGATATCCATGGCATCCTAGGTAGTGGTCCTCAGTACGAGGAGAACGCAGGAAAGTTATAATCTGATGTAGGGTAATGCATAAAAGATGCCCTAATAATGTCCACAATTGAGATGTGAAAATGGTTCCACTATCAGAAGTAATATGCTCTAGGATGCTGAATCCTGCTATACAACATGAAAGTTAGGCAGCAGTACATGAGGCAGATGTTGCATCTTGCACTCGGATGGCTTCAGGCCAGCAAGTGGAACAAGTGATGAGAGTGAAAAGGTAACGAAGTCCTTGTGAAGTGGGGAAGGGGCAATCACATCAACGTGAATGTCGGCAAAACGATGATGAAATTGATGAAAAGTGCCCACACTCAAATCTGTGTTGTTGCATTTTTTAAGTTTGACACGCAGAACAGATATGGACCCAATCCTTAGCATCTTTAGTAATGCCAAGCCATATGAACTTTGACTTCAGTAGCTGTGCAGTAGATTGGGACAATGAGTATAAGAGGTGATGGATCAATTGAAACAACTGTCGACGCATGGAAGCAGATATCCACTGACGTTACAGAGAAAGGTCATCAAGGGCGACGCCTTTCCAACAGAGATATGTGCAAGATGTCTTGTGGGTTTGGTACGTGAGGTCCTCTCATTGACCTCCTAACAAGGCCTTGTGATACCTTCCCAGGTGGATGGCAGCCAGTGTGTGTTTCTGGAAAGTGCTTCAGCGATGGGATTCAATGTACCACAAATGTGTTGAATGGTACACTTGCATTCAGAAATGGCAGAGCGATATCAGCATTTACAGGCAAAACAGGAGTCGGACTGTCGAGTGAAGGCGTGTACCAGGGGTGTGGGCCGTGTGAATGACGAAGGACGTACCTTTTAAGAGGTGGTGGAAGTGACAGGCAGCAGAATGCATTGCCAGTAGTTCACGATTGAAGTTAGGGTAGCTGGTTTCCCCTTTTGTAAAGTTTTCTACTGAAGATGGCCAATGGGTGGTGATCCATTGATTTCTGTAAGTACCATCTCTAGAGCAATGTCACTGACATCAGCTGAGATTAGGAGGGGCGCAGTTGGCACAGAAAAGGCGAGACCAATAGCAGTTGATATGGATTTCCTTGCCTTGAAAAAGGCTTCCTCCTGAAGGGGGCCCCACTTTAGGTTTTTTAGCTTGCCCTTCAGGGAGTAGTAGAGGGGAGCGAGAGTGGTGGTGATGGCTGGCAAGAACCACTGATAGTAGTTCACTGTGCCTGAGAACTGCTGCAGTGCTTTGTCAGTTGAGCGAGTGGGGAATTTCTGTATTATTCATACCTTTGAGGGAGGGGATGAATACCATCCGAGGTATTGCATTGACTCAAGAATGTAATATCCTTGACACCAAAGATACACTGGTCATACTCAACTACAAAGCTATTCTGCTGCAGGGAGTCGAGAACTGTGTGCAGGTGATGTAGGTGGTCTTCTTTTTGAAGAGGAGAATACTAGTATGCCATCTACATAATACACAGCAGAAGGGGAGCTCCCATAACATACCATTCAGGAGTCGTTGAAATATGGCCAAAGCAGGATTAATTGAAAGTATATGTGCCAAAGGGGGTAATTATGGCAGTCTTGGGGATGTCTTCTGAGTTAATGGGTCGAGGGTTGAGAATACTTTAGCACTGTGAAGGTAGGTGGTGATATCGGCAAAGTTGAGGAAGGGTTAGTAGTTTGGTTCCCTCTACATTTTGAGACGCCAGAAACCTGCACAAGGGCGCATCCATCCTTCTTCAAGACGATGTGCAGGGGCAACAAACATTGGCTTAAGGCCTACTGACAAAATCCCATTCCTCTCATTTCGGCAAATGTGTGTTTAATAGCTGTCAAACGGTCTGAGGCCAAATATATGACTCTTACAAACACTGGGGACCTTATTGTCTTGATATGGTGATAGATATAGTGCTTGGTGGGAACCTTCGGCATCTGGTGTGGTTCTGGATGACACATCAGAATATAAAGCGAGGAGGTGGGTATAGATATCTGTAAGCGTAGGTATTTAAGAGCATAGGCATCTGTGAACCTACACATCCATGAGCGTGCTAATGTGGTGTGGATGAATAAGAGCTGGGGCAGACTAAACGTTGATGTGCAATGTCAACTGGGTAGAAATGGGCGAGGAAATTTGTACCAATGGCAGCTATTGTAACGTTGTCGATGATGAAATTCTACCGTTACTGGGCTCCCCTATATGACACTGTCAGTGTCTCGTAAATGTGGGTGGGGATAGCAAATCTGTTGGCAGCCATCATGTGGACATTAGCAGTCTTATAATGATAGGGTCATGCCCTTCAGAGGGAACATGGCAGAAGGGAACGACAGGCACAAGTATCTGTCTGAAAGCGCACGTTAGATCCTGAAACATGCAAAAAGAAGAGATTAGGTAATGTGAGGCACAGCCACAGGAGATGATCTTCTTATACATTTTTTTTACGATTTACATCTGGTAACACATTTCTTAGTAGCAATTCCAAATCTTTAGTTGGTATAACGGGCGTCATCCAGACGATGTTGAGAGTGTTGGTTGGGGTGCAATCATGGGGTGATAAAGGTGGGTGGTGGACAGCCTTGTCACAACCCAAGCAATTCACGAGATGGACATCAATGTCCTACAGTATACACCTCAACTTCAGTCAGGAAGGCAGTTGTTGATGAAGTTCTGGACATTGGGGAAGTGGTTGTCCATAAAAGCTTCAACTCTAATCATCCGATCTTTCATGGGTAGGTTGTCAACATTGGGAAGGGGAGCTCGCACATGTTCCGGCAGGTGTTGTACCCAAAGGTCATAAAGTAGGTTCACTTCATGAGAAGAACCATCTTCAGCAGGGCGTGCATGAGCAATACTGACCATGTCTCTGAGTGCATCGATGCCCTTTGATCCACTAACAGTTGTTGAGAGCTAAAGTCCTGGCTACACGGGCGACTGGCAACAGTGAGTACTGCTCCAGGAGGTATTATCTGAAGGTATCAGACTGTATGGGGCGTCCCTTTACTTACAAAGCCAACCAGAGATTTCTGAGAAGGTCTTGTCGAGATTCACAGCTAGGATGCAGTCTGCTCGGCTGTTTGACGAAGTCACACCATTGATGCAAAGCTGAACCTCGGTGCACTGAAATCATGGAAGCGCATCTCTACTAGCAAAGGGTGGACGTTTCACTGTGGTAGCATGGACAGATGAATTGAATTTCAGTGGTGGACATCTTCAGATGATATGGCAGATGAAGTGGTGAGCTGGGAGGTGGGCTGGGTGTTTGAGACATTCCTCTGGTCACCAATGTGACAGACCTGAATGAGGAACAAATCAATGGCAAGCTCTCAAGCAACTAACTTTATTTAACGACAACAGAGGTATCTATAGAACCCCTAAGGGTCACCTAAAACCTTCGATCGTGTGGACAGGGTTTAAGGGTGACAATTCCATGTGTACATTCAACGGCCTTTGTCAATAAGGTTGACATTGGCTATAAAAATTGACAATATACGAATGGTAATGAAAACAGGGTTGAAATTATTGCATTACATTCAAAAGGGATTTTCGTTTAAGCTGATTGTGCGTGCTCCGTAAAGGAAAACGTAGATAAGGCATACTTTACTTGTATATGGTTGCTTGCTACAGTTGTATTAAGGTCTGCAGGTAGGAAATAATCCCTAAGCGTCGAATATCAAATTTGGGCTTACCATAATGTTGAAAGAAAAACAGCTATTGTTTTTTTAAATTGTGATTTGAATAGCGGTGTCGTAAGAGAGGCACAGGTATCTTAACAGCACTGGAGCCTTTGGTATTCTGTGAATGGGGGAATTTTTGTTTGGTACCAAATCAGGTACTGCTTAAGAGTGCATTAAATTTCCAGCATATTCTGGTCTATTGAACATTTGAAGTAAAGATGCAAATAAAGGAGAGAAATTTATATAAAAAAAATGTAAGAGTGCTCCGAATTATATTAGCATATCGTTCCAAGATGAGTAACTAGTATTTACGGTTTATTTGGTGAAAGAGCGAAGGATGGTAAAAATGGTTCAATGATATACATGTGAAGAACATATTAACCCTGTTACCCCTAAGGACGTACTGGTACGTTTCACAAAACTCATCCCTTTACCCCCATGGACGTACCGGTACGTTCTTGCAAAAAACTGCTATTTACATTTTTTTTTTTGCATAATTTTGATAATTTTTTGAGAAACTTTAGGCATTTTCTAAGAGAATGAGACCAACCTGACTTCTATGATGAAAATTAAGGCTGTTAGAGCAATTTAAAAAATATATACTGCAAAATATGCTTGAAAAAAAATATATAACCCCCTGGGGGTTAAGGGTTGGTTAATAATAGTAAAATGATGGTAAATTAAACTAAGGACGAGTCTACGATGGTTAATAGTATGGAAGAGATTGATTTATTGTAACATCAAGGCACTGTCAAAGCATTGAAGGTGAACAATGCTCAACTTACATAAGACACCATAACTACACAAAGTTGAAGAACTCGCATTGGAATGTTGAAGTGAGTGAGGATGTCTGTCACCATACCACGAAAGGTGAAAATGTCTTCATGATGTAGTAATACATCTATAATACACTTGGGCACACTGTTCTATCTTATTTCTCTTCCTCTTGTTTGTTTTGAAGTTTTTATAGTTTATATATAAAAGATCTGATTTAACGTGGTTAGTGTTCTTAAAATTTTTTATTTTGATTATTTATTACTTCCCTTGTAGCTTATCTATTTCCATATTTCCTTTCCTCACTGAGCTATTTTTCCCTGTTGGAGCCCTTGAGCTTATAGCATCTTGCTTTTCTAGTGGGAAAGAACGTATAAGCTGAAGTGCTTGAAGAGCCAGTCTTTTCGAATGACATCACATCACCGATTATGCAGCGAAGAAACGCAGAGATAAAAAAGATTGGCTTAAATATTTAGACCTTAGTATATAAAGAAGTGCGTCTTAAGAGTTTGAAAAGATAAATATGCATATGTGAGCTTTGTGTAACTAATTTGTTAATAGTTAAAGAATGAAATGCATGTCATTGCATTATAAATGTGATAATTTGTGGAAAACTACAGATGAAAACCGCA
>NC_090725.1:1467562-1505062 GCF_036898095.1 Palaemon carinicauda | reverse complement strand
TTATGACGAAAATTGAGGCTGTTAGAGCAATTTAAAAAATATATATTGCAAAATGTGCTCGAAAAAAAAAAAACTCTTGGGGGTTAAGGGTTGGAAAGTTCCAAATAACCTGGGGGTAAAAGGGTTAAGTATAGTAACAACATCTAATTAGATCTTTCATATATAAACTATAAAAGATTAAAAAAAAAAACAAGAGGAAGAGAAATAAGATAGAACAGCGTGCCCGAGTGTACCCTCAAGCAAAAGAACTGCAGCTGACAAAACTTAACGAGTCCTGTTTCAAATACTCGAAGATCTATATCAGTTAACCCTTTTACCCCCAGGCTCTTTGGAAATTTCCAACCCTTAACCCCCAGCGGATTATGTTTTTCCCCAGCACATTTTGTAGTATATTTTTTTTTTAAATTGCTCTAACAGCCTTAATTTTTGTCTTAGAGAGGTCAGGTTGGTCTCATTCTCTTGGAAAATGCCTGAATTTTCTCAAAAAAAAATTATCAAAAATATGAAAAAAAAAAATTTATAGCATTTTTTTTTGCAAGGACGTACCGGTACGTCCATGGGGGTAAAGGGATGGGTTTTGTGAAACGTACCAGTACGTCCTTTGGGGGGTAAAAGGGTTAATAGTGATGACCGAATGGGCGTCCAGATAAACTCGTGATAGACGCTGCCCTTCGTTTTGCTATACAGTGAACCCTCGCTACTTCGCGGTTCGACAATCGCGGATTCACCACTTCGCGGGGTTTTCCCATAACCCATATATATATACATATCGCGGATTTTCCGGAAAATTCGAAAATACCGCGAAATCTGAAGATAACCAAATACGATATTTTGTTACCTGTAATTCCATTAATACTGTAATTATAGTAATATCTGCTCTTACTGATTGTTCATTGCATTACATATGATATATAATTCAGCACAGAAAGAAATAAAACACGAAAAGAGAATGTGATCATACGATAATTCAGTACGTAGTAAAATTAAATCGAACATGAAACGCAAATCAGATGCAGTCATACCATATTAGAATGGTGTGTACTGTAATGGATGTGCTTCTTTTCCATGAATCTTTTGTATGTATACGTACGTAGTACAGTACTGCATCCAATAATATTCTTTGTTGCAAAAATCACATTTCGAATAAGTACTGTAAGCGTACGAGAGAGAGAGAGAGAGAGAGAGAGAGAGAGAGAGAGAGAGAGAGAGAGAGAGAGGCGTAAAATAGCGTACGTACGTAAATTTTTATTATTATTGTTATTATTATTATTATTGTTGTTGTTGTTAATAAAATTATTATTGTTATTATTATTAATCATTATTATTATTATTATTACTGTACAGTATTATTATCATTATTTATTATTATTACGGTATTGTACTTAATCTACGTACGTTCAGTGTGCGCGGGACATCTTCTATGAGTAACCAACGCACCATAGTACTGTATAAGACGGGTTGTGATTGGTTCAAGCGCTGATAGATGACGAATCAAAACTCAAGTTTTGTTATCTAGCCTGTGATTGGTGTTTGGCCCGCATCTCCAACCCGCAGCATCAGAGTTCTCGCGGGACTGCATCGTTCACTTTCTCTTTCCGCGTATTGCTGAGTAGACGTTCTTAAGTTTGTGAAGTTGAATCTGTGCTGTGTGCGACTGTTTTAAGTTGAACTTTTTGTTGAACTTTCTGTTACAATGGCTCCCAAGCGTTCTGCTTCTAGTAAGGCTGGTAGTGAGCCTAAACGCCACCGAAGAATGATGACGATAGCTGAGAAGGTTACGCTTCTCGACATGTTAAAAGATGGTAGAAGTTACGCGGCCGCCGGCCGCCATTTTGGCATCAACGAATCCACCGTTCGCTACATCAGGAAGGACGAGGCGAACATTAGAAAGACTGCTGCAATCACCTTTAGCAGATCAGCGAAGCGAGTCGTTACAACGCGTAATAAAACGATCGTACGCATGGAAGGTGCTTTAGCTGTGTGGATTGCCGACTGTCGGAAGAAGAACATAGCGTTGGATACGAACACCATCCGAACAAAGGCTTTGAGCTTGTATGAGAATTTTGCGGCAAAGGAACCTCATGACGACGATGGCGACCATGCTGAAGAAGATGATGATGTAGATGATCC
This sequence comes from Palaemon carinicauda, assembly GCF_036898095.1. NCBI lineage: Eukaryota > Metazoa > Arthropoda > Malacostraca > Decapoda > Palaemonidae > Palaemon > Palaemon carinicauda. The sequence goes on along the minus strand of NC_090725.1, from coordinate 1,502,932 downwards.
TCAACCAGGGACCTCCACTGATTCCCAGCGTCAGAAACAACGTTTTTTCCGCCAGCAAAGGATGGTTCGCGAAGTTTCAGAAACGCTTCGCCCTGAAAAGCGTTTCCCTGCATGGGGAGTCTGCTTCCGCTGACACTGCCGCTGCTGAAACTTACGTGAACCAGACTTTCAAGAACATTATCGCTGAAGGTGGATACAAGCCGGAACAAGTGTTTAATATGGATGAAACCGGCTTGTTTTGGAAGAGAATGCCGTCGCGAACTTTCCTGTTCAAAGAGGAAGCCAAAGCCTCTGGCTTTAAGGCATTCAAGGATCGCGTTACCCTCGTGATGTGTGGCAATGCTGCTGGATTTTTGTTAAAGCCGGGGCTTATTTATAAGTCGAAAAATCCTCGCGCTTTGAAAAACAAAAATAAGAATCTCCTTCCCGTGTACTGGATGCATAATCAAAAGGCATGGATTACGAAGATGCTGACCTCCAACTGGTTCCACCAGTGTTTCATCCCGCAAGTCCATGAATATCTCTTAGAGAAGGGCTTGCCATTCAAGATCCTTCTCCTTATGGATAACGCTGGTGGACACGCAACTGACCTGTCGCGTGAGGGCGTTCAGGTTGAGTTCCTGCCACCCAACACCACGTCATTAATTCAACCAATGGACCAGGGGGTTATCAGGGCGTTCAAGGCCCTCTACACGAAGAATACCTTGGCGGACCTCGTTGCGTGTGTGGATGCTGCCCAAGATGACGAGGATGAAGACTTCAACTTGAAGGCGTACTGGCGGCAGTACACCATAGCCACGTGCCTGCAGAATATTCAAAAGGCACTTCAAGAGATGAAACCTGCAACTGTAAATGCGAGCTGGAAGAAGCTGTGGCCCGATATTGTTTACGACGACAAGGGATTTACTCCGTCGGAAATCCAACACTCTGCAATACGGAAATCTGTGCAGTTGGCTGCCATAATTGGGGGTGACGGGTTTGGCGACATGACGACTGAAGACGTCGACGAGTTGTTGGACTGCCATTCCCAGCCCCTAACTGACGCAGATCTCGAAGACCTGACGAAATCGGCAAGTGAGGAAGAGAGTGAGGGTACCCAGGAAGAGACCCAAGAAAATGTAGAAGAAACGGGCTTAACATTAGAACGGCTCGCCAAGTTCTGCAACCATATGAAGGAGGCGAAAGAAATGTTGCAAGAGTGGGACGAGGATATGGTTCGCGCGATGCAATTCTGCAACAAGGTCGATGACATCACGACTCCCTACAGGATGCTCTTGGATCGAAAAAAGAAGCAGCGGCAACAACTTCCGATCACAATGTTTTTTCAGCCTCGCAAAAAAGAGCCAGTTCCTCCTGCTAGTACGCCTTCGGAAGAAATTGAAGAAGTTGAAGAGGTGTCCCAGGAAAAGACACCTCCGTCTGAAGAGACGTAAAATACTATCATTGACTGCACAGTAGAACACATCATCAGCTTCATCATCATCATTTCTACTGTGCAGCAAATTCATCGCCATCGTCATTCAAGTTTTTCTGGAACTTCTTTCGTGGTGAGTACAGTAACAATCTTTATTTTTTACTTTAACCTGTTTTATAGTTTAGTACTGTACGTACTGTATGCATTAAGTTAAAGGGAAGGTTTTAAAAGTCTACATGTTGTAACCTATCATATTTTTTTTGTTTAAAATTTACATTTACGTACGTAAAACAATCTCTCTCTCTCTCTCTCTCTCTCTCTCTCTCTCTCTCTCTCTCTCTCTCTCTCTCAAATTGTTTTCCTGCTTTGCTACGTACAAGTACTGTATAATTTATATTTGTAAGGTAACATATTTTGTAAATGCTTTGTACTGTAAATACTGTATGTACTGTATCATTATTTATCACTATCATCATGCGTGTTAAATGCCTTGTTTGTTCTGAGCGTGGTTGTTTACTGAGCGTACACGCCGTCGTTTCAGGCGGCGTCATAAAGAAAAAGATTTCATTTGGAAGTCCTAAGAAAAATACGTAAACTAAAACATTGGTAATAAAAAAATCAACATACAGTACTGTATAATCAATATAATCGATGCAAAAACTAACCATACGTACATATATGTGTACACTAAATGAGTTTGTTTCTTCATTATGATCAGAGATGAACGTAAACAAAACATTGGTTGCCATTTTTTATCGTGCTTTTTAGGTGTTTAGGAAACACATGATATAAAATCGCCTTTAATATTTGTGCCTGTTTTAGTTTAGGGTGCTGTAGTACATGCATTAAGTGTTCTGTACATTACAGGGTGTAAAGGGTGGTTTGTTAACAGTACTACGTACAAGGGAAGGTTTTAAAAGTCCGAATATACATGTTAAATAAATAGGTAAATATGCTGTCACTACTTCGCGGATTTTCACCTATCGCGCCCGCGTCTGGAACCTATCTACCGCGATAAACGAGGGTTCACTGTAATGACTCCCATTTTGGCTCTCACTCAAATATAGGAGTTGTGCCCGCCGATGGAGTTTGCATTTGGTTGTTTTTCCACTTTCTGAAAGGGAAGTGGAAGAAACCTTGATTGGTTTGATATTATCATGTTAATTCCTTTACCCTTCCTCCTGTTATCTTAATGACGATCTCAATACTGCCGCTAGAGAGTTATGGGGTCCCTTGACAGGCCAGACAGTACTACATTGGATCCCTCTTTCTGGTTACGGTTCACTTTCCCTTTGCCTACACATACACCGAATAGTCTGGCCTATTCTTCACAGATTCTCATCTGTCCTCATACACCTGACAACACTGAGATTACCAAACGATTCTTCTTCACCCAAGGGGTTAACTACAGCACTGTAATTGTTCAGTGGCTACTTTCCTCTTGGTAAGGGTAGAAGAGACTCTTTAGCTATGGTAAGCAGCTCTTCTAGGAGGACACGCAAAATCAAACCATTGTTTTCTAGTCTTGGGTAGTGCAATAGCCCCTGTACCATGGTCTTCCACTGTCTTGGGTTAAAGTTCTCTTGCTTGAAGGTGCACTCGGGCACATTATTCTATCTAATTTCTCTTCCTCGTGTTTTGTTAAAGTATTTATAGTTTATATAGGAAATTTTTTTTTAATGTTGTTACTGTACTTAGAATATTTAATTTTTTCTTGTTTCCTCTCCTCGCTGGGCTATTTTCCCTGTTCGGGCCCCTGGTCTTATAGCATCTTACTTTTCCAACTAGGGTTGTAGCTTAGCAATTAATAATAATAATAATAATAATAATAATAATAATAATAAATGTACACAGACGAACCGAAAAAAATCTTGATTCTAACATATTTTTCTTTGCAAATGAAGTCCTCTCAGGAAAAAAATAACTACTCTGTAATTACACATTTCCATTATAAATACGTCCTTGTTACATGCACTTTTTTTAGCCAAAGTTTACGTTATATCGAAATAGAAACCAAAATTTTTCTATCCCTTGCAAACTGATAAATCCAAATAAGCCAGCGATGATTTTTTTCTCCTGACAAAGTCCAAACTTATTGTAAAAGATAAAGTGCCTTTAATTTCTTATAGAAAATTTAGGGGTATTTGTTCAAATGTAGTTCGAAGTTAGGATTAATTATTTTTCTTACTTATTTGTTCATTTGTTTATTTACTTGTTTATCTAGAAAGTTGCCGACAAGAGTGAATGTAAATGAACAAGTCTCCAAAAAATGATGTTAAATAGCGATATTTGGTAAATACAGTATATTATGTAAAGGTGCCAAGGTAAAGGACTCTGGTAATGTACATAGCTTGCAGAAGTTCCACTCAGATGCGTATAAAAACATTGAAGAAAATGAAATTCAACTAAATGATGAAAATTTGCTATGCAAAATAAGAGGACTAGATCTTTTCACAAGGGAGAAGAAATTTCATGAGTGCCGACCCAAACAGTTTTTAGTGAGACAGTGTTACACCATCACAGAAACTGAGGAAACATCAGACAAGCAAAGATGTATAGAGAAAGCATTTTCGAATCTACGATTTTATAAAAGAGAGAAGTTATTCACAAAGATTGGGTTCTAAAACTTTGTCATTTAGAAAGGTGTATAATGAGAATCTATGCAACAATAACAATAATGAACAAGCTTGTGAAATAACTAGTCAATCTCACGTTGAAGATTGAACACTGTTCTGACCTGAAAGACAGCATCGACGTCTGATCACCCCCACATAAAAACACACATATTTTGTAAATCATTGGAATCAATAAAAAAAAAATTGTTCTTTCTGCTTATGATTTGTGGATGATGACTGGGTCAGAGAAGTTAGTCTTGAGCTTTACACTATATTACTCAATGCCTTCAAAGAAACCAAGACACTTCTATGGCCCACCAAATCTAGTGACGTTCCTTATCCACTATAAGAAATTTCTGCTTATGTTCTACAATCTGGATTTACATTAATTTGTGGTAGGAGGGACCCATCAGATTGAAAATGAATATTAGTACTATCAGTTAGGCAAGATATGTGTAAAGCAGCAACAGGTGGACAGTGGAATATGGAAACGCATTTCCTTTTATGTATGACACTCCGCCATTTCTTCAAATCTAAACAATTAACTACTTTCCTAAACAAACTAAGTAATTATGAGTATTATGCTTTTTCTCTTGAATTGGAAACTGTCCTGGCATATACATGGTTGAAAGTGTTTCAATAATCAGTAATAGTGATGTGGTTAAGGATCAGCCTGAAGGAACAGTGTTTCATGGCGACTGAGACAACTTTGATCAGCTGGTGTATGATGTTTATGGAACTGGAACACTTCAAAGCACAGTTGGAATCTATATGGAACAATTTGGATTCTGTAAAGATGATGGCCTGAAATTAGTCCCTCGTATGACTGAAGCCAATCCTGGGAAGATTCAAAAGTCCAGTTTAAGAGTTTCCACCATACTACCGGAGAAAACGACCTGAAGAACCAACCATCATAGAGCCCTCAAACTGTGCTGAAAATTCCAGCATCAAGATTCTGATTTTTTTTTTCTAGATCATTGCATGTCATATGCCCTTTGAGGGTCAATTTATCCCTGCTATATCGAGATCTGTGTTTAGTAGGCTACTGCCAATACTCCAAACTGTACGACAACTATGTATGTATATATGTATATGCATATATATCTGTATATATATATATATATATATATATATATATATATATATATATATAATGTGTGTGTTTATATATATATATATATATATATATATATATATATATATATATATATATATATATAATGTGTGTGTTAATATATAATATATATATGTGTATATATATACATATATATATATATATATATATATATATATATATATATTTACCTATATATATATATATATGATAAATCATTAATGTCTGCATTCTCTTAACAACCTCGTGATCAAAGCCCCAAGCGAAATCACACAAAGACAACAGCTTATGAGTGGCCGGGAGTTGAACCCTGGGCCAAGTGGTATGTCAATGTTAATACAAGTGTCCTGGACCAGAGTTCGACTCCCAGTCAGACAGAAGATGTTGTCTTTGTGTGAATTCACCTGTATATGTATATATATATATATATATATATATATATATATATATATATATATATATATATATATATATATATACATACATATATGTATATATATATATATATATATATATATATATACAATTTTATATATATATGGCTTATTTGAACATATATATATATATATATATATATATATATATATATATATATATATATATATATATATATATATATATATATGGATAAATATCAACACAACATCGTGTTCAAATAGAAATAAATTTCTACCTCATTTCTAACTCATTTCTAATTTTATAACGGGGAACCCCGCCACGCCAGCAGGAATGGGGGAGCCCCGCCCTGCCAGCGGGAAGGGAGGAGCCCCTCCCTGCCAGCGGAAAGGGGGAGCCTCGCCCTGCCAGCGGGAATGGGGAGAGCCGCGCCCTGCCAGCGGGAAGGAGAGAGCCCCGCCCTGCCAGTGGGAAGGGAGGAGCCCGGCTCTGCCAGCAGGAAGGGGGGAGCCCCACCCTGCCAGCGGGAAGGGGGAGCCCCACCCTACCAGTGGGAAGGGGGAGCTCTGCCCTGTCAGCGGGAAGGGAGGAGCCCCACCCTGCCAGCAGGAAGGAGGGAGCCCCACCCTGCCAGTGGGAAGGGGGGAGCCCCACCCTGCCAGTGGGAAGGGGGGAGGCCCTCCCGGCTAGCGGGAAGCGGCCAGCCCCGCAAAGCCAACAATATAAAGTTCCTGTATCTAGCTTATTTTTAAAAAACATGAAGGCCTTTTGACAATCCCTAACAGGCTTCAAAATCCGAAATAGTCTTCAAAACTCCCCCAACTCCTTGTTCGAATCCAATTTGTCTTTCGTCATCAATAGGAAAGTTAAGTTGAATGCTTTCCTGTCAGAGCTCCAAAATATTCTTAGTCTCTCTGTTAGGAGAAATATGGAATACCGGTGCATTCCCAAATCGGCTTCAAATTGTCATTCGTCTCAAGCAGAAATGTTAGAAAAGGAAAAAAGATACTTTTGATTGTTTTATTGACCAACCCAAATTTGCAAGCTTTTATCACTGACTCACCATGAGGCTATTAAAAAGGAAACTAGATTTGGGTTTTGCAGAAAATGTTTTGGTGAAAGTTAAGAGAATTGTTCAGTGTGCAACTTTGAAAGAAAACCAAAATACCTTGTCATAAAGGGATCAATGACAAGTGGAATCAGGAAGGCAGTCTTGAAAAGCAAACAAGAATCTTGAAGACTAATAACTGATTTATTTGAAAGTATTCTGACAGAAAATACAGGAAAAAGAGGGAGACGGGAAGGAGGAAGGGAGAGAATAAATAAAAAATCCGAAAAGGAGAATTAGTTATTATTGGTTGATCAGTTTACGTTGGGGCGGATTTGAAAGGATAAAGTAAAGTCCCTAATGTTGAAGATCCAAAAATAAAAATTGTGCAGAATAAGGCGGAAACTACACAGAAGTAGAGAATATTGAAGGACCAAAGAAAGATCTAAAATTCTTCAATCTGAAGTAATTTTTTTTTTCTTTAAAAAAGGAAGGACTTCTAAGGAGAGGCACTCCAATTGGCTGTCTTCCTTTTGGAAATGCCTAACAGGCTCCAAATCCGAAATAGTCTTCAAAATTCTCCCAACTCGTTGTTTGACTCCAATTTGTCTTTCGTCATCAATAGAAAAGTTGAATGCTTTCCTGTCAGAGCTCCAAAAGATTCTTAGTTTCTCTGCTAGGAGAAATATGGAATACTGGTGCATTCCCAAATCGGCTTCAAATTGTCATTTGCCTTGAGCAGGAATGTTAGAAGAGGTAAAAAGATTGTTTTAATAATTTTATTGATCAACCCAAATTTGCGAGATTTTATCACCGACTTGCCTCTGAGGCCATTAAAAAGGGAACAAGATTTGGGTGATGCAGAAAATGCTTTGGTGAAAGTTAAGAGAATTATTGAGTATGCGACTTTGGAAGAAAACCAAAATACGTCGTCACAAAGGAATCAACGACAAATGGAAACAGGAAGGCAGTTATGAAAAGCTATACAGGAATCTTCAAGACTAACAATGGATTTATTTGATAGGATTCGGACAGAAAATACTGGAAGGAGAACGGGAGAGAAGAAATAAAGAATCCGAAAAGGAGAACTAGTTATTATTTGTTGATCACATTACGATTGCGCGGATTTGAAATGAGAAAGTAAAGTCCATAATGTTGAAGATCCAAAAATAAAGATTGCGCAGAATAAGGAGGAAACTGCACAGCAGTAGAGAATATTGAAAGATCAGAGAAAGCTAAAATTCTTCAATCTGAAGTAATTTTTTCCCTCTAAAAGGAAGAACTTCTAAGGAGAGACATTCCAATTGGACGTCTTCATCTTAGCACGCTTTCATAAGAAAAATAATTATCTAGAACCGACGAAGGAACGGGTTTGGGATCGGAGAAGTTTGGTTTACGGCGGCCCGGATTTGAACTTCGGGCTCCACCTTCGGTCATCATTTTGTGTCAGCCTCATCATCATCTGTCTGTCGTCTGTGTTCGTATCATCCAACACACGTATCAGCTTTTAAAAGACAGAAGAGAAGAAGATGGATGTGACAGAGATGAGAATGTTGAGATGGATGTGTGAGGTGACAAGAAGAGATAAGATACGGAATGAGGTAATTAGGGGTACCACAGGAGTTAGAAAACTATCAGATAAGATCCAAGAAAGTAGACTAAGGTGGTATGGTCATGTCATGAGAAGAGATGAATAGTATATTGGGAGGAGAGTGATGGAAATGGAGGTACAGGGAACGAGAAGGAGAGGGAGACCAAAGGGAAGGTGGGTGGACTGTATCAAGGATGACCTTCGATCTAAGGGATTAACCGGTGATGAGGTGTGGGACAGAGGTAGATGGAGAAAGCTGACCAGAAACATCGACCCCACATAGAAGTGGGAAAAGATGCAAACAAAGAAGACGAAGAAGAAGAAGAACCAACGTTCCGTTCCCCTTACGAGCTGACAACGCAATGGCCCGTGGTCCGCCATGTATATAGAAGGGTCAATCTAAATCATCATCATCAGGAGAGGCAATTTGGGACACGAGACCTCTTACGGCCATTATAAAAAGGATATTTTAATTTCAAAGGGATCGATGGTTCTATTGGGTTACATCGTCATGAAACGTCTTCAAGATGTTCGTCAAAAGAAATTCGACCAAGAAGCGCAACGGCAGGAGAGGAACTGATCAAATGAATACTCCGAGGAAAGAGTTTGTTGCCCTTTATCAGGACCCCTAAAAGATTGATACGCAATCAGGACGTCAAAACGAAAGTTAACTTACGGAAAGAGTAGGAACGGGGTACCTTTAAACGCGCGCACACGCAAATATATATATATATATATATATATATATATATATATATATATACATATATATATGTATATATTTATATATATATATATATGTGTGTGTGTGTGTGTGTGTGTTAGTGTGTGTGTGTGTGTGTGTGTTTGCTATGTATTATTTTCTTACCTGTTACTATTTTGCTAATTTTTATTTTTCATTTTTTTTCGTGGCTATAATACTCAATTATTTCATGCTCATCACGTGTTAGCTTTAGTGATTTCTACACACACAAACACACATACATATATATATATATATATATATATATATATATATATATATATATATATATATATAATGATAAATTTTGCACATTTAGACGTGTTTTTTCATATTTATATAAGCCATATATTATACTCCCTTAATATCTGGATTCTCTCTATACCTCGGGATCAGAGAACCAAGGGGGAATGACAAATGATAAAGAATGAAATAGGGGAACAAAGATGTTAAAGAATAAATACCTAACAAGACATGTCAGGGGAAAGAGGAAGAAGCTCAGAAAATAAAATCTGAAGAATGAGAGAAAATATCTAGGAATACAGGGGTATCAATCCTCAGCTGTGTGATTTAGTGATTAAAAGGACTATCCAACTTTCATTTTCTTGATAGGCGGAGGAGCTGGTATGTATGGCTATTGCTCGACCACTCAGAACTAGAGCTTCATGGATAGTGATGTGTTTTTCGCTCGTTAAGTGACCATATACCTTGAGTAATTCACCCGGTCCAGAGCCCACATCCAACACCACCTAGCTGTGCTAATTAGGGCACTTGATCACTGTAAATAGGGACTTTATCATACAGAGTTAAGCTTATTTGAATCAAGACTAAGAGAAAGTTGTGCATGAAATTGATAAGAAGTCAGTTGGGTCTCCAGGCAATGTAATTTCTCAAGATAAAGCTACTAGCAATTATATAATCATTGATATTTTGCAGTCAGGGTATTAGCATGGGGAATAATTTTGTGCTTATGTCATCTGCAAATGTATATTTTCCAACAATTTATAGGAGAATACATTTTGGGAAAATAGGTATATCATAGTTTCATGACAAAATTTCGGAAAATTACGTCGTTCTGAGACTAAAAAGCTTGTATTTTTTAAGTGATTTGTCAATAAAAACAAATTTCTGATAGCCTTTGCTAGAAAGTAAAAGCGTCCTCATTTACCTCCACTTATTTTCGATACATTGTAATAAATTCTTATTGTATTCAAGGTGTTATGAAGTCATCAGAACATATTGTATCCATCACTGATTATCTATTATGCAATAGTGATACTTAAATTTCGTTACTTTTCAAACTTCCAACAACAACAACTACTTTATTCTACTGCTGCTATCTTTTAAAGATTAGCCAAAATGAATACGGTTAAAAGTATTTGCTAGAACACTAACGGTTATCAAATAATATTTATGCAAAAAATACAATATCTTACTGGTTGTATCAAGAATACTCATTTAACTTCTCTCTACACCCCCTAAAACTGAAATGACTTCCTTATTTCCTCAGTGTCGGACTGGCTGGGGCAAGGAGTTGTGAAGAGAAGAGTCTTCACAACACCGACTTTTCCCTACAGTGTCTACTTGGCCCCACCTACGAAAAAATAGTGGTTTTGTGTGTATATATATATATATATATATATATATATATATATATATATATATATATATATATATATATATATAATGTGTGTGTTTTGTATTTGCAGTGGATAGTTGAGACGTCAAATGATAATAAAGAATTGAAATATGGCAATTCGATTTGTAACTTTTGTATGCTTTTGCTAACAAAGACCGCCCTTTACTGTCTTTGGTTCGCTAAGGATGAAGAAGGCTCCGCCCATTTCGTAGAAGTAGTAAGAAGAGCAGCACCTTTTCTGTTTTGTCATGGGGACAATAGAGACATCTGACGAAAGATTTTCCCTGAGTGTCGGCGTTCTTTTGATTCTAACTTTGCATATCTATCTAAATATTTAGCCGTCATTTTTGACGGGTAGCGGACAATAGTGTGTGTGTATATATATACATATATATATATATATATATATATATATATAAATATATATATATATATATATATAAATATATATATATATATATATATATATATATATATAAATATATATATATATATATATATATATATATATAGATAGATAGATAAATATATATATATATATATATATATATATATATATATATATATATATATATATATATAAATATATATATATATATATATATATATATATATATATATATGTATTATATATATAGAGAGAGAGAGATATAGATATAAACACACACACACACACACACACATATATATATATATATATATATATATATATATATACTGTATATATTAGTTCACCCAATTTTCCACTGAGGTCTACAAGGTATTAGAGGAGTTAGAAGACCCAGGCCTACATGCCTCAAAACTAGGAAACGTGAATTGGGAGATGATGAATGGAGAAGTCTTGATTTAAAAGCTCAGGATAAAGACGACTGGCGAAATCTAAACGAGGCCCTTTGCTTCAATAGGCGTAGGAGGAGATAATGATGATGATAATATACATGCATATATATTTAGATAACACCACTTGGCGTTTTCATTTCATTTTATTGTTAATTTGTTCTCTTCATTTATTCATTTCCTTATTTCCTTTCCTCACTGGGCTATTTTTCCCTGTTGGAGCCCCTGGGCTTATAGCATCTTGCCTTTCCAACTAGGGTCGTAGCTTGGATAGTAATAATAATAATAATAATAATAATTGTCTTGGATATGGCTTCCGCTGAAATCCTTTTTGAAACGTCGGAGAGGAAATTAAATGGAGAATCTTTCCTTTCCCCGGCCCAGCTTCCATCTCCAGTCGGCAAGGGAAACGCGTTCAGCATTTTGTACCAACCGTGTGTCCCGCGATCGTACATAAATTATTTTGTATATATTATGCTTGTATCTGCGCTCTTCCCTCGCACTAAAAAGAACCTGAATAATCATGTCTCCGGTTTTCCTCTGTAACATTGTCTGTCTTGTGAACATGAAAATTCCTGTTGCCTTGAGGTTTTGTATATAAAGGAGAGTGTTCTGTAATAAAGTTACTCAGTTGATTGCTTCCTGCCTTTGAGTCGCAACCTTTCTCTCGGCCCGTCACAATTTTGACCATTACGGCACGAAGAAATACGAGAGTAAATTACGCCTTTTAAAGTACTTATATCTATCTGACGACTTAAGATTCATCTTGCTACTGGTGACGTAGACACCTTCTCTCCGCTCCACATTCTAATAGCGCACAGCTAAGCAGGGTCGGAAAGCGATAAGTACTTTACTTGTTACTTGTTTTGGGGTTTAAATCCAACCCTCCACTGAAGTCGAGTGAACTACTTCTCGGGCGGGTCCATATTAATCATCTAAAGGGGTTAACTACTAAACTGTAATTGTTCAGTGGCCACTTTCCTCTTGGTAAGGGTAGAAGAGGCTCTTTAGCTATGGTAAACAGCTCTTCTAGGAGAAGGACACTCCAAAATCAAACCATTGTTCTCTAGTCTTGGGTAGTGCCAGAGCCTCTGTACCATGGTCTTCCCCTGTCTTGGGTTAGAGTTCTCTTGCTTGAGGGTACACTCGGGCACACTGTTCTATCTAGTTTCTCTTCCTCTTGTTTTGTTAAAATTTTTATAGTTTATATAGGAAATATTTATTTCAATGTTTTTGCTGTTCTTAGGATATTTTATTTTTCCTTGTTTCCTTTCCTCACTGGGCTATTTTCCCTGTTGGAGCCCCTGGGCTTATTGCATCCTGCTTTTTCAACTAGGGTTGTAGCTTAGTATCTAATAATAATAATAATAATAATAACTTATACAATTCTTTGATTGTAGCATCTTCCAAATCATATGATCTTGTGAAAAGTAATGTCTTTAGTTTCTTCTTAAATTCAATTGCTCCCTTTAGGTCCTTCATTTCGTGATACGAATGAGGATTGTGTAACAGCAGAGCCCTGTAACAGAGACGTGATTATGAAGAAGTACTAATTCAATGCCTTATAGATGTGCGCCGAATGAATGTCTTTCTTTCATTATTCGCCTTACAACTTTAACTTCATCTATTGCTAGACTTTATGAATACATAAAATAGTATCTTTTAAATTACAATCATTCCAGAGGTTCTCTAGTTTTTTAAGAAATTTAATGATTCTGCTTCATTAATGGCCCTTTTGATGACATCCCATTTTGTAATCACCATTGACTACCAATCTCTTTTATAGATCTGGGCAACATTTACGATGTGGTTCAAGAAAATAGGTACGAGATCTGCCTCAAGAAATACTTTGTTTTGGTTATTCGATTTGATAATTACAAGTGCTTTCTTGGGCTAACCTAAATCATCCCTGACACCAACTGATAATGAGTAAAGCCTTTGGAAAAAACGGTCTCAAGAAGGCTCCGCCCATTTCGTAGAAGTAGTAAGAAGAGCAACACCTTTTCTGTTTTGTCATGGGAACAATAGAGACATCTGACAAAAGATTTTCCTTAAAAGAACCATGGTTAACTCATAAAATATCAAGGTTCATTTTTTTTCTAAATATATGTTTATATATGAAATCTAATAAACACATCTGAGCTTAATAGCAACATAGATTTAACCCTTTAAACCCTAAAGAACAAAACTCATCTTTATAACAACTGCTGCATATAACTCTTATATATATGACATGTCTGTTTTGTCGTTGTTACTTTTTTTAGAATGATTTATTGTTAATTTGTTCTCTTCATTTATTTATTTCCTTATTTCCTTTCCTCACTGGGCAATTTTTCCCTGTTGGAGCCCCTGGGCTTATAGCATCTTGCTTTTCCAACTAGGGTTGTAGCTTGGATAGTAATAATAATAATAATAATAACAATAATGGAAATTGTTGTCTGAAATTCATCGCTCGCCCAACCATTACTTTTGTTGACTTTGTTCTCCAAAGTTTCTGGGTTTCGTCTCTTGAGGAACTCTGGAACTTTTGATTTATCCAGTTTGGCGCCTCGCTTCTCCACTGCTCCTCCAAACTAAGGATGTAATCCTAGAGTTCACTGTATTTCATCTTTTGATGCAAATTACTCCAAGAAATGAGAGGCAAACTGACGGGGAAAATCCTTAAATTAAACAATTGAAAAAAAAAAATTATAGCCAACCAAAAGTATAACATTTGCATTTTTATAAGTATAGCCAAACATTGTATAATGTACATACTGCACGATTAGTAAGCTATACAGTACATAAATTTACTCCCTATTCCGGTAGGCCCAGCTGCTGCCTCCGATGCCTTAAATGACCGCGGAGATAGCAGCAGTAGGGGATTCAGCATTATGAAGCTTCATCTGTGGTGGATAATGTGGGAGGCTGGGCTGAGGCACCCTAGCAGCACCAGCTGAACTCGGTTGAGTCCCTTGTTAGGCTGGAGGAACGTAGAGAGTAGAGGTCCCCTTTTTTGTTTTGTTTCATTTGTTGATGTCGGCTACCCCCCAAAATTGGGGGAAGTGCCTTGGTATATGTATGTATGTATTATTTCTGTCACAAAGAATATATTCACGGATCCGTGAAACATAACATTTTCCTTTCCTTCAAACGCATAAACTGCTGAAATGTTCTTCTTACCTTTCCACCGACGATACACGTTCCTCTCAGAACCATCAACTCTGAGAAAAGCATTCGGAATATTCGTACACGCAAGAGCGCTTTTACCACATGAAAGACGGTGGAAGGCAGCTCTTGATAATTTTATTCTTTTAGAAGCATCGCAAACGTTATATCTGCAGTCTAAGAAGAGATCTGGCAGTAATTTTACTCTTCTGCAAGCGTTTTTAACTTTATGGATGCTGTCTGAGCCAAGATCGTCACCCATCCCCATGCCACCCACACACACACCCCGCCCCCACGCCACCCACACACACCCCGCCCCCACGCCACCCACACACACCCCGCAGACAAAACATCCGACATAAGATGAAAAGAGAGAGAGTGCTTTCGTAACAAAAGACCTGTAGGCTGTTAAAGACCATAAAAAATTTAATTATTTTATTTTCAATGAGGTTCCTTTCTTGGTTTTGATATCCATCACGATTTCAAGAAGCGGGGTTTCCTCCCCTCTCTACATTTTCCTTGAGACTTTTCCTCATTTCCTACAAGTTCTGGGCACACAAGGCTATTAGTTCTTTCCCGTAAAATACATTCTTAGAATTGTTGATAGTGGATCCAAGGGGGGTGGCATCTCGGGGGTCACGATGCCCCCTTTCTAAGAAAAAAAAGGTTGACTGTTAAACTTGGGGTTTTAAAAATTTTTTACCCTTAAACTTGTTTCCAAAAAAAAAAAAAAATATGGGGCTTACACAAGGGATTTTCAAGTTTGACTGTTAAACTTGGGGTTTTAATAAAATTTTTACCCTTTTACTTGTTTAAAAAAAAAAAAAAATATGGGACTTACACTAGGGATTTTCAAGTTTGACTGTTAAACTCGGCATATTATTGGAAAGTATTTATTTCTTTAGTTGTCTTTACTTTTAGGTTTCATCCTTCAATTAAGTTATTTTTACATAATTTTTCCTACGACAATTCTCTTGCTCAAAAGTCAGAAACTATTTATGATTCAAAATAGACACGAGCATTAGTTTCAATTTCTTTTAGCGATGCAGATTTGCACCGACTCGCAGCGGTGCCCTTTTAGCTCGGAAAAGTTTCCGGATCGCTGATTGGTTGAACGAGATCATTCTAACCAATCAGCGATCAGGAAACTTTTCCGAGTCAAAAAGGGCACCGCTGCGAGTCGGTGCAAATCTGGTCCAACCAATCAGCGATCAGGAAACTTTTCCGAGTCAAAAAGGGCACCGCTGCGAGTCGGTGCAAATCTGGTCCAACCAATCAGCGATCAGGAAACTTTTCCGAGTTAAAAGTACACCGCTGCGAGTCGGTGCAAATCTGGTCCAACCAATCAGCGATCAGGAAACTTTTCCGAGTTAAAAGTACACCGCTGCGAGTCGGTGCAAATCTGCCTCGATAAAAGAAATGGACTATAGTGTCAAACCCATTTTAATTACAAATATGTAGAGTAGGGTCAATATGAACTCTTATCCCCTTCAATGGACAAATGGGTTAAGTTTATCTTATTGTATTGACTCATACATAGCCATTTTCAAAAATAAATAAAAAAATCCTCATATTCTATTTATTCTCGACCCATACTTAATTTGAAATCGTAAACTATTAATGGCTGAATGTATGAAAGTCACGTGTTTAGGGGTAACATCATAAATAGCCCTTGTTGAAAATTTCTGAATCGTTTATCATAAGGAATAGACAAGAGTAAGTGCAACAGCCTGGGAGTCAGCTCAAGTAATCTTCAATTACTTCTTTGGCAGCGTCGATATTCTATATATATATATATATATATATATATATATATATATATATATATATATATATATATATATATATATACATATATATATGTATATATATGTATATATATAAATATATATATACATAAATACTGTGTATATATATATCATATATATATATATTTATATATATATTATATATATATATATATATATAGAGAGAGAGAGAGAGAGAGAGAGAGAGAGAGAGAGAGAGAGAGAGAGAGAGAGAGAGAGAGAGAGAGAGAGAGAGAGAGAGAGAGAGAGAGAGAGTTATGGTCAGTGATGAAATGAACTTCATTCATCTTTTGCATATTATTTCTTTCAACTCTGCAGTTGTCGCTTGGAAATATGTTAAGATTATATTTTATGGAAAGGACAGACCTTCCTTATGAGCATTTCACTCGTATTCTTTGATTAGAAGAGACCTTCTCTAGACGACTGCTAAACTGAGACTAGCTACTTAACAATACTACGCAGTACTCTAGAAGTTTTATTCCAGCTGTTACCAAGTTGTGGAATGATCTTCCTAATCAGGTAGTTGAATCAGTAGAACTTTAAAAGTTCAAAGTTGGAGCAAATGCTTTTTTGTTGACCAGGCGGACATGAGTCTTTTTATAGTTTATTTATGACATATTTGTTTTTGATGTTGTTAATAGTTTATATATGACATGTCTGTTTTGACGTTGTTACTTTTTTTAGAATGATTTATTGTTAATTTGTTCTCTTCACTTATTTATTTCCTTATTTCCTTTCCTCACTGGGCTATTTTTCCCTGTTGGAGCCCCTGGGCTTATAGCATCTTGCTTTTCCAACTAGGGTTGTAGCTTGGATAGTAATAATAATAATAATAATAATAATAATAATAACAGATTACTATATAGTCGTAACCATTCTACATTACCATCATTATAATAATCACAAAATAATTAATAGTCATTCCATATCAAGAAGAATTACATATCAGTTTCCAAAATATATTTTATCAAAGTCAAAGTAATGGGGAAGTTCGTAGAATGTCTTTTTCTAGATATAGACTATAGTCATATCCTGACACATTAATGTTAATTGTTTTAGTATTTTTATGAAGAGATAAAGGTTACTTATTGAAACTGTTACACTTGAATTTAGTTATAGTAAATGCCAGTGTAGATTACATAAGTTTTAAATCAAAATATAACCGAGAGAGAGAGAGAGAGAGAGAGAGAGAGAGAGAGAGAGAGAGAGAGAGAGAGAGAGAGAGAGAGAGAGAGAGAGAGTTTCTAGAAATACGATGGCAAACTATTTATAATGCAAAAAGAGATTTCGAATGCAGATCCTCATATGTATTACTACCATGGAGCTAGATTATAATTTTGAATTAGGGGGTTTGTCTTCAATATATATATATATATATATATATATATATATATATATATATATATATATATATATATATATATATACTGTATATATATATTCTAATCATCAGCCATTGATATTCCACTGTTGCAGGACAAAGGCCTCAGCCATGCCCTTCCACTCCTGTCTGTTTATGGTTTTTCTATGCCAGATTATACCAGTAAATTTTCTTAGCCCGTATATATACACACACGCGCACGCGCGTACACACACACATACATACATATATATATATATATATATATATATATATATATATATATAAAATTTTCTTAGCTCTTCAGTCCATCATTTTTCTTCCTTCCCCTGCTTCTTTTGCAATATCTGGAGAATCAGTCTGTTATTCTTAATGTCTATCTATTATCTTTCATTCTCCTATGCCATGCCCGTGTCTATCTCTTTTTCTTACATGTCTTTAGAGTATCCTCTACTTTAGTTTGCTCTTGTATCCTTTTTACTCTTTTTCTGTGTTTGTGTTAATGTCGCCCTTATTCTTTCCAAACCGCCTTGCAAAAGTTATTACTGCTAGGACCATCTGATTAAATATTTTTCCATTTAGAGAAAGTGGCATTCTAATTTTCATAATCTCATTTTGTTTACCAAAAGCTCTCCATCCTAAGCTTATCCTTCTTTTAATTATGGTCTCATGTCTTTGGGAAGCATAAGTACGTATATTCATTGATTATTTCTAGAGGTTCTTCCATTACCCTTTTGCCTCAGCATTTTCATTGAAAAATTATCTTAGTTTTACTTATATTCATTTCCTGTTCTATAATTCAGCTATCCTTTGCCTTTGAAGGGCTTTCAATGCTGCTGAAGTTTTTGAAAAAATCAAAAGCTTTCTGACAAGTCTAGAAATACCATACATGGTCGTTTCCTATAATTCAGATTTTGAAGGGCTTTCATTACTGCTGAAGTTTTTGAAAGAATCAAAAGCTTTCTGACAAGTCTAGAAATACCATACGTGGTCGTTTCCTATAATTCAGATTTTGAAGGGCTTTCATTACTGGTGAAGTTTTTGAAAGAATCAAAAGCTTTCTGATAAGCCTAGAAATACCATATTTGGTCGTTTGCCATATTATGTTGATTTTTCCATTAGCAGGTTAATTATATGGCTACGGAGGATTGTTGAATACCCACTTCTAAAACCTGCCTGTTTTCTTGGTTGATTAAAGTCTAGCCGCCTTTCTATTCGGCCTAATATGATCTTTGTAAATATTTTACATATTACTGAGAGTAAACTTATTGGGCGGTAATTTTTCAGGTCTTTTGTGTCTCCCTTTATTTTTGAATTAGCACAATGATAAAGTTTTCCCAAGCTGTAAGTATAGAGCATTCTTGCAGATATTTTGTGTAAAGTTCATCGAGTTTTACTGAAATCTCCTCCATATATATATATATATATATATATATATATATATATATATATATATATATGTAGATATATATATATATATAGATATATATATATATATATATATATATATACACACACACATATATATATATATATATATATATATATATATATACTGTATATATATAAATAAATATATATATATATATGTATACATATATATATATATATATATATATATATATATATATATATATAAATATATATATACATATATATATACATATATATATACTATATATATATATATATATATATATATATATATATATATATATATAATTATGCCCAATAGTCTAGTATGCTAATGCAATCGATAAAGACAAATTATTTTCGATATAATACTGCAGTAAATTTCGACCGGGGATTGGAACTAATTTCATACTCTTTGTTTTACTATGATGATTTGAAACGCAAGACTAGAGACTAAGAATTTGGCAATGTAATGTTATGTTGATTAGTTTTTTATCATTTACTCATCAGTATTATTATTATTATTATCATTATTGAATGCTAAGCTACAACCCTAGTTGGAAAAGCAGGATGCTATAAGCCCAGGGGCCCCAACAGGGAAAATAGCCCAGTGAGGAAAGGAAATAAAGAAAAATAGAATATTTTTAGTAACAACATTAAAATAAATATTTCCTATAAAAACTATAAAAACTTTAACAAAACAAGAGGAAGAGAAACTAGATAGAAGTGTGCCCGAGTGTACCCTCAAGCAAGAGAACTCTTTTCTATTGCCCCATGCACTATTTTTCTAACATCTCAATCAAAATCAATCACACCACAAGCTCCTTCAACTTTGTTAATCTATTACGTACATAAAATTTTTATACCGACTCAATTTTTATGCATTTCTTTGTGCGTTTTGATCTGGGAAGAACAGATTCGAACTCATTGTTTATACACCATTGAACAATGAAACGTTGCAATTCATCAACGACGCCTTTCAAATTGGGTCAGTGTTGAATGAATATCATACAGAAAAGGTTGTGGCAGCCTATTAGAAGCGTCCCTGCCTGGCGGTGTGCCGGATTAAGGCACGAGTCCCGCTCAAGATTGATAGGTCCTTGTAATGTCTGCAACCTTACCATCCATGTGAACTAAGGATTGGGGGATGGGGAGTCATCAGCAGCCATTGCCTGGCACTCCCTGGTCCTAGCTTGGATGGAGAGGGGGCTTAGGCGCTAAAATGATATTATCATTATGATTTTTATTACTTGCTGTGCTACAACCCTAGTTGGAAAAGAGGGATGCTATAAGCCCAAGGGCTCCAACACGGAAAATAGCCCACTGAGGAAAGGAAATAAGGAAACTACAAGAAAAGTAATTGACAATTAACATAAAATATTTCAATAACCGTAACAACATTAAAATGAATCTTTCAT
Source organism: Palaemon carinicauda (assembly GCF_036898095.1). Classification (NCBI taxonomy): domain Eukaryota; kingdom Metazoa; phylum Arthropoda; class Malacostraca; order Decapoda; family Palaemonidae; genus Palaemon; species Palaemon carinicauda. Next base: position 1,482,390 of record NC_090725.1, on the reverse strand, counting down.
ATGTACCCTCCAGCAAGAGAACTCTACCCTAAAACAGTGAAAGACCATTGTGCAGAAGCTATGGCACTATCCAAGACCAGAGAACAATGGTTTGATTTTGGAGTGGCCTTCTCATAACAGAGCTGCTTACCATAGCTAAAGAGTCTCTTCTACCCCTATCAAGAAAGTAGTCACAGAACAATTACATTGCAATAGTTAACCCCTTGAGCAAGGAAGAATTGTTTGGTAATCTCAGTGTTGTTAGGTGTAAGTGGACAGAGGATATTATGTAAAGAATAGGCCAGACTATTCGGTGGATATGTATGTAAAAGGAAAATGTACTATAGTCAATTTCTTTTAATTAGGCATATTTGCACCGACTTGCGGCGGTGCCCTTTTAGCTCGGAAAAGTTTCCTGATCGCTGATTGGTTAGAATTATCTTGTCCAACCAATCAGCGATCAGGAAACTTTTCCGAGCTAAAAGTGCACCGCCGCGAGTCGGTGCAAATATGCATCGCTAAAAGAAATGGACTATAGTATATATAGTATATATAGTCACTATCCTTAGCCTCTGCTATTCGTGAGCAACCTTTAAAGGAATAGGCGTAATGCACGAATAGAATTAATCATAACATATACTAAATTAGAATGAGCCATCAATACGTCACTAGAAATTCTGAGGAACAGTGTTCCCCAGTGTACCCTCAAGCAAGAGAACTCTACCACAAGACAGTGGAAGACCATGGTACAGAGGCTATGCCACTATCCAAGAATAGAGTACAGTGGTTTGATTGTGTAGTATCCTTCTGCTATTACATAGGGAAATTTTGATATCTTAAGGCGTAAAACATATCTTTACAAAATGTAGTTTGAACTGTATTATTATTATTATTATTACTATCCAAGCTACAACCCTAGTTAGAAAAGCAAGATGCTATAAGCCCAGGGGCTCCAACAGGGAAAAATAGCCCAGTGAGGAAAGGAAATAAGGAAATAAATAAATGAAGAGAACAAATTAACAATAAATCATTCTAAAATAAGTAACAACGTCAAAACAGACATGTCATATATAAACTATTAACAACATCAAGAACAAATATGTCATAAATAAACTATAAAAAGACTCATGTCCGCCTGGTCAACAAAAAAGCATTTGCTCCAACTTTGAACTTTTGAAGTTCTACTGATTCAACCACCCTGTAATATGAAATGAAGTAAAAAGCCAATTTAGATTATGCACTTTGGTTTAGTAAACCAAAATGATTACAGAAAAACGTAATGGAAATTGTTAACTATAAAGAAACTATCACGATGATATTAATATTTCTCGGGAATATTTTGTAAACCAAAATGATTACAGAAAAACGTAATGGAAATTGTTAACTATAAAGAAACTATCACGATGATATTGATATTTCTCACGAATATTTTGTAAACCAAAATGATTACAGAAAAACGTAATGGAAATTGTTAACTATAAAGAAACCATCACGATGATATTAATATTTCTCACGAATATTTTGTAAACCAAAATTATTACAGAAAAACGTAATGGAAATTAACTATAAAGAAACTATCAAGATGATATTAATATTTCTCACGAATATTTTGTCGTAAAACTGAAATCTTCTTCATACTATCGAAAAAAGGGGGAGTTGAAGCACGTGGCCATAAATCCAGTTATATAGCATCTCCGAAAAAAAATATGTCTCGTTTCTAAGCGTTTTCCTCCTTGAAAAATAAAACATTTTGGGCACTTTTCTCCTTTTCTTTGAAACGTTCCTTTTGAACCGCGTCGTAAATTCCATGGGTGCGAAAATAAAACGGAGACAGCTGCAATGTCTACGGCTTTGTGTTGTGTGTTCAGGCTAAACAAATTCTCCGATAAACCTTCAAATTACTGAATATATTTTAAGAAATATTCAAAGGTATAGAATTTCTTTTTCTCTTATCAATTATAAAAATAAAATTATTATTATTATTATTATTATTATTATTATTATTATTATTATTGTTATTATTATTATTGTTGTTGTTGTTGTTGTTGTTGTTGTTGTTGTTGTTGTTGTTGTTGTTATATTATTAAATTTTCCATGAAAATCATTATTCAGCTGATTTCTAAGATAAAAAAAATTCTATATGAGGAAAGTTGTGTTATTGAATTTCATCAATCAAAAATCCAGAATTTTTTTTTTCTTTTCTTTTCTTTTGCTTCCTTTTGACATACATATACCTAGAAAAAGCCTTTGCATGTAAGTAAAATGACTGTAACACAACCTCTAATTAGAAATTGCCCAAGCTGAATTGTATTATGAAATGCTAAGGAAATATTTTGGAGAATCTTTCGGTAATCTTTCTTCAACAGGCGGAATATTCACATTGATTATATATAAAAAAAAAAAGAAGAAAAAAAAAACAAAAAAATCAGGTTACAATTTTGTAGACAATAAAATTCCTGTTTTATGGAGAGAAAAAAAAAGAAAAAAAAAACAGGTTACAATTTTGTAGACAATAAAATTCCTGTTCTATGAAAAAAAAATAAATAAAATAGGTTACAATTTTGTAGACAATAAAATTCCTGTTCTGTGAAAAAAGAAAAAAAAATAGGTTACAATTTTGTAGACAATAAAATTCCTGTTCTATGAAAAAAGAAAAAAAAATAGGTTACAATTTTGTAGACAATAAAATTCCTGTTCTATGAAAAAAGAAAAAAAAAATAGGTTACAATTTTGTAGACAATAAAATTCCTGTTCTATGAGAAAAGAAAAAAAAATAGGTTACAATTTTGTAGACAATAAAATTCCTGTTCTGTGATTTTAAAAGTATAAACATTAAATATGAAACAAAAGAAAAAAAATGGCAACAAAGGATTATCCGTTCCACTATGCAACATTTTGGCAGATAATAAACTTATAGCTTTCTCCACGAAGGCTATTACGTGAAACCCTTCAGTCCTTTCATTAACATCATACCCAGAGTTCATGAATAATATTATCAAAAGACTTCCCTGAATATGAGAAGATTTTCTTATTTCAGAAGTTAACCTTTTTTCCGGGCTTGAGTAAAATGCCCTCTAATTTTGCTGGGGGTGTACAGTACAAAGCAGGGCTTGCGAGCGACTTTACTGAAAATCTTGTTGAAACTTGGACAATTTCAATGCGTAATTCGTTAGTTGGTCTTAATAGTACAAAAAAAAAAAAAAAAAAAAAAAAAAAAAAAAAAAAAAAAAAAACTGCTTCTGTCATGTTGACCTCTGACGATGAGCTGAAAAAAAAAACTGCTGTCATGTTGACCTCAGACGAGCTGAATAAATAAATAAATAAAAAAAACTGCTGTCATGTTGACCTCAGACGAGCTGAATAAATAAATAAATAAAAAAAAAACTGCTGTCATGTTGACCTCAGACGAGCTGAATAAATAAATAAATAAAAAAAAAACTGCTGTCATGTTGACCTCAGACGAGCTGAATAAATAAATAAATAAAAAAAAAACTGCTGTCATGTTGACCTCAGACGAGCTGAATAAATAAATAAATAAAAAAAAAACTGCTGTCATGTTGACCTCAGACGAGCTGAATAAATAAATAAATAAAAAAAAAACTGCTGTCATGTTGACCTCAGACGAGCTGAATAAATAAATAAATAAAAAAAAAACTGCTGTCATGTTGACCTCAGACGAGCTGAATAAATAAATAAATAAAAAAAAAACTGCTGTCATGTTGACCTCAGACGAGCTGAATAAATAAATAAATAAAAAAAAAACTGCTGTCATGTTGACCTCAGACGAGCTGAATAAATAAATAAATAAAAAAAAAACTGCTGTCATGTTGACCTCAGACGAGCTGAATAAATAAATAAATAAAAAAAAAACTGCTGTCATGTTGACCTCAGACGAGCTGAATAAATAAATAAATAAAAAAAAAACTGCTGTCATGTTGACCTCAGACGAGCTGAATAAATAAATAAATAAAAAAAAAACTGCTGTCATGTTGACCTCAGACGAGCTGAATAAATAAATAAATAAAAAAAAAAAACTGCTGTCATGTTGACCTCAGACGAGCTGAATAAATAAATAAATAAAAAAAAAAAACTGCTGTCATGTTGACCTCAGACGAGCTGAATAAATAAATAAATAAAAAAAAAAAACTGCTGTCATGTTGACCTCAGACGAGCTGAATAAATAAATAAATAAAAAAAAAAAACTGCTGTCATGTTGACCTCAGACGAGCTGAATAAATAAATAAATAAAAAAAAAAACTGCTGTCATGTTGACCTCAGACGAGCTGAATAAATAAATAAATAAAAAAAAAAACTGCTGTCATGTTGACCTCAGACGAGCTGAATAAATAAATAAATAAAAAAAAAAACTGCTGTCATGTTGACCTCAGACGAGCTGAATAAATAAATAAATAAAAAAAAAAACTGCTGTCATGTTGACCTCAGACGAGCTGAATAAATAAATAAATAAAAAAAAAAAACTGCTGTCATGTTGACCTCAGACGAGCTGAATAAATAAATAAATAAAAAAAAAAAACTGCTGTCATGTTGACCTCAGACGAGCTGAATAAATAAATAAATAAAAAAAAAAAACTGCTGTCATGTTGACCTCAGACGAGCTGAATAAATAAATAAATAAAAAAAAAAAACTGCTGTCATGTTGACCTCAGACGAGCTGAATAAATAAATAAATAAAAAAAAAACTGCTGTCATGTTGACCTCAGACGAGCTGAATAAATAAATAAATAATAAAAAAAACTGCTGTCATGTTGACCTCAGACGAGCTGAATAAATAAATAAATAATAAAAAAAACTGCTGTCATGTTGACCTCAGACGAGCTGAATAAATAAATAAATAAAAAAAAAAACTGCTGTCATGTTGACCTCAGACGAGCTGAATAAATAAATAATTAGAAGAAAAAAAAACTGCTGTCATGTTGACCTCAGACGAGCTGAATAAAAAAAAAAATAAAAATATAAAAAAATAAAAAAACCTGCTTCTGCCATGTTGACCTCAGACGATGGCCTGAATAAATGTGTGCGTTAATCGTGTCTCCTCTGGCCACAGTGAGCCGTCTTGTGACCTCATGTCTGTGGGTGGCGTTCAGCGTTCCTCCATTTAAGGTCTGATAGCGACGATAAAGGCATTACCGTAATTAAATAACCCTGGGAAAAAAAAGGTCATCGGGTTTCCAGGGATTAATGAAATAAGTTGATAAAAAAAAGACCCTCTATTAGATAATGTACTTTTCCAATATCCTTATGACTCTCGGCTCAATCGATCGCTGTCAGAAAACCCGGTCGAGAGACGTGTACCAACCGTGTGTCACACGATCGTACATAGAAATTATTTTGTATATATTATGCTTGTATCTGCGCTCTTCCCTCGCACTAAAAAGAACCAGAATAAACATGTCTGCGTGTTTCCTCTGTAACAATGTCTGTTTCTCGAACATGAAAATTCCAGTTGCCTTGAGGTTTTGTATATAAAGGAGAGTGTTCTTTAATAAAGTTACTCAGTTGATTGCTTCCTGCCTTTGAATTGTTTTGTATATACTATGCTTGTATCTGCGCTCTTCCCTCGCACTAAAAAGAACCAGAATAAACATGTCTGCGTGTTTCCTCTCTAACATTGTCTGTTTCTCGAACATGAAAATTCCTGTTGCTTTGAGGTTTTGTATATAAAGGAGAGTGTTCTTTAATAAAGTTACTCAGTTGATTGCTTCCTGCCTTTGAATTGTTTTGTATATATTATGCTTGTATCTGCGCTCTTCCCTCGCACTAAAAAGAACCAGAATAAACATGTCTGCGTTTCTCTTATGTAACAATGTCTGTTTCTCGAACATGTAATTTCCTGTTGCCTTGAGGTTTTGTATATAGAGGAGAGTGTTCTTTAATAAAGTTACCCAGTTGATTGCTTCCTGCCTTTGAGTCACAACCTTTCTCTCGGCATCGTCACAGACGATAATAGTTTATATATGACATGTCTGTTTTGACTTTGTTACTTATTTTAGAATGATTTATTGTTAATTTGTTCTCTTCATTTATTTATTTCCTTATTTCCTTTCCTCACTGGGCTATTTTTCCCTGTTGGAGCCCCTGGGCTTATAGCATCTTGCTTTTCCAACTAGGGTTGTAGCTTGGATAGTAATAATAATAATAATAATAATAATAATAACGGAGTAATGCCACGAGGCATTCAGTAAAACGATAAACCCAGACTGGCTAAATCAATATCAAGTGTATAAAAATCAGCGAAGGAATGCAAGGAAAGAGAAATAAAGATGATGTACGCATAAAGGATTCTGTTCGATCCTTTGTTCGCGAAAAGTGTTCTGCTGCGATTCAAAACCGATTAAGCAGGGAATAGCACTTACAGCAGTCTCTTAAGTGGTGGCCGCTTACGTCGGCCTCGAGTTGAGCCTTGAAGCGATTGCCATCAGAGAAAAAAGAATAAATCAATTTCCACAGAAAAAAAGAAAATTTAAACATTATTCTTGAAGTGTGAAGTTTGAGCGAGAAAAAAAGAATGAATCAATTTCCACAGAAAAAAAAAATTTAAAACATTATTCTTGATGTGTGAAGTTTGAGCGAGAAAAAAAGAATGAATCAATTTCCACAGAAAAAAAAAATTAAACATTATTCTTGATGTGTGAAGTTTGAGCGAGATAAAAAGAATGAATCAATTTCCACAGAAAAAAAAATTAAAACATTATTCTTGATGTGTGAAGTTTGAGCGAGAAAAAAAAGAATAAATCAATTTCCACAGAAAAAAAAATTTAAAACATTATTCTTGATGTGTGAAGTTTGAGCGAGAAAAAAAGAATGAATCAATTTCCACAGAAAATAAAAAATTTAAAACATTATTCTTGATGTGTGAAGTTTGAGCGAGAAAAAAAGAATGAATCAATTTCCACAGAAAAAAAAAATTAAACATTATTCTTGATGTGTGAAGTTTGAGCGAGAAAAAAGAATAAATCAATTTCCACAGAAGAAAAAAAAATTTAAAACATTATTCTTGATGTGTGATAGCCAGTTGGTCATTGCGAAAAATTATAAAAGATTTTATAGATAAAAAAGGCTTTTTGTGGGTACATTTGCGTATCTAAATTAACATTATAATTATACACATACATAAACATGCAGGCATTCATTCACAAACATACACAAACACACACACCCATATATACAGTATATATATATATATATATATATATATATATATATATATATATATATATATATATATAATGTAGATATATATACAGTATATATATATATATATATATATATATATATATATATATAATGTAGATATATATACAGTATATATATATATATATATATATATATATATATATATATATATATACACATATATATATATATATATATATATATAATGTAGATATATATATACAGTATATATATATATATATATATATATATATATATATATATATATATATATATATATATATATATATATTGGTGTGTGTGTGTGTGTGTGTGCGCGCGCACGTGGTAACAAACTAAAGAAAGATCTATGGCCCCAAGCCACTTGATAACTTCCCCACGTTGCAGGGGTGAGAGGATACTATCTTTTTTCAGTTATTCCAAATGAGTGAAAATAGGATTGCCATTGGCTTCACGTAAATCACTCGTTTGTCATCTATGGGAATTTCCTCCGAGAAGCTTCCACTTTTCACTATAGTCCATTTCTTTTATCGAGGCATATTTGCACCGACTCGCAGGGGTGCACTTTTAGCTGGGAAAAGTTTCCGGATCGCTGATTGGTTGGACAAGATAATTCTAACCAATCAGCGATCAGGAAACTTTTCCTAGCTAAAAGGGCACCCCTGCGAGTCGGTGCAAATATGCCACGATAAAAGAAATGGACTATAGGCCCTTGTACCAACCGTGTGTCACACAATTGTACACCCTCCTCCGCTTGAAGAGCAGAACAGTGAAGCCCAAACCACGCCCAGTAACGTTGGCACATTGTATCTGTAGAAGTCCACTCCAAGGTCTAGCCTGATGTACATGGAATTGGGCTCATCTCCCATTTTCTTCTTCTTCTTGTTTTGGGTTTAAATCCAACCCTCCACTGAAGTCGAGTGAACTACTCCTCGGGCGGGTCCATATTAATCATCTAACGAAACATATTCATTATAACTTATACAATTCTTTGATTGTAGCATCTTCCAAATCATATGATCTTGTGAAAAGTAATGTCTTTAGTTTCTTCTTAAATTCAGTTGCTCCCTTTAGGTCCTTCATTTCAGTTGGCAGTTTATTATAATGTCTAGGCGCACAGTAGCTAAAAGCCCTTTCACCAAATTTATTATTTGTTCTTGGTTCAGATAGCCTACGTTTGTCACTCATGTGTCTTGTGTTAACATTTGTTTCTAGTTCTAGTTTATTCAGGCATTCTTTTAGATATTTTGGTTCATTTTGGTTCATTATCTTAAACGTTAGTAAGAGTAGCTTGTATTCAATTCTCGCTTTTACCGGTAGCCAGTGTAATTTAATTAATGCATTTTCTCAACTTAAGAGATTCACAGCCCTTAGGGGCAGAACATTAGAATCCCAAGACATTGGTACTTCACGGGGCAATAGTGACAAGACGTAGGCCTATTATAAGGCGTGCTATCAACGGGAAGTAGTAAAGTTTATCTGAATGACCTGACATCTACTTTTTTTATATAATTTTGAAGCCATACAGTTCTGTTCACTGTCTGTATTCGTTGTGGATGACTTTAAAAATACCAGAAAGGTTAATCCAAATTACTACTGTAGACAATAAGTAGACATAGTTATCAATCGAACTTAACCACGACATAGTTATCAATTTAACTTAACCACCGAATCTGACCAGTTCTGTAATCGTTAGTGCCCATAACTCAAATAATTGATTTTCACTCCATCTGAAATTTTTACGACAGGACTTTGATGGTAAATGAACGTCTGTGCGATTTTAAAATGAAAATATCTCAAATGAAATACGAATGGAAAATAAAATTACAGATATGTGATTGAAAGAGATTAGGGAGAGTCCTTCAAAATTTCTTTCGGCATGAGAGTAGAATGAAGTCGTAGGATATATCATTCTTTAACTCGTGTGCTATTTTAACAAAGAGCAGGTGCTCGGCTTGCTCAAAAGGTTTTATATTCAATCATAAGTGAAAATGATAATAAGGAAATTTTTGGAAACAGCGACAACAACAAAAACTAATAGTATACACAGCAGGAAATTATTATTATTATTATTATTATTATTAGCTAAGCTACAACCCTAGTTGGAAAAGCAAGATGCTATAAGCCCAAGGGCTTCAACAAGGAAAAATAACCCAGTGAGGAAAGGAACTAAGGCAATAAATAAACGATATAAGAAGTAATGAACAATTAAAATAAAATATTTTTAAAAAATAACATCAATACAGATATTTCATATATAAAATATAAAAAGACTTATGTCAGCCTGTTCAAAATAAAATAATTTACTCCGAGTTTGAACTTTTGACGTTTTACTGATTCAACTACCCGATTAGGGAGATCATTCCACAAATTTGTCACAGCTGGAATAAAACTTCTAGAGTACTGGTGTAGTATTGAGCCTCATGATGGAAAAGGCCTGACTATTAGAATTAACTGCCTACCTAGTATCACAAAACAGGATGGTACTGTCTGAGAAGATCTGAATATAAAGGATGGTCAGAATTATGAAAAATCTTATGCAACATCCATAACGAACTAATTGAACGATGGTGCCAGAGATTAATATCTAGATCAGGAATAAGAAATTTAATAGATACTACAAAAGGAAGAGAAACTAAACAATATAATGATAATGGATATAATGGGGTCAATCATTATGAAAAATGTGATGATAGTGGTGACCTTAGCAGCCACAATAAAAGCAACATGAGTGACGAAAACCAGACAAAAAAAGAGAGGAACCAAAAAAAGCCTATTCATCTGCAAATACCACAAAAGCATACCCCTCGACCGACACAGGATAAAACGGATTTTGAGCGAAGCGAAAAATCTATTTTTGGGTGAGATAGCCATGACGTCCTGATGGAAGGTTCCTTCAGTAGCTTCCTAAGGGTATATATGACTACAGTAGATATTCCCAGAGAATTAAACTAGATGTTTCACTGAATTCTAACTTCTGGCGCGAGTACCCATAAGGTTTCCCTTTAGGATATCTTATAATAACAGGGGACGTATGCTTGACACGCCACATAGCTATCTGCACCCCACATAGCGTTTACGCTTCGAGGGGGAAGTGTGGCAAGTATGGGAGGAGCCGTTACAAAACTCTCCTCCTTCGTTACTGTTACGGTACTCGGCGACATCACATCCGGCCGCGATGTTGGATTGATGCCGCTAGAGCGCGCTTTCCTCATTGCCAATAACATTGCTCTACACATAACATGATATTCCTAAGGAGGCACAGCTGTTAATATGACATTGACATTATTGAGGGCATACATACAAGGAGAGGTCACTGTGCACCAGTCAATTGGCACTTGTCATAAAGAAAAACCCAAAAAAAAAATCCTAATAATTGAAAAATTAACGTTCAAATGGCCTCTTCAGAAACGTTTTGAGACAATATGAGAAAAAACAATATAAACTTCCCTTGGAATATAAAGACAAGTATATATATATATATATATATATATATATATATATATATATATATATATATACATATATATATATATAATATATTATATAATATATATATATATATATATATATACCCGCTATATATATATATATATATATATATATACCCGCTATATATATATATATATATATATATATATATATATATATATATAAATATATATATATATATATATATATATATATATATACTGTATATATTAGATATATATCAAATATATCTGTGAGTGTCCTGCTGCTTCCTCCGATGCCTTAGATGACCGCGGAGGTAGCAGCAGTAGGGGATTCAGCATTATGAAGCTTCATCTGTGGTGGATAATGTGGGAGGGTGGGCTGTGGCACCCTAGTAGTACCAGCTGGAAGAACGTAGAGAGTAGAGGTCCCCTTTTTTGTTTTGTCTCATTTGTTGATGTCGGCTACCCCCCAAAATTGGGGGAAGTGCCTTGGTATATGTATGTATGTATGATCTGTGAGTGTATGTGGTGGCTCAATAAAGTAAGTCATGCAGAGGATCGGTACTGAAAAGAGGAAAAAGATTCTAGAAGGAAAGTAGGTATAGCTATTGGAAGAGCGGCGGAGCAATTGAGAGAAAGACTAGGAACAGGGGAAGTATATCGATAAGATTTCAAACTTGAGTAAAAGGCAGACAGGATTTGAGTCAAATTAGAGTTATCAAGGATTGAGATGGAAATATATTACATAAGGATGAAGACATCAAGAGGAAATGGAGAGAATTATTTTAACAATTATTGAATACTGAAAATGAGAGAGAGGAGTCATGAAAAGCACAAAGGGTGGAGTGGCCAGTGATGGGGATGCGGATTACAGAAGCAGGGTTGCCAGTTTGGCCTTTTCAGGCCCCCCCAAAAACGCCTTAAATTTGCCCTTTTTAAAAATTGGTTGGCCTTTAGTATATGAAAAAAGGCGGGCCTTGAACAACTATCGAATACTGAAAATGAGAGTCATGAAAAGAACAAAGGGTGGAGTGGCCAGTGATGCAGATGCGGATTACAGAACAGGTTTGCCAGTTTGGCCTTTTTCAGGCCCCCCCAAAAACGCCTTAAATTTGCCCTTTTTAAAAATTGGTTGGCCTTTAGTATATGAAAAAAGGCGGGCCTTAAATACGATATATTTGGCATTTTCTACTAGTGGGTTGGCTTTTTAAAGCTTCTGTTGATTAGACGTTGGCCTATTCTCATTTAGAAAAACTGGCAACCAGGTACAGAAGTGAAGCAGGCATTGAGTAAAATGAAAAATGGTAAGCGGCAGGTCCATCGGAGTTTCAAATTGAAATGGTCAAGATACTGGCTACAGAGGGGGAAGAATGGATGCTTATATAAGAGCAATATGGGGAAGGAAATAATGCCTAAAGACTGAGAGGAGAATCTAATAATATCTATATTCAAGTAGAAAGGTGATGCCATGGAATATGGTAACTACAAGGGAATTAAACTAACAGAACAAGGTTTGAAAGTTTTTGAGAGGGTACTAGATGAGAGATTGAGATTGTACATTGGGAAACAGCTGTATGGATTCATGAGTGGGAGAGGGACATTGGATGCCATCTTTATAGTAAGGTTGCTATAAGAAAAGAGGCTAGAGGAAAACCAGAAGCTTTTCTATGATTTTGTAGATCTAAAGAATGCTAATGACTGATCTAAGGAATGCTAATGACAGAATACCAAGATGTTTTGGAGATTAAGGAAGAGGAAAGTCCCAGAAGAGTTGGTTAGAATAGTAGAGATGGTGTACAAAAGAACAAAGACAAAAGTAATAACAGCTGTTGGGGATACAGAAACATTTGAAGTTATTGCTGGAGTACACCAGGGTGACGTCAGCATTAAGCCCATTTTTATTTGTGGTGGTCATGGATGTTGTTAAGTGAAGAGATCAGAAATGAAGAGTTGTGGGAGTTTAAGAATTACTATATGCAGGTGATTTGGTGATTACCGCTGAAAATTAGGAAAGCTTACATAAAAGGGTTGTAGAAGTTGAGGGAGTTGGCAGGAGTGGAATGTGATAAAAAAATGCCAATTAAGCTAAAAGTCAAGACCTATAGCACAGTAATAAGACTAGTGTTAATGTACGGAACGGTAACGTGGGCTCTAAGACAAAAAGAGGAACCGACGCTTTAGGGAACAGAGATGAGAATGCTGATGTGGATTATGGGAATATCTCTTCTTGAAAGATTGGAAAATGATGAAATAAGAAGAATGAAAGGCATAGTAAATATTACAGAGGTGATAAGAGTATCATGACTGAGATGGAGTGAGCACGTATTGAAGATGGATGGTGGGGAGGGAATGAGGAGAGCTTTGGAGGAACCTGTTAGGGGGAGATGATCAAGAGAGAGGCAGAGAATTAGATGGCGAGATAAGGCGAAGGATGTTATAGAGAGAAGGGGTTTGGTGGAAGAGAATGCCTTTTGTACCAACCGTGTGTCACACGATCGTACATAGTAATGACATTTCATTTTGTGTATATATTATGCTTGTATCTTCGCTCTCCCCTCGCAATGACAAGAACCTGAAATAACATGTGTGTTTTTCTCACCATTAACTGTTAACCGGTGCAGTGTCGGTTGAACACGAAATTGCCTGTTATGTCTTTTGTGCCCTTTTTGCCTGGAGTTTATGTATATAAAAACGGATGTTCTGTAATAAAGTGACTCAGCTGCTTTCATCCTGCCTTTGAGTCACAACCTTCTCTCGGCCCGTCACATTGGTGACCCGGGAGTGACTTGCTCCTCCCGCCACTCCCCCCCACCCCCCCACTGTTACTATGACGCTCTCAAAACATATCTCCTGCAGCAGTACTAACCGTCGCCAGCCGCCCGAATAGCAAGGCTTTCTCAGCTCTCTCAACAACTGTTGGGGGACCAAAGGGCTTCGCTCACCCTCAGGGAAATAACCAGTATCACTCGCCTGCAACCTGCCGCAGACGGCTCTCCTCGTGAGGTGAACCTACTTCATGCCCTTTGGGTAAGCCGTTTACCCAAACCTGTACGTGCTGCCATACCCAATGTCAATAGTTTACCCATAAAGGACTTGATGACCAAAGCCGACGCCCTTATGGACAGCCACTTCACGACCTTCAAGACCTCCATCAACGCCTCCACTCCTGACGAAGAGGACACCTATTCAACGTTAACCGAAGCTGACGTGAATGCCGCAGGACACACACGCCTATGAATGCCGTAGGATACACACGCCTATGAATGCCATAGGACACGCCTATGAATGCCGTAGGACACACACGCCTATGAATGCCATAGGACACACACGCCTATGAATGCCGTAGGACACACACGCCTATGAATGCCGTAGGACACACACACCTACCCTTTGACGAGCCGGAGCGGAAACAAAGCCACCCATCATCCGCCACTCGCTCGGGCCCCAACCAACAACTTCTACAGCTACTCACTGCCGCCCATCGGCCGCAGTTTTGCTACTAGCACTCCAGATCAGGGCGCCCTATTTAACATGTACAGTATGTCATTTTTAGGGGGGAACCATGTACCAACCGTGTGTCACACGATCGTACATAGTAATGATATTTCATTTTGTGTATATATTATGCTTGTATCTTCGCTCTCCCCTCGCACTGACAAGAACTTGAAATAACATGTCTGTTTTCTCACCGTTAACTGTTAACCGGTGCGGTGTCAGTTGAACATGAAATTGCCTGTTATGTCTTTTGTGCCCTTTTTGCCTGGAGTTTATGTATATAAAAACGGATGTTCTGTAATAAAGTGACTCAGTTGCTTTCTTCCTGCCTTTGAGTCACAACCTTCTCTCGGCTCGTCACACTTTGATAGAAGGCATTGGAGAGAACGCATCAGGCAACCGACCCCTTAATGTAGGGAATAGGGATAACGGTGGAAAAGAAAAAGAAGCATATGGTGGCTCAATGGTTTCAGATTTAAAACCCTGCTCAAGTCTGATAGATTTTATTGAACCCTGGCCCAACATCCTGTGAGTTAAGGGTGTGCCATGGTGGAGTGAGGATTTCTGGAACTATTGCTTAGAAGTCTAACCAACTGTAAAAGAGAAACATGTCAAGGATAACTTTAAGTTTCCTTGGGCTGGTAACCTTTCTACTAAATGTTGACTGAAAAGGTAAAAGAGTGTATTTTACTGGCGCAAGCTCTT
>NC_090725.1:1445062-1455062 GCF_036898095.1 Palaemon carinicauda | reverse complement strand
GTTATTAATGTTTAGATGAATTTCATATGATTTATTCTTTTTGTGAATTATTAATAGAATTTATATTCATTATGGGCGTTTGATTGACTGATTGATTTAAAGTTTTCAGGCATCCAAATGGGCGTTTGAAAAGACCATCTTTAAGGATTTACAGAAAATTAACTTTAAGATAAAGATTGAAATGAACAAAGATCCCAGGAACAAATACATTTCTTTTAAAAGAAAAAAAATGACACTTAGGTATGAGTTATTCTTTTTTGTGAATTATTAATGGAATTTAAATTCATTATGGGCATTTGAAAAGACCATCTTTAAGGATTTACGGAAAATTAACTTTAAGACAAAGATTGAAATGAACAAAGATCCAAGGAACAAATACATTTCTAATGAGTTATTGTTTTTTGTGAATTATTAATAGAATTTAGATTCATAATGGGCATTTGAAAAGACCATCTCTAAGGATTTACAGAAAATTAACTTTAAGACAAAGATTGAAATGAACAAAGATCCCAGGAACAAATACATTTCTTTTAAAAGAAAAAAAAATGACACTTAGGAAAGAAATTTACGTCATGGAAGATCTAGGGTTAGGGTATGCAACATAAAAATTAATGGAGCAATAGTTTTTAGAGGTGTTTAACGTGCTGCTAGTGAGCCTTCTTTATAGGTGTTTAAACAACTAAGAGATGCTCATCCACAATTCCATCATCAAATAATGAAAGGGGCAGTTGTCACGTTATTCTTATTTAGATGTTCATCCACAATTCCATCATCAAATAATGAAAGGGGCAGTTGTCACGTTATTCTCATTTAGAAGTTCGTCCACAACTCCATAATCAAATAACGAAAGGGGCAGTTGTCACGCTATTCTTATTCAGAAGTTCGTCCACAACTCCATGATCAAATAATGAAAGGGGCGGCTGTCACGTTATTCTTATATAGAAGTTCGTCCACAACTCCAATATCAAATAATGAAAGGGGCGGCAGTCACGTTATTCTTATATAGAAGTTCGTCCACAATTCCAAGATCAAATAATGAAAGGGGCGGCTGTCACGTTATTCTTATTTAGAAGTTCGTCCACAACTCCATGATCAAATAATGAAAGGGGCGGCTGTCACGTTATTCTTATTTAGAAGTTCGTCCACAACTCCATAATCAAATAATGAAAGGGGCGGCTGTCACGTTATTCTTATTTAGAAGTTCGTCCACAACTCCATAATCAAATAATGAAAGGGGCGGCTGTCACGTTATTCTTATTTAGAAGTTCGTCCACAACTCCATAATCAAATAATGAAAGGGGCGGCTGTCACGTTATTCTTATTTAGAAGTTCGTCCACAACTCCATAATCAAATAATGAAAGGGGCGGCTGTCACGTTATTCTTATTTAGAAGTTCGTCCACAACTCCATAATCAAATAATGAAAGGGGCGGCTGTCACGTTATTCTTATTTAGAAGTTCGTCCACAACTCCATAATCAAATAATGAAAGGGGCGGCTGTCACGTTATTCTTATTTAGAAGTTCGTCCACAACTCCATAATCAAATAATGAAAGGGGCGGCTGTCACGTTATTCTTATATAGAAGTTCGTCCACAATTCCAAGATCAAATAATGAAAGGGGCGGCTGTCACGTTATTCTTATTTAGAAGTTCGTCCACAACTCCATGATCAAATAACGAAAGGGGCGGCTGTCACGTTATTCTTATTTAGAAGTTCGTCCACAACTCCATGATCAAATAACGAAAGGGGCGGCTGTCACGTTATTCTTATTTAGAAGTTCGTCCACAACTCCATGATCAAATAACGAAAGGGGCGGCTGTCACGTTATTCTTATATAGAAGTTCGTCCACAACTCCAAGATCAAATAATGAAAGGGGCGCTGAAAGGGGCGGCTGTCACGTTATTCTTATTTAGAAGTTCGTCCACAATTCCAAGATCAAATAATGAAAGGGGCGGCTGTCACGTTATTCTTATTTAGAAGTTCGTCCACAACTCCATGATCAAATAACGAAAGGGGCGGCTGTCACGTTATTCTTATTTAGAAGTTCGTCCACAACTCCATAATCAAATAATGAAAGGGGCGGCTGTCACGTTATTCTTATATAGAAGTTCGTCCACAATTCCAAGATCAAATAATGAAAGGGGCGGCTGTCACGTTATTCTTATTTAGAAGTTCGTCCACAACTCCATAATCAAATAATGAAAGGGGCGGCTGTCACGTTATTCTTATATAGAAGTTCGTCCACAATTCCAAGATCAAATAATGAAAGGGGCGGCTGTCACGTTATTCTTATTTAGAAGTTCGTCCACAATTCCATTATCAAATAACGAAAGGGGCGGCTGTCACGTTATTCTTATTTAGAAGTTCGTCCACAACTCCATAATCAAATAATGAAAGGGGCGGCTGTCACATTATTCTTATATAGAAGTTCGTCCACAATTCCAAGATCAAATAATGAAAGGGGCGGCTGTCACGTTATTCTTATTTAGAAGTTCGTCCACAACTCCATAATCAAATAATGAAAGGGGCGCTGAAAGGGGCGGCTGTCACGTTATTCTTATTTAGAAGTTCGTCCACAACTCCATAATCAAATAATGAAAGGGGCGCTGAAAGGGGCGGCTGTCACGTTATTCTTATTTAGAAGTTCGTCCACAATTCCAAGATCAAATAATGAAAGGGGCGGCTGTCACGTTATTCTTATTTAGAAGTTCGTCCACAACTCCATAATCAAATAATGAAAGGGGCGGCTGTCACGTTATTCTTATATAGAAGTTCGTCCACAATTCCAAGATCAAATAATGAAAGGGGCGGCTGTCACGTTATTCTTATTTAGAAGTTCGTCCACAATTCCAAGATCAAATAATGAAAGGGGCGGCTGTCACGTTATTCTTATTTAGAAGTTCGTCCACAATTCCAAGATTAAATAATGAAAGGGGCGGCTGTCACGTTATTCTTATTTAGAAGTTCGTCCACAACTCCATGATCAAATAACGAAAGGGGCGGCTGTCACGTTATTCTTATATAGAAGTTCGTCCACAACTCCAAGATCAAATAATGAAAGGGGCGCTGAAAGGGGCGGCTGTCACGTTATTCTTATTTAGAAGTTCGTCCACAATTCCAAGATCAAATAATGAAAGGGGCGGCTGTCACGTTATTCTTATTTAGAAGTTCGTCCACAACTCCAAGATCAAATAATGAAAGGGGCGCTGAAAGGGGCGGCTGTCACGTTATTCTTATTTAGAAGTTCGTCCACAATTCCAAGATTAAATAATGAAAGGGGCGGCTGTCACGTTATTCTTATTTAGAAGTTCGTCCACAACTCCATGATCAAATAACGAAAGGGGCGGCTGTCACGTTATTCTTATTTAGAAGTTCGTCCACAACTCCATAATCAAATAATGAAAGGGGCGGCTGTCACGTTATTCTTATTTAGAAGTTCGTCCACAATTCCAAGATTAAATAATGAAAGGGGCGCTGAAAGGGGCGGCTGTCACGTTATTCTTATTTAGAAGTTCGTCCACAACTCCAAGATCAAATAATGAAAGGGGCGCTGAAAGGGGCGGCTGTCACGTTATTCTTATTTAGAAGTTCGTCCACAATTCCAAGATTAAATAATGAAAGGGGCGCTGAAAGGGGCGGCTGTCACGTTATTCTTATATAGAAGTTCGTCCACAACTCCAAGATCAAATAATGAAAGGGGCGCTGAAAGGGGCGGCTGTCACGTTATTCTTATTTAGAAGTTCGTCCACAATTCCAAGATCAAATAATGAAAGGGGCGGCTGTCACGTTATTCTTATTTAGAAGTTCGTCCACAACTCCATGATCAAATAATGAAAGGGGCGGCTGTCACGTTATTCTTATTTAGAAGTTCGTCCACAACTCCATAATCAAATAATGAAAGGGGCGGCTGTCACGTTATTCTTATTTAGAAGTTCGTCCACAATTCCAAGATTAAATAATGAAAGGGGCGCTGAAAGGGGCGGCTGTCACGTTATTCTTATTTAGAAGTTCGTCCACAACTCCAAGATCAAATAATGAAAGGGGCGCTGAAAGGGGCGGCTGTCACGTTATTCTTATTTAGAAGTTCGTCCACAATTCCAAGATTAAATAATGAAAGGGGCGCTGAAAGGGGCGGCTGTCACGTTATTCTTATATAGAAGTTCGTCCACAACTCCAAGATCAAATAATGAAAGGGGCGCTGAAAGGGGCGGCTGTCACGTTATTCTTATTTAGAAGTTCGTCCACAATTCCAAGATCAAATAATGAAAGGGGCGGCTGTCACGTTATTCTTATTTAGAAGTTCGTCCACAACTCCATGATCAAATAATGAAAGGGGCGGCTGTCACGTTATTCTTATTTAGAAGTTCGTCCACAACTCCATGATCAAATAATGAAAGGGGCGGCTGTCACGTTGTTCTTATTTAGAAGTTCGTCCACAACTCCATGATCAAATAATGAAAGGGGCGGCTGTCACGTTGTTCTTATTTAGAAGTTCGTCCACAACTCCATAATCAAATAATGAAAGGGGCGGCTGTCACGTTATTCTTATTTAGAAGTTCGTCCACAACTCCATGATCAAATAATGAAAGGGGCGGCTGTCACGTTGTTCTTATTTAGAAGTTCGTCCACAACTCCATGATCAAATAATGAAAGGGGCGGCTGTCACGTTGTTCTTATTTAGAAGTTCGTCCACAACTCCATGATCAAATAACGAAAGGGGCGGCTGTCACGTTGTTCTTATTTAGAAGTTTGTCCACAACTCCATAATCAAATAACGAAAGGGGCGGCTGTCACGTTATTCTTATTTAGAAGTTCATCCACAACTCCATAATCAAATAATGAAAGGGGCAGTTGTCACGTTATTCATATTTTAGCCACGCAGTAATACGAATTAAACTGCTGAAACCTAATGATACTTCCAAAGGAGGTTAATTTTTGTCGTTGTTTGAAATATGTAAAGAACGTTTCTTTACTTTGTAAGACAACTGGTCTGTCCATTTCATGCCAGCATTAAAATATCCCTCTGGACTTTCTGAGTAGATTTCACAAGTGGGAAATTTTGATTGCAAAAAATACTATAAGTAACACAAATACTTTCCTTTATGAATGGAAGTACATTTAGGTATATGAAAAGACCATAAATCGATTGTGGTATCAATAAATAAAAACATGGACTATCCACCTTTCAGTATAAAAGACTAATTCTATAAATCACCGATTCATAAAGTAATCTGAACATTTAATTCAGTGGTTCCCAACCTGGGGGGAAATTTTCCCCTGGGGGGAAATATGAAGCTTCCAGGGGGGAAATAATCACACTACCTACTAACTAAAAGAAGCGAAAAATGTCCTCATAGTACATGCGGCAATTTGTTTTTAGCCATTCAATAGTGATATGATCATATCAGTTCTCACTGACATGATATTCAAGGGGAGAATTGGAGTGTCATGCCCATTTCTCAGGCCGGTGAGTGAGCATGAGGGCTGGGTGGGGCATGAAGGGGGAAATCTGGATGGATGAACTGGGTGCAGGGGGGAAATGACAGAAAAAAGGTTGGGAACCACTGATTTAATTGATATGCACAAACAGTAAAATAATGCCCACTCACTTACTTCCCTGTCTGCCTGCTGCAGAGTGAAGAGAGCATGGTGAGGTTACCCGACTTCAGATGTGGCTCGCAGGTGACGACGTATTCAAGTGATTTCTCCTCGAGCAGCTACGAAGGTCTTTCCAGCCAGTATTTTGATGCCAGATCATCTCTGTCAGCTCCAGTTGAACTACTCTCTGAGGTAATGGAATTCAGTTCAGCATTTGTTTTCAAATAAAATATCTTAATGCCATAAACTATACAAATCTTAGAATTACACTTTTTGTGGCAAACTATTGTTTTTGTATCAAAGCAGTGATTGACATTTGGCGACTTATTTCCTTATTCTTTTGTTATGCTGACACTCAGTAGAAATCTTAGCTTAAAAACTATTCTCTATACAGCCATATATCACGTATTAAAATGGGTAGATATATATATATATATATATATATATATATATATATATATATATATATATATATATAAATATATATATAAATAAATATATATATATATATATATATATATATAAATATATATATACTGTATATATATATATATATATATATATATATATAAATATATATATATACTGTATATATATATATATATATATATATATATATATATATATATATATATATATATACTGTATATATATACTGTATATATATATATATATATATATATATATATATATATATATATATATACTGTATATATATATATATATATATATATATATATATATATATATCAATTATTTCAAGGCAATACTTTTACAGTTTTCTGTATCTCTCTTGTCTTCAGGGAAAGAGTATTGAAGGGATACTCATTCCGACAGCTGTTTCAGCCAATACCTAATGGTTGTCGTCAGGGCATTTCTAATAGGAAATCATTACCGTTATATAAAGGCATTGTATTCATACAAACGAAAATTAAAAGATATATAAAAAGAAATATAAGAACAAAAATACCTCAAAAAAAACATATATGAAAATTTTAAGATATTTTGATCAAAATTTATGAAAATACTACTGAAGACAGTTCAATATTTAATAGTTTCAAAATTCCAACACAGACCTTGTGCTAAAGAAAAATTTTGATTCTCAACAGTCATACACCAGTTCTTAAGGTTTAGGGATAAGTTCTGGAGGCACGGTGCTAAATGCCCTCCTGCTATGACTTAGTCTGAGAAAACTTGAATGTTCAACACGGGTTTGTAACGGGCCGAGAGAAGGTTGTAAACTCAAAGGCAGTGTGAAAGCAACTGATTTAATTTATTAGAGAACACTCTCCTTTATATACAAAACCTCAAGGCAACAGGAAATTACATGTTCGAGAAACAGACAATGTTACATAGGAGAAACGCAGACATGTTTATTCTGGTTCTTTTTAGTGCGAGGGGAGAGCGAAGATACAAGCATAATATATACAAAATGAATTATGTACGATAGTGTGACACACGGTTGGTACATGGCTCCCCCCCTAAAAATGACATACTGTACATGTTAAATAGGGCACCCTGATCTAGAGAGGCGAACTGTAGGCGGGTCATCTGGCAGAAGATAAGCAGGTTTTAGACGATCAATGGAGACCCAGTCTAGTGACCCGAACACCCAGCCTTCTCCATGTACCAACCATGTGTCACACGATCGTACAGGTTGCTGCATCCTGCTGTAACCGTTTCAGCACTCTCCGGCCTCCGTGATAAGATTGTACCAACCGTGTGTCACACAATTGTACATAATTATTTGTACATAATTATTTTGTATATATTATGCTTGTATCTGCGCTCTTCCCTCGCACTAAAAAGAACCTGAATGATCATGTCTCCGGTTTTGCTCTGAACATTGTCTGTCTCTCGAACATGTTATATCCTGTTGCCTTGAGGTTTTGTATATAAAGGAGAGTGTTCCTTAATAAACAACTCAGTTGATTGCATCCTGCCTTTGAGTTCACAACCCTCACTCGGCACCGTCACAAGATCATTATCCTCCAGCTCAAGAACTCTGGAACTCTAACAAGAATTTTGAAGCTGTATCAAAGATCTAGATATTTTCAGTAACATTTTTAAGAATTATTGTTTACAATATCATCAGATATTCGTATTTGCTCTTCTAGGTCTGTAGATTTCTTTCAATTTTTGTATGAATGCGCTGTGATTATATAAGGATAATGATTTATTTGTAGAGATGGCCCGACGAAAGCTATTAGTTATTGGCTAAAACCACTGTTGGTAAGAGTTGAATTATAGATGGAGCATCATAGTAACAAGTTCAGTTTTATCCTTCAAAATTAGAAAAATACTGCCATATATAAATATATGTATATATATATATATATATATATATATATATATATATATATATATATATATATATATATACATATATATATATACATATATGTATATACTTTATATATATATATATATATATATACTTTATATATATATATATATATGTATATATATACATATATGTATATACTTTATATATATATATATATATATATATATATATATATATATATACTTTATATATATATATATATATATATATATATATGTATATATATATATATATATATATATCACGAAATAAAATCTATGACTATTAGGATATATATATATATATATATATATATATATATATATATAATGTATATATATATATATAAATATATATAAATATATATATATATATATATATATATATATATATATATATATATATATACAACGGAATAAAATCTACAACTATTAGGATACGTTCAATTTCAAAAGATAACCTTTCTTTCCCAACGTATTCATCATCTTCGTCTTTGTTCCTTTCAGTTTCTGTCAGCGCTGATGTCTCGTGACTACGAAGATGCCTTGAACCTGTGTCAGTCAAGTAAGTGAAGACCCACTGAAGGGAAAAAAAAGATTTGCGTCTCATCAACCGATTCATGGTTCAGACTCGGGAACCGAATGGGCGAACAAACCTTTTATTTCCTATAGTCCATTTCTTTTATCGAGGCAGATTTGCACCGACTCGCAACGGTGCCCTTTTAGCTGGGAAAATTTTCCTGATCGCTGATTGGTTAGAATGATCTTGTCCAACCAATCAGCGATCCGGAAACTTTTCCGAGCTAAAAGGGCACCGCTGCGAGTCGGTACCCTTTTAGCTCGGAAAATTTTCCTGATCGCTGATTGGTTAGAATTATCTCGTCCAACCAATTAGCGATCAGGAAACTTTTCCGAGCTAAAAGGGCACCGCTGCGAGTCGGTGCAAATATGCCTCGCTAAAAGAAATTGACTATAGTTGCCCGAACGCAGATGAAAGGAACCGTTTGTGGTGTGGTTCACAGATTTGAATGATCATTCTTTTATGGACTGACGTTGATCATATACAAAACTATAGTCTATTTCTTTTAGCGATGCATATTTGCACCGACTCGCGGCGGTGCCCTTTTAGCTCGTTAAAGTTTCCTGATCGCTGATTGGTTGGACGAGATAATTCTAACCAATCAGCGACCAGGAAACTTTTCCCAGCTAAAAGGGCACCGCCGCGAGTCGGTGCAAATATGCATCGCTAAAAGAAATGGACTTTTTTTTTTTTATAACTGATCGCTGAATCAGTAAGACTTTACTGTTCTGAATAAATCTGAGGGAAGAAAATTCTGGTTGCCATTCAAATAAACATTTGCAGGTTTTATTTACGAATCTGAAATACCAAGTAGTTTTCATAATTTTGCTTATAAATATAACTAGACTTTGCTTATGCAAGATAACGCGAACAGTATTTCATTTTGACATTCCTAAATAGTAAAATACGAAATAAAATAAAATTTTGCTTATTTCATATTTTTACATATAACTAAAAATCAAACAAAGAAAAAGTGAGGACAAAATTATTACTATGTTTTCATCCTGCAATGAAATCACTCCTCTTATTTTTTTTTTTTTTACTACTGAAGAACTCAAAAATGTTCATAAAATTTTGCTAATTTCTTTATGTTTTTACATATAACTAAAAATCAAACAAAGAAAATGTGAGGACAAAATTATTACCATGTTTTCATCCTGCAATGAAATCACTCCTCTTTTTTTTTTTTTTTTTTTTTTACTTTCGAAGGTCTCAAAAATGTTCATAATATTGAAGCGAGAATTATGCTCGAGTAAAATTGTGTAAATCATGCAACAGCGAGATTTCACGCTTTACCACACACCCCGTCTGACCATTGCACAATTTTGCTGGACATGACGTTTCGAGCGTTATTAGAAAAGGGACAGCATTTTAGACCCTGAATGCTTTGATTCAAAGGGGAATTCATACTCGTGTGTGCATATACCGTGTATATGTATGTATATATATATATATATATATATATATATATATATATATATATATATATATATATA
>NC_090725.1:1432562-1440062 GCF_036898095.1 Palaemon carinicauda | reverse complement strand
TTATAAATTCCCTGATTTTAATTGTTACATAAAGAAAAAATGGTCCTTGGAGTGGAGGGAAGGCAGCAGGCTATAAAGTAAGCGATCAATTTATAAATTCCCTGATTTTAATTGTTACATAAAGAAAAAATGGTCCTTGGAGTGGAGGGAAGGCAGCAGGCTATAAAGTAAGCGATCAATTTATAAATTCCCTGATTTTAATTGTTAAATATAGAAGAAATGGTGATTGCATAAAGAGGATAGATTCAAGGGGCAAATTGAGGCAAAGTTAAACTTTGATTGGAAATATGCTTCAAGCATCTTCGTTGACTTCATCTTGAAATCATTTTCTTTTATATTTCTTACAGATTATAAAACGGAAACTTAAACAGTATAGGAGCGTCTTGTAGAAATACTAAAAGGGTATCGTTAAGGATCAAATAATCCAATACAAATTTAGTAAAGAATATACATTATCAAATTGCTATATTTTATGGGTCAAGGAAAACGATATATGAAAAATTAAATATTAAAGCTGGACAGCCGATAATGGTAATGATAATACACTTAATTGATCCGTGAAGTTATCATGTAATTCACAACAGTACTAAAAATGTCTTACTTAAATAAGGATACTTTTCGAGTATACAATAATTATAACCCCGCTCACAAGCTATGAAAACCTTTCACTTCCTATCATTCCAGTTACCAAAATTAATAACACCAATAATAATAACATGAGTATATGTAACCCATCACGAAATATGTATAACATTTTTTCATGTACAAATGCTACGTGCTTTCACAATCTGCAAAACAGCAGTTTATTTAATCCATAGGTAAGATTGTTTGTTTCATGAGACGATGTCACAGGATACCAGTAGGCCTACTGGAAGTTTCACGCTTCTACTGTGTATAAATCAGGCCTACTGTTCGTAGGTGAAACCTTTTATATATGATACTGAATGTTCGCAAACCATAATGTTCTATGTAAATGTGACTGGTTATCTAAGGGTACAGCAACTATTCGCAAATGAAATTGATTGTTTGAGGAGTATGTCTCCTATTAGCAGTTGAATCGAACTAATTATATAAAAAAGGAGTTTGCAGATGAATTGATTGTTAGAATTGAGGAGTATGTGTCCTGTTAGCAGTTGAATCGAATTGATTATATAAAAAGGAGTTTGCAGATGAATTGACTGTTAGAATTGGGGAGTATGTGTCCTGTTAGCAGTTGAATCGAACTGATTATATAAAAAGGAGTTTGCAGATGAATTGACTGTTAGAATTGGGGAGTATGTGTCCTGTTAGCAGTTGAATCGAACTGATTATATAAAAAGGAGTTTGCAGATGAATTGACTGTTAGAATTGAGGAGTATGTCTCCTTTTAGCAGTTGAATCGAACTGATTATATAAAAAGGAGTTTGCAGATGAATTGACTGTTAGAATTGAGGAGTATGTGTCCTGTTAGCAGTTGAATCGAACTGATTATATAAAAAGGAGTTTGCAGATGAATTGACTGTTAGAATTGAGGAGTATGTGTCCTGTTAGCAGTTGAATCGAACTGATTATATAAAAAGGAGTTTGCAGATGAATTGACTGTTAGAATTGAGGAGTATGTGTCCTGTTAGCAGTTGAATCGAACTGATTATATAAAAAGGAGTTTGCAGATGAATTGACTGTTAGAATTGAGGAGTATGTCTCCTTTTAGCAGTTGAATCGAACTGATTATATAAAAAGGAGTTTGCAGATGAATTAACTGTTAGAATTGAGGAGTATGTGTCCTGTTAGCAGTTGAATCGAACTGATAATATAAAAAAGGAGTTTGCAGATGAATTGACTGTTAGAATTGAGGAGTATGTGTCCTGTTAGCAGTTGAATCGAACTGATTATATAAAAAGGAGTTTGCAGATGAATTGACTGATAGAAAATGGAATTTTGTATAAATGAAATTTGTGTAACGTACCTGATTTCATTGTTATATCCTTATCATCTCACATATGAAGTATTGTGCTGTTATTTCTTTATTTTCAGTATTTTTTATGTAACATCACATCAGCTTTAATAAGTGCTATGGGATATGAGGGGACAATAAGAAAAATAGCAAGACTTCAATATCAATAAATTATATACATTATGTGAATATATATATATATATATATATATATATATATATATATATATATATATATATAAATATATATATATATATATATATATATATATATATATACATATATATATACTTATATATATATATATATATTCACAGTATATATACACGTTATATATATATATATATATATATATATATATATATATATATATATATATATGTATATATATACATATATATACACACACACACACACACATATATATATATATATATATATATATATATATATATATATATATATATATATATATTCGAAATGGCCAGTTCACACAAATATACCGTAATACTAATATACCAAAATGACATAATTCACAATGATATTTGAGTCAATATTGTCTAAAGCATACTTTTGTATGCATGGCTTCATGCCTTTCCATGAAGATATTTCACGCACACGTTTCACATTTAGTGGCAAAACTTTACGGCCTATTCTTGTGGTTTTGTTAATTCTGTACTTGGTGCGATTGATAAAAGTTTTCATTCAGTTCTGCATTATATTATAAGTTCTTGCATTTAAAGACATAACCATTAAGAAAATTGACAAAGTTTCAAGGGTAAACTATTGGAATACAGCAAAATTATACACAAGCCTATATCTATACCAACACATTCATTTTCATATCGGCATCATCTTCATTATATCCATAATATCGCCAATCCTCGAATACTTCCACTATAATGGTAGAATTGTCTTCATTATATCCAATATACTTTAAATCACCCAACACTTTCACTCCCAGCAGAATTATCTTCATTATATCCGAAATACTTTCAAGATCATGAACTTTTCAATTTCATAGCAGAATTCCATCATTAAACCCAAAATATTCCCCTTCATCCAACAAACTCACTTACATGGCAGAATTATCTTCATAACTTCCAAAAATCTCTTAGTCTTCAACACATCACATATAGCAAGGCACTTCCCCAATTTTGGGGGGTAGCCGACATCAACAAATGAAACAAAACAAAAAAAGGGGACCTCTACTCTCTACGTTCCTCCAACATATTCACTTTAATAGCAAAATTAACTTCCTCTCATCCAAAATACTTTCAAATACATATCCCTATCTCCATAGCAAAATCCTAAATATCCATTATATCTAGAATATGTTCAATCATCTAAGAACTTACTGCCATGGTAAAATTATCTTCATTATATCAGACACTCAACACGGTCGCTTTCATAGAGGAAAAAGCCATAAATCTCTTAATCCCAACATTCAATTTGATAGCAAAATTAACTTCCTTTCATCCAAAATACTTTCAAACGCCTATCCATATCTCCTTCATAGCAAAATCCTAAATATCCATTATACCTGGAATATTTTCAATCATCTAAGAACTTACTGCCATGGTAAAATTATATCAGACACTCGACACGGTCGCTTTCATAGAAGAAAAAGTTCATTATATCCTAAACACTTTCAATCATCACTTACTGTACATGGCAAAAAAATCTTCGTTTCCACTGAAAATACATTCAATCATCCAGAAACTTGCAGACACTTTCTCAGAAGAATCAGTTCATTATATCCTGAATACTTTCAATCTTCACTTGCATAGAAGAAAAATCTTTGTTTTATCTAAAATTACTTTCAATCATCCAGGCAGTTAATTTCATAGCAATGTTGTTTTTAATATAAACATAATAGTTTCAATCACATGACCCTTTCACTTTCATACCAGAATACTTTTAATCATATTCGAAATACTTTCAATTATTCAACATATTCACTTTCTTAGAAGAATTATCTTTATTTTATCCAAATAATACGATTAATCTTCCAACGCATTCACTTTCGCAATCTTCCTTATATCCAGATTATTTCATATCATCCCACAAATTCACATTCAGAGCAAAATTAACTTTATCTTATCCAAAATATTTTATCATTCAGCGCCTTCCTTTTCATAACAGACCTATCTTTACTATATTCAAAATACTTTCACTTATACAATCCATTCATTTTAATATCAGAATTATCTTCAAATTTTCCAAAGTACTTTGAATCCTCCAACTTATTCTTTTTCCTAGCAGATTTATCCTCATTAACTCCAAAATACTCTAAATCCTCCAACACCATTCCTTTCATAGCAGAACTATCTTCATTATATTAAAATACTCTCAATCATTCATGACATCATTATATTCCTTATATACCAAATAATCTCAGTCATCATAAAAAATCACCCAATAGCAGAATCATCTTTCATCGAGAACACATTCATTTTCTTAACCGAATTATCTGCATTGTATTCAAAATACTTTCAGACATCCACCGCATTCACTATTAAAGCAGAATTGTACCAATTATATCTAATACGCTTTCAAATCCTCCAACACTTTCGCCTTCCTGGAATAATTAAAATCATCATATACTAGATACTTTCTATCACCCAAACCTTATGCTTTCAAACCTCCAAACAATTAAGTTTAGAAACGAAATTATCCAAAAATCACAATTTTCAATTGCATTTTCATTATGAATGAGAATGCAATTGAAAATTGGGATTTTTGGATAAATGCCTTCATTTACATCCAAAACTTAAACTTTCAATCATCTGGTCCACTGATTTCCATAACAGAATTATCTTCCTTATATCCAAAATACTTCTTTATCCAATTTCACGGCAAAATGGCTTCCATTATATCCAAACCCTTTCAGTCATACAACACATTTACTTTCATAACAGATTTGCCTTCTGTGAATCCAAACCTTTATTTTTAATCATCACTAAAAGGAATAATCTTTGTTATATCTAAAATCGTCACACTCATAAACTAAATGCCTAAGTCATTTTCTCCACTTGTTTGGAAATAAAAAAAAAAAACCTTCCCATTTCCTAATTCTTTATATCATTATGTTGTTCTTCAATTCACAAATTCTAATTCACAAAGTCTTCTATTAAAAATTTGTGAATTGAAGATCAAGACAATGATATAAAGAATTGGGAAATGAGAAGGTTTCTTTTTTTATTTCCCAACAAGTGGAGAAAATAACTTAGGCAGTTAGTTTATGAGGGTGACGATATACTGCTTGTACATTAATTTCAAACAAATCCACCTTTAGCATAGGATAGCAAGGTGCTAATAATCACTCACTAGCAAAGAGAGAGAGAGAGAGAGAGAGAGAGAGAGAGAGAGAGAGAGAGAGAGAGAGAGAGAGAGAGAGAGAGAGAGAATTCTGGATTAAAAAAGTTTAGTTCCGTTACCTGTTTTGCCTTTTCACTTTCACACCTGAATTATCTTCCTTATATCCAAAGCAATTTCATTTATCCAAAACATTTATTTTCATAGATGAAGTATCTTTGTTATATCCAAAATACTTTTAATCATCCAACATATTTACTTTCGCAACAGAATCAATTTCATAATATACAAAGTGCACATATACAAAACCGATGTGTAGAATTCTCAAAACCGTTCACTTTCATAACAGAATTATTTTCGTATAGAAAATACTTTCAATCATTCAATACATTCATTTTCACATTGGAAATATATTCATTATATCCAAAATACTTTCAATCATTCAAAAAATTCCCTTCCATAGCAAAATAATTATTCTATTCAAAATATTCTAATTCTTCAATCCATTCACTTTCTTAACAGAATAATCTTCATTAAATCCAAAATATTTCCAATCACCAAACTCATTCACTTTCACAGCAGAATAATGTTCATTATATAAAAAAAAAAAACTTTCTATTATCAAATTTATTCACTTTCACTGCAGAAATATCATCATTATATCGTTAGGCATAATCACTTTCAGAACAATAAATATTCATTATATCCAAAACATTTTCATAAGTCAAGCACATTCACTTTCAGAGCAAAATGATATTCATTATATCAAAAAAAAAAAAAAAAAAAAGAAAAAAAAAAAAAAAAAAAAAACTCAACTTATTCACTTTCATAGAATAAATATCTTCATTGTATTAAAAAAACTTTCAATCATCCATCACATTTCCTTTCATAGCAGAATTATCTTCATTATATCCAAAGTATTTTCAAATCATCCAATACATTCGTATTCATAATAGAATCACTTCATGTATTTTTCTTAAAAGATTAATTTCACATTTCTTTTCTTCACCCAGTCTTCCTCCTCCCCATTAATTCCTGCTTTTTTTTCTTTTCTTTTTCATAATATACCTTATCAGCCCAATTTCGTTCGTCGCATGATGGTAATTTTTAACAATCACATAGTCATAATCCTAGGAAAATATTCCCATCCACCACAACTTCACTCTTTTCATCCAACCGCATTCTGGTCAGATACTTTTTTCAGTCACTATACAGCATACATCAGGTTCTTTTCAGATACTTTTTTCAGTCACTATACAGCATACATCAGGTTCTTTTCAGATACTTTTTTTCAATCACTATACAGCATACATCAGGTTCTTTTCAGATACTTTTTTTCAATCACTATACAGCATACATCAGGTTCTTTTCAGATACTTCCTCTTAAGACATCTATCATTTTGAACACTCAATAAGTAATCTCAGGCTGCTGACATTTCGTTTTCGTGTTTCTTTTTCTCAGCCGGTTATTAACTACAACATCTATACTCACAATTCTATGTGAAGTGCAGTTATGCATGAATGTACACAAATTCACGTCCCATAAACAGATGTACAAAAACAGGTGGCATTTTGAGTACTCGTGTTAGTTATGGATAAGACGGTGAGAGAGAAGGTACAAGTTGGCATTTTGAGTACTCGTGTTAGTCATGGCTAAGACGGTGAGAGAGGAGTCCTTAAAATCTGCATTTGGTTTTCTTAATACCATTACAATTGGTTTTGTATACTTAAAAAGTCATCGTACAATTGATTACGCTATTATTTCACTTCACCTGTCTTTACCATTTGAAATTTCCGGGACGTTTTTCATACTTTTCTGGCTCAAATTTCTCACCCTGACATTTGCTGATAAGCGCAACTTCCCTTCTGCATTTATCAGATGTACTTGTTCTTGATATTCATTTCACTTCTCAAAATCCATTTTTCTGTTTTTTATATGTTCGCCATTAAGAAGATATCACTCTTGCGTGGTTTCGTGTCACGACTCCCGCTAATCACTCATCCCTACAGACTAACAAAGAACCCTCGAAATGAAAACGAATTAAATAAATATTCACAATATTTTACAAAATGCTTGACCTCTTCCACACAAATAGGTAATTAAAGTATGAAGAAAAAAATATAAGTATGATACACAAAATCACACAAGAAGATTAACATGAGAATGAAGTGTTGTCTTGCTATTTTCACAAGTACTTAGCATTCAATAGATTTCCGTACTAGGAAAAGATATGACTCAAAAGAGTAT
>NC_090725.1:1405062-1425062 GCF_036898095.1 Palaemon carinicauda | reverse complement strand
ATTCCCTCAAGCTAAATTTCCTAACGCATAGTTTTAAACTCTTAAGACAACCCTATCTTGGCATTCCTACCCAATTGTGCCTCGCTCATTTCAGACGGGATACCATTTTGTTCACCGTGGCTCATGAACGCATCCGCCTCATAACTTCATCTTGCAGAAACGGAGACAGAAGATGCCCGCCTCCTATCCCTACCCGAAGTCGGACATTACCCGGGACTGTGAAGGCAGAAACTGTTTAACAGCCGTGACGAAAGAAACAAAGCTACCATAACCAATATTTTCTAAACTTGATTGTGTTAAAGGAGAAACCGTGTAACACACAAGAAAAGGCCCAAATCATTTTCACTATAGTCCATTTCTTTTAGAAATGTATTTTTGGGCTCAAGCCATGGCGTCCTGATGGAAGGTTCCTGTTTGGTAGCTTCCTTGGGTATAAGACTACTAAGATATTCCCAGAGAATTTAACCACAGGTTATCACAGAATTCTAACTTCTGGAGCGAGTATCTCAAAGGTTTCCCTTTAAGACATCGTAATACAACAGGGGACACGCATGTCTGAACGTGCCACATAGCTATCTCCACCCCGAACAGAGTTAATGCTTCGGTGTGTAAGGACTGAGAATAGCTGGGAGCCGTTCCACAGCTAATCTCACTCGTGGCTACTACTGATACTCGAGACGTAAACAAACGGACGCCATTGCTCTAATGACGTCACGCGCGTCTTTATCCTTTGTTTAGTAGCTGCCCTACTTAGACGGATTTTCCCTTGTGTTAACTTTATCGCTTTGCATCTTCGCTATGTCGTTACCTTCAGCCTCGCCTTCTTCTGGAAAGTTGAGTACAAGGTTCCAGTATTGTTTAATTAAGCTCTGGCCGTAAAGTAAATATTATTTTGCGAAATAATTGATGTTTTGTGGCAGAGCTGTGCCTCTACCGGACCCGCCATTTTATGGCGTCGTTGTTGTTTTGCATGTCTTATTTAGATAGCCACAACAACGCTTCCGGCATTATATACTAATCGAATACATTAGTTTATTTAGTCTTCATAGCTAGGAACTTTTATATCGTGTTTAGACGCTTTTTATCGGTCATCGATTGACCTCATACCAGTCGGCTACTATAGCCCCCAGGCCAGGAGCCTACATACAAGTGTTCATGCATGATTTATTAGTGATCCTAGACTAAGTTATGAAGATAGTGGCATTATTATTTTACAATACTTTTGACTAGTGATGCAAATGTTTTCGCCTTCAGGGACCATATAGGGGATAGGCTAGTCAGTGATTCTTTCTAGCCTAACCTAACCTTAGGACCCCTATATGCTTCCTTCATCCCCTGCCTTGGCATTCCCTCTATTTAGCCTTGATCCCTCTTCTGAGTAAAGGGATTAATTGTCTAATAGAGTATATATATCGCCTCTCAGTCCTCCCTAAAGGAATGAACCCCCTTTAGGATTGCGTCTGAGAGTGAGGTTAGGCTAGCCTACCTCTATGGCTAGGATAGTCTATGACTTTCCTGCGATAGCGATATGTCTTCTTCCTTGCCTAGTTCAGGACTTTTAGCCCTGCTCTAGGTCGGGTTAGGAAGGTTTCTCTGTTCCATGCTGAAACTGTACTCTTGCACCGTTTTAGCCGATCAGCCTGATCTTAGGTTAGGGAGTGTCCTCCCTTCCCTTAGTGGCCGCTCTGGTACAGAAACCCTTCCTGGGAAGACCTCTCTCTTCTCCCTCCCCACCTATCTCTTGTATAGCCTAGCCTATGCTTAGGTTAGTTTATACTCATCTGTCCCCTGTCCTACAAATCCTCCTTAGGGTGGATGAGTAGGGCTACCCGAGCTTCCCTGTGCAGTCCGCTCTGGTACATATACATTCATAGTGTCCTATAAGGTTAGTTACTAGTGTAGTTCTGCATAGGGGAGTCTCCCCCCCCTCTTGGGTGTTCCCTAGCCCTCCCTTGGGCTACCTGCTCCCGGTCCCTAGTGACCCCTGCTTATGGATGTTAGAGCCTGTCTCTATCATGGGTACACCCTCTCAGGGAGGGGGAGGGATGTCTGGAACCCTGACGGTACTTCCTGCATCCTTTCCCCCCTCCCCCTGTCTCTCTATCTATCCGGGTGCCGGTCTCTTGCCGCCTCTACTGTCGGCAATACCTGCCTCCCTCTTGGTGACTTCCCTACCCTTGCCGCCAGCCCCCCGTGTACCGAGGGACTGCCGGCTGCCGCCGGCTACTACCGGCGGCTCTCCTACTCCTATCTAATCGTCCGCTTGCCGGTCGATCTCCGGAGTGCCGGCATATACTGCCGGCAACCCGATACTACCTGTACCATCCTTATCCCAGTCACCAACCTGGCATCCTCCGGCTGCCGGAGCCGCCGCTCCCTGCCGGCGTGCCGCCGTTGTGCCGGCGGCCGCCATCCTGGTATCTAACTGACTTTTGAAAATTGTCTGTTCTAATGCCAGAATCTATGCTGGAGCGAGCTCCGGCATGCCGGCGGCTTGCCGGATGCCCCGGAGGCGTCAAGAATACTTGCACCCCCTCACTGTAGCTATCATAAGACTAAGATAGCCCTACATAGCAAATAGATAAGCTGCTTTGCTTTTAAGATCAGTACCTAGTACTGCTCTATTAGTGATCATGCTGTCTCTTTGCATTCTTCTAATTCCAGCATGCTATGTGCATCTTAGCACGGCTGGTTGCCAGAAGCAGTTACCTTTAATGAGGCCTTCTGGCTCTTAACTGGGAACCGAATGAATTCGATCCCAACCTTGTCCTTGGCTTTCCATGGAGTTCCAATATAATGGGAATCCTAGGAAACTATATCCAATGATCTCGGTCATTTGGATTATCCCAGGACCAAGCTTATGGTAACCAGCCGGGCGAGATGCATGGAGCGTGTTCTCCTTTACTGTTTTCATTCTCTATGCATCACACCTTCTTTAAGTTAAAATTAATGATTAATATTAACTTAGTTTAAGAGCCATTCCTATGACTCCCCCATACTCATTTTCTCTTTCTTCCACAGGAGGAGCAGATGAAGTGTGACTTCGCCTTCTGCGCTGTGAAACGCCCGCAGTTTTACGGGCATACGGCTTGCAGGACTCACGCCCCTTGTGCAGACAAGAAAGGGGATTTGAAGTTCTGGAATCCACTGGATTGTACGGTCTGCCAGGCCCACCTAGTTGAGGCCTTCCATAACCCTCCCTCAGCGGAGGTTAGAGACATTGCTCGTGAAAAGCTGCGCAAGTGGGTGCGTGGCTTTCAGAAAAATGCTACTGGACCGTACCTGGCCACCGAAGAACTGAGGTCCCTGTTGTTCCCTAAGGCCTCCCCTGACTCAGTGGTTCCAAAAGAAGCAATCCCCACTGTCCAAATTACGGTGGAACCTGATGTGGTCATGGCTCAGTCCATGCACGAGTGTCGTTTAGATTCCGAGGATGATGAACAGATCTCAGACGTCTCGGAAGACACGGAGAAGACGCTTATGGCTCAAGGAGCCGAAGAGGACGAAGACAAGGTGGAATACACCGAGTCGGAGCTTGGAGCTGCTCCCTCGTCCATCCCTCCGCCTACTCCTACACCGACGGAAATGTCCATTCCGTCTACCTCCTCGACCCCGGATCCTTCCTCTTCTACCCAAGAACTGATCCGGCTGATTAGAGCTGTCATGGACGACAGACTGAAGGAGAACCAGGAGTCCATCAGGTCAATGATTGGATCCAGAGAACCGAAGAAGATTTCGGTCAAGGATCTCCCAGCTTGCTCTCATGCCAACCCGTGGAGGTATGCAGAGCATATGGTTATTGCGACCGGCAGGATCTTTGTTAGTGACAAGATCGGCACGGTCCCGTTGGAAGATGTGGAGTTCTTCCCAAGCTTCGAGGCCTACCCGGACTGTTACGTCCGGCTTCGTTCCGAACCTGCCTCGAAGGAGGAGACCGAACCTAAAGAAGAGATAGTGTTCGATCTCGCAAAGGCCCAGGCTATGCTAGCCTCCGCATTTAAGAGCAGGGGCTTTACCTGCTCTAAGCTTCCTGCCTTGAGCAAGAAGCATCCTACATATGTCGCACCTGACACTGCGGTTCTTCCTTTCTTGGAAAAGGCCTTAGCTGCATGCCTTAAAGCGGCGGAAGAAGGAAAACCCTGCCCTGCACTGGAGGAGTGCAGACCCTTCTCCATCGTGACACCCCCTGACACTAGACAATGGAAAGATGTTCAACATACTTTCGTCGTGGGTAGGCTCGATCCTGACGTCGCCGGACGTCAGTTTAATGAAGACCTCCCTAAGCTCAATGATCACCTCCTTCGCCGGGAACAAGACACGAAGGAGAGACTTGCAGCATCTCTTTCTCATCAAGTCCAACTTGAAGTTATGGCCTGTGACACAAGAGTACCTGATCACTACATGGTACTAGCCAAATCCCACTTACTTACAGTAATGAAGGACTTGTACCATTTCATAAAGGCTCGTAGAGCCTGTCGTGAATTCGTGTTTGTCGGTGCCACCGTGAAACACGAACCCCGGAGGCTGATTTCCTCCAACATCTGGGGAAAGCACCTGTTTCCTTCTGACCTTGTCAAGGAAATAACTGACAGAGCCGCCACGGAGAATAGGAACCTTCTCCACAAGTGGGGCATGTCCAGAAAAAGGAAACCCTCTCAGGACGATGGACCTCAGTCTAAGAGGAAACCTCAGAAGCCAAAACCCCAGCAACGTCAACAACGACGTCAGTTTCCGGGACCCGCTACCTCCCAAGTGGTTGCCCAACCACAGCAGACCTTTCAACTGGTCCCCCAACCGGTGTTGTCACAGTCACCGGTCTTCACCCCTGCCTTTGAGCAGCCATCCACTACCTTTCATGCCAGAGGTAGAGGCTCGTCCAGGGGTGCAAGCAGAGACGCCTCTCGTCGTCCCTCCAGAGGTAGAGGAGGAAAGGGAGCTAGCGGCCGAGGCAACAAGTCCTCGGGACACCAGAAGCAATGAAGTGCTTCCGGTGGGAGGAAGACTCCGCCAATTCCAGGATCGTTGGACCTTCGATCCCTGGGCACACAGCATCATCAAGAACGGTCTAGGCTGGAGTTGGGTGCAACCACCCCCAATCTTCCAGCGGTTCTTTCAACAATCGACCCCCATTCTGGAAGAATATGTTCTAGACCTCTTGAACAAGAAGGTGATAAGGAAGGTAAAGTCCACCAGGTTCCAAGGGAGACTGTTTTGCGTTCCCAAGAAGGACTCAGACAAGCTCAGAGTCATTCTGGACTTATCCCCCCTCAACAAGTTCATAGAGAACAACAAATTCAAGATGCTGACGCTTCAACAAATAAGGACCCTTCTGCCTCAAGGTTCCTACACGGTCTCTATAGACCTGGCGGATGCCTATTGGCACATTCCAATGAACCATCATGCATCCTCCTACCTAGGATTTCGACTCCAAAGGAAAAGCTACGCCTTCCGGGCCATGCCATTCGGCCTCAATGTG
The DNA here is from genome assembly GCF_036898095.1 of Palaemon carinicauda. NCBI lineage: Eukaryota > Metazoa > Arthropoda > Malacostraca > Decapoda > Palaemonidae > Palaemon > Palaemon carinicauda. Next base: position 1,419,586 of record NC_090725.1, on the reverse strand, counting down.
GCCCCTCGGATCTTCACAAAGCTGGCGGATGCCATAGTACAACAGCTCCGCCTAAGAAACGTCCAGGTGATGGCCTACCTCGACGACTGGCTAGTCTGGGCTCCATCGCCCGAAGAGTGTGCAAAGTCTTGCGACGAAGTTACCCAGTACCTAGAACACCTGGGATTCAAGATCAACGAGAAGAAATCTCGCCTCTCTCCAGCTCAGAAGTTTCAGTGGCTGGGAATCCACTGGAATCTTCAGTCACACCGCCTTTCCATCCCCCAGAAGAAAAGGAAGGAAATAGCAGGGTCTGTCAAGCGACTACTGAAATCCAAACGCATTTCAAGACGACAGCAGGAACGAGTTCTAGGCTCTCTACAATTCGCCTCAGTGACAAACCCAGTGCTTCGCGCACAGCTAAAGGATGCCGCGGGAGTCTGGAGACGATCGGCATCCATCGCTCGAAGAGACCTCAAGAGACGGCTTCCAAACAGACTTCGACGCCTCCTAAAGCCGTGGTCGGAAGCAAAGGCCCTGAAAAGGTCCATTCCTCTCCAACACCCTCCTCCATCACTCAACATCCACACGGATGCCTCACTGGAGGGCTGGGGAGGTCACTCCCACCTGAAACAAGCTCAAGGGACCTGGTCTCCACTATTCAAGACGTTCCACATAAACATCTTGGAGGCCATGGCGGTCCTTCTTACTCTGAAGAAGTTATCCCCGCCGCCCTCGATCCACATCCGTCTAACCCTAGACAACTCGGTGGTAGTTCGTTGTCTCAATCGCCAAGGCTCAAGATCGCCCCAGATAAATCAGGTGCTTCTCCCAATCTTCCGTCTGGCGGAGAAGAAGAAGTGGCACCTGTCTGCAGTTCACCTACAAGGATTCCGCAACGTGACAGCGGATGCTCTATCTCGGACAAACCCGATAGAGTCGGAATGGTCTCTAGACGCAAGATCATTCTCCTTCATCTCTCATCAAGTCCCAGAACTTCAGATAGATCTCTTTGCAACGAGCGACAACAATCAACTTCCTCTGTACGTAGCCCCGTACGAGGACCCCAAAGCAGAAGCGGTGGACGCCATGTCACTGGACTGGAACAGATGGTCCAAGATATACCTGTTCCCTCCCACCAACCTTCTGTTGAAAGTCCTCTCCAAACTGAGAACCTTCAAAGGGACAGCGGCCCTAGTGGCTCCCAAGTGGCCCCGGAGCAACTGGTACCCCCTGGTCCTGGAGCTGCAGCCCAAGCTGATCCCTCTCCCGGGCCCAGTTCTCTCTCAACAAGTACAGAAGTCGACTGTCTTCGCTTCATCATCGAAAATCAAGGACCTTCATCTCATGATTTTCTCTCCCTTGCCGCAAAGAAGAGGTTTGGGATCTCGAAGAAAAGTCTAGACTTCCTAGAGGAATACAAGACCGAATCCACGAGACGGCAATATGAATCATCCTGGAGGAAATGGGTCTCCTTTGTTAAAGCAAAAAATCCTAAAGAAATCACCATTGATTTCTGTATGTCCTTCTTCATTCACCTTCATGGACAAGGATTAGCAGCCAATACGATTTCAACCTGCAAATCGGCTTTGACTAGACCAATTCTATATGCTTTCCAAATTGATCTGTCCAACGACATCTTTAACAAACTGCCGAAAGCATGTGCTCGCCTACGCCCAGCACCCCCTCCGAAACCGATCTCCTGGTCACTAGACAAGGTGCTCCATTTCGCCTCCAACTTGGACAATGATTCATGCCCCCTCAAGGATCTGACTCAGAAAGTTATAATTTTATTTGCTCTCGCCTCGGGAGCTCGAGTCAGCGAAATAGTGGCATTATCAAGAGAAGAGGGACACATCCTGTTTGCTGATTCAGGAGAAGTGACCCTCTCCCCTGATCCGACGTTTCTCGCCAAAAAATTACCCACCAAAAGATGGGGCCCTTGGAGAATATGCCCCCTGAAGGAGGATGTCTCTCTATGTCCAGTAGAGAGTCTCAAGGTCTATCTTCGCAGAACTTCGAACTTTGGTGGAGGCCAACTCTTCAAAGGAGAAACATCGGGCAGCGACCTGTCACTGAAACAATTAAGAGCGAAAATCACCTACTTCATTCGCAGAGCGGATCCGAACAGTACACCCGCTGGTCATGATCCTAGAAAAGTGGCATCTTCTCTGAACTTCTTTCAGAGCATGGACTTTGAGAGCCTTAAAAACTTTACGGGCTGGAAGTCCTCGCGAGTTTTCTTTAAACATTATGCGAAACAAGTGCACGAAATCAAACATTTTGTGGTAGCCGCAGGTAGTGTTATGAAACCTGCACCTAACTCTGCGTAGAACAGTGAGTTACTTGGGACTCTAACTCTTCGGGTGCCTATGTTGACCCTCGAGTGATTCATAGTGATGTCTAAAAACACTTAGTGCTTTTATAACTGTTCTTATCCCAGGTGAAATGTCATAGTGTCACACAAGTGCCGCATGCCTTGAGCATGATGTGTTGTTTAAAGACTTGCGTTCCTCGAGAACGAGTACCTACTAATCCTGAAATTCCTTTTCAGATTCAAGAGCAAGCCTTTATTTCTATGTACATTATTATTACTGTAAATGAACTTTACTTTTGCTGTAAATTATTTAATTTCTGCATTATGAAATAAAATTTCTATTTTATTACTTATGCGTCTCTTTCAGCTCCTACTTACTATGAAATACATACTGTCATAGTTTTATTTATTCCTCCTTTCTTATGGTCATGAAGAATTTAAGATGTCTAATCCTAAATTATATTCACCTTGTCTCAGTAAGGTTCCTACACGAATACTTACTTCTGATAATCAGGAGATGAACTCTATACACAGTGCCCAACCACCACTGGCCTACTTCAGAATGTTCCTATACAAATATCAAACATTCTGCTTCATCTCTAAGTTCTTAAAAGTTCTTCTGTCAAGATGAATAGCCCTTCAATACCACTTTGACGTCGGCATAGCCCATGGGAACTTCCTACCAATGGGGGGCAGGATACTTCGTTCCTATGGTTCTTACCTAAGATTACTTTGCTGTTTTGTCAATGCCTAGGCACTTAACTCTGGGGGAAAATCTACCACGATACATTGATTCTCTGGTACTCTTCCATCAGGACGCCATGGCTTGAGCCCAAAAAACGGATTTTGAGCGAAGCGAAAAATCTATTTTTGGGTGAGATAGCCATGGCGTCCTGATGGACCCTCCCTACTACTTCGTTCAGTTTGTTCCCACCCTACACAATTGTATCATGGTGATGGGCAGCAACTGGCGCCAGGATAAAGACGCGCGTGACGTCATTAGAGCAATGGCGTCCGTTTGTTTACGTCTCGAGTATCAGTAGTAGCCACGAGTGAGATTAGCTGTGGAACGGCTCCCAGCTATTCTCAGTCCTTACACACCGAAGCATTAACTCTGTTCGGGGTGGAGATAGCTATGTGGCACGTTCAGACATGCGTGTCCCCTGTTGTATTACGATGTCTTAAAGGGAAACCTTTGAGATACTCGCTCCAGAAGTTAGAATTCTGTGATAACCTGTGGTTAAATTCTCTGGGAATATCTTAGTAGTCTTATACCCAAGGAAGCTACCAAACAGGAACCTTCCATCAGGACGCCATGGCTATCTCACCCAAAAATAGATTTTTCGCTTCGCTCAAAATCCTGGAGGAAATGGGTCTCCTTTGTTAAAGCAAAAAATCCTAAAGAAATCACCATTGATTTCTGTATGTCCTTCTTCATTCACCTTCATGGACAAGGATTAGCAGCCAATACGATTTCAACCTGCAAATCGGCTTTGACTAGACCAATTCTATATGCTTTCCAAATTGATCTGTCCAACGACATCTTTAACAAACTGCCGAAAGCATGTGCTCGCCTACGCCCAGCACCCCCTCCGAAACCGATCTCCTGGTCACTAGACAAGGTGCTCCATTTCGCCTCCAACTTGGACAATGATTCATGCCCCCTCAAGGATCTGACTCAGAAAGTTATAATTTTATTTGCTCTCGCCTCGGGAGCTCGAGTCAGCGAAATAGTGGCATTATCAAGAGAAGAGGGACACATCCTGTTTGCTGATTCAGGAGAAGTGACCCTCTCCCCTGATCCGACGTTTCTCGCCAAAAAATTACCCACCAAAAGATGGGGCCCTTGGAGAATATGCCCCCTGAAGGAGGATGTCTCTCTATGTCCAGTAGAGAGTCTCAAGGTCTATCTTCGCAGAACTTCGAACTTTGGTGGAGGCCAACTCTTCAAAGGAGAAACATCGGGCAGCGACCTGTCACTGAAACAATTAAGAGCGAAAATCACCTACTTCATTCGCAGAGCGGATCCGAACAGTACACCCGCTGGTCATGATCCTAGAAAAGTGGCATCTTCTCTGAACTTCTTTCAGAGCATGGACTTTGAGAGCCTTAAAAACTTTACGGGCTGGAAGTCCTCGCGAGTTTTCTTTAAACATTATGCGAAACAAGTGCACGAAATCAAACATTTTGTGGTAGCCGCAGGTAGTGTTATGAAACCTGCACCTAACTCTGCGTAGAACAGTGAGTTACTTGGGACTCTAACTCTTCGGGTGCCTATGTTGACCCTCGAGTGATTCATAGTGATGTCTAAAAACACTTAGTGCTTTTATAACTGTTCTTATCCCAGGTGAAATGTCATAGTGTCACACAAGTGCCGCATGCCTTGAGCATGATGTGTTGTTTAAAGACTTGCGTTCCTCGAGAACGAGTACCTACTAATCCTGAAATTCCTTTTCAGATTCAAGAGCAAGCCTTTATTTCTATGTACATTATTATTACTGTAAATGAACTTTACTTTTGCTGTAAATTATTTAATTTCTGCATTATGAAATAAAATTTCTATTTTATTACTTATGCGTCTCTTTCAGCTCCTACTTACTATGAAATACATACTGTCATAGTTTTATTTATTCCTCCTTTCTTATGGTCATGAAGAATTTAAGATGTCTAATCCTAAATTATATTCACCTTGTCTCAGTAAGGTTCCTACACGAATACTTACTTCTGATAATCAGGAGATGAACTCTATACACAGTGCCCAACCACCACTGGCCTACTTCAGAATGTTCCTATACAAATATCAAACATTCTGCTTCATCTCTAAGTTCTTAAAAGTTCTTCTGTCAAGATGAATAGCCCTTCAATACCACTTTGACGTCGGCATAGCCCATGGGAACTTCCTACCAATGGGGGGCAGGATACTTCGTTCCTATGGTTCTTACCTAAGATTACTTTGCTGTTTTGTCAATGCCTAGGCACTTAACTCTGGGGGAAAATCTACCACGATACATTGATTCTCTGGTACTCTTCCATCAGGACGCCATGGCTTGAGCCCAAAAAACGGATTTTGAGCGAAGCGAAAAATCTATTTTTGGGTGAGATAGCCATGGCGTCCTGATGGACCCTCCCTACTACTTCGTTCAGTTTGTTCCCACCCTACACAATTGTATCATGGTGATGGGCAGCAACTGGCGCCAGGATAAAGACGCGCGTGACGTCATTAGAGCAATGGCGTCCGTTTGTTTACGTCTCGAGTATCAGTAGTAGCCACGAGTGAGATTAGCTGTGGAACGGCTCCCAGCTATTCTCAGTCCTTACACACCGAAGCATTAACTCTGTTCGGGGTGGAGATAGCTATGTGGCACGTTCAGACATGCGTGTCCCCTGTTGTATTACGATGTCTTAAAGGGAAACCTTTGAGATACTCGCTCCAGAAGTTAGAATTCTGTGATAACCTGTGGTTAAATTCTCTGGGAATATCTTAGTAGTCTTATACCCAAGGAAGCTACCAAACAGGAACCTTCCATCAGGACGCCATGGCTATCTCACCCAAAAATAGATTTTTCGCTTCGCTCAAAATCCGTTTTTTGCAACGACTCGCAGCGGTGCCCTTTTAGCTCGGAAAAGTTTCCGAATCGCTGAATGGTTGGACAAGATAATTCTAACCAATCAGCGATCCGGAAACTTTTCCGAGCTAAAAGGGCACCGGCGCGAGTCGGTGCAAATATGCATCGCTAAAAGAAATGGACTATAGTTGTAAACTTGACTGTGTTTAAAGGAACTAAGTTTATCATTTAATCAACATTACTGCAAACTTTATTCATTCTATGTAAACCTGACTGTGTATCCAGGAATAATTTGATAAGAACGAGCTAATGTTCCAGTGCGTAATAGTACCCCAGACAGTACTACATTAGATCCTTCTCTCTGGCCTATTCTGTCCTCATACACCTGACAACACTGAGATTACAAAACAATTCTTCTTCACCCAAGGAGTTACTGTACTGCAATTGTTCAGGGTAGAAGAGACTCTTTAGCTATGGTAAGCAGCTCTTCTAGGAGAAGGAGACTCCAAAATCAAACCATTGTTCTCTAGTCTTAGGTAGTGCCATAGCTTCTGTACCATGGTCTTCCACTGTCTTGGGTTAGAGTTCTCTTGCTTGAGGGTACACTCAGGCATACTATTCTATTTAATTTCTCTTCCTCTTGTTTTGTTAAAGTTTATATAGTTTATATAGGATATATTTATTTTAATGATGTTACTCTTCTTACAATATTTAATTTTTCCTTGTTTCCTTTCCTCACTGGGCTTTTTTCCCTGTTGGAGCCCCTGGCCTTATAGTATCCTGCTTTTCCAACTAGGGTTGTAGCTCAGCAAGTAATAATAATAATAATAATAATAATAATAATAATAATAATAATTTAATCTGAGATTGGACCTTCGATACCCTTTGTTTAGTGAATTATTGAAGTTAGAGGACCAAAGGCGTACAAGTTAGAAAGTACATGGCGATAAATGGGCCGTTGTATTTAATGTCTCCCTTTCGATAGGTCCTTTTTGCCAGTCCTCAAGGAAATGGTGCCGAACAATTCCACCGCAATAATAGAATATATATATATATATATATATATATATATATATATATATATATATGAATATATATATATATATATATATATATATATACATATACATATATATATAATATTAATATATAATATATATATACATGTATTATATATACACATACATGTGTGTATATATAATTCACACACATACGCACATATCCAAACATATATTATATATACAATATATATATATATATATATATATATATATGTATATATATAAATAAATATAAATATATATATATATATAAATGTATATATATATAAATATATATATATAAAATAAATATATATTTATAAATATAAATATATATTTATACAGTATATATATATATATATATATATATATATATATATATATATATGGGCGTGTGTGTATATATACACATATGTATATACATATATATATATATATATATATATATATATATATATATATATATACAAATATAATGTCTGTATATACAAATGTGTGTGCAAGGGTTGACGAAAGAGTGAGCAATAACAAAAATATCCGATGCGAAGGTCTGAATCAAATAAAAAAAAAGAGAGCGAGGTCCCAGTTGAATACCACTGAAAAAAGTTAATTGATCAAATTAAAATGAGATCACCATTCACTTTTCTGTTCGGGGGATTGAAAATTATCTAATGAAGCGGAAAAGAGGAAGGTTCAGGATAGAAGAAATTAATTCACTAATTATCTAGAAAATAAAACACCTATGAATCTGCCGCTTCGGATAGAAAACTCGGTGGGAAAAATCTTGTCGTGTGTAGCTAATCCACCTCAAATACTATAAAACTGGGGGATGGGAAATTGTTTGAGAGAGAGAGAGAGAGAGAGAGAGAGAGAGAGAGAGAGAGAGAGAGAGAGAGAGAGAGAGAGAGACTAAGATGTGAGTTACAACGACTTGATTAACTAGGGTTGAGAGAGAGAGAGAGAGAGAGAGAGAGAGAGAGAGAGAGAGACTAAGTTGTGAGTTACAACGACTTGATTAACTAGGATTGAGAGAGAGAGAGAGAGAGAGAGAGAGAGAGAGAGAGAGAGAGAGAGAGAGACTAAGTTGTGAGTTACAACGACTTGATTAACTAGGATTGAGAGAGAGAGAGAGAGAGAGAGAGAGAGAGAGAGAGAGAGAGAGAGAGAGAGAGAGAGACTAAGTTGTGAGTTACAACGACTTGATTAACTAAGGTTGAGAGAGAGAGAGAGAGAGAGAGAGAGAGAGAGAGAGAGAGAGAGAGAGAGAGAGACTAAGTTGTGAGTTACAACGACTTGATTAACTAGGATTGAGAGAGAGAGAGAGAGAGAGAGAGAGAGAGAGAGAGAGAGAGAGAGAGAGACTAAGTTGTGAGTTACAACGACTTGATTAACTAGGGTTGAGAGAGAGAGAGAGAGAGAGACTAAGATGTGAGTTACAACGACTTGATTAACTAAGGTTGAGAGAGAGAGAGAGAGAGAGAGAGAGAGAGAGACTAAGTTGTGAGTTACAACGACTTGATTAACTAGGATTGAGAGAGAGAGAGAGAGAGAGAGAGAGAGAGAGAGAGAGAGAGAGAGAGAGAGAGAGACTAAGTTGTGAGTTACAACGACTTGATTAACTAGTGTTGAGAGAGAGAGAGAGAGAGAGAGAGAGAGAGAGAGAGAGAGAGAGAGAGAGACTAAGATGTGAGTTACAACGACTTGATTAACTAAGGTTGAGAGAGAGAGAGAGAGAGAGAGAGAGAGAGAGAGAGAGAGAGAGAGAGAGAGAGACTAAGTTGTGAGTTACAACGACTTGATTAACTAGTGTTGAGAGAGAGAGAGAGAGAGAGAGAGAGAGAGAGAGAGAGAGAGAGAGAGAGACTAAGTTGTGAGTTACAACGACTTGATTAACTAGGATTGAGAGAGAGAGAGAGAGAGAGAGAGAGAGAGAGAGAGAGAGACTAAGTTGTGAGCTACAACGACATGATCAACTAGGGTTGAGAGAGAGCGAGAGAGAGACAGACAGACAGACAGAGAGAGAGAGAGACTAAGTTGTGAGTTACAATGACTTGATTAACTAGGGTTGAGAGAGAGAGAGAGAGAGAGAGAGAAATAGAAAGAGAGAGAGGTTCAGGCAACGATCATTTGTGTTTATAGTCAATCTCTAGAAGTCTATGACAACTTCCATTTTTTTTAACTATATCACCAAACTGCAGAGCAATATTTTAAGAATGCTTTCAATTTACAAAAACTATATTTCAAATTTGCAAACAGAAAAATCAAATGCTGTTACTCTCAAATTGCACAACCTTCCCGATTAAATTTCAATGTACAGTAAATAACTGCAAATAACTCAAATTACTCAACACGCTTTCTGGACCACCCTTCTTTTGAGCACTTGCTCTGAAAGTAGCCAGCAATAGCACTGTAAAAATTAAATAATTTTCTTAGTAGAGTAAATTTAAAGACTGTTCTTACATTACAATAAATACAGAAAAGTAAAGAATTTTCTAATCAGTCATAAGAATCTAAAATAAGAAAATATTTCTAGCCCACATTATTAATAATCTTGGGGAATTTTAAGCAAAAAAAAAAATAAATAAATAAATAAATAAAAAAAAGTAAAATACCTTAAGGCAACATTATAATTAGTAGGTATTTGGTTAGCACGTCATTCACAAATTCCTAGTCTGAAACTCATTTTCTTTTACACTATTAATAAATAGTAAATGATTTTCGAGCAGTCATGGATAATAGAGAATCTTGCCTATCTATATCGATAATTAAGTTTCGTCTATCTCAAAACAAAGATTATTATTCTCGCGTCAGGATACTATAGTCCATTTCTTTTAGCGATGCATATTTGCACAGACTCGCAGCGGTGCCCTTTTAGCTCGGAAAAGTTTCCTGATCGCTGATTGGTTAGAATTATCTCGTCCAACCAATCAGTGATCAGGAAACTTTTCCGAGCTAAAAGGGCACCCATGCAAGTCGGTGCAAATCTGCCTCACTAAAAAGAATAGACTATAGTGATGGGGCCTTTTGGGGAAGCGTAAAGGTATTCTCGCGTTAGGATACTAGTCCATACCCAACAAAGAAATATAGATTTCCAACCCCAACCAAAGTATTCAATATCGATGTTGATTTATTAGTTATTCGTCCAATTACTTTTTAACAGCGAGGCAACCAGGGCAGACAGAATCATTTCAATTTCTTTCGAGATAAAGGGGGACTGAGGCTGGAATCGAAATATATTTTGGAAAACCGCTCTTAAAATCACGGAATATTGCCTCTCAAATCTGTGATGGGCCGAGAGAAGGTGTGACTCAAAGGCAGGTTGAAAGCAACTGAGTGAGTTCACTATAGAACACTCTCCTTTATATACAAAAGCTCAAAGCGACAAGAAATTTCATGTTCGAAAAAGACACTGTTACAGTTGAAAAAAGCAAACATGTTTATTCTGGTTCTTTTTAGGTGTGACTCATAGGCAGGTTGAAAGCAACTGAGTGAGTTTATTATAGAACACCTCCTTTATATACAAAAGCTCAAAGAGACAAGAAATTTCATGTTCGAAAAACAGACCCTGTTACAGATGAAAAAAGCAGACATGTTTATTCTGGTTCTTTTTAGGTGTGACTTACAGGCAGTTTGAAAGCAATTGAGTGAGTTTATTATAGAACACTCCTTTATATACAAAAGCTCAAAGCGACAAGAAATTTCATGTTCGAAAAACAGACACTGTTACAGATGAAAGAAGCAGACATGTTATTCTGGTTCTTTTTAGTGCGAGGGGAGAGCGAAGATACAAGCATAATGTATACACAAAAAGAACAATATACGATCGTGTGACACACGGTTGGTACAAATCAAACCTGATTGAACATTGCAAAGGAAGGGAGAATATCTTTGACGGTAAGAAAATCCTGTATACCACACAGTCGAGCAATAAATAGCGATCCACATTTAAGCCGCTTTGGAAATTAAGGCTAAAAGCATACTTCAGAAAACGCAGCTTTGGAAATTGAGGCCAAAAGCCTAATTCAGAAAACGCAGCTTTGGAAATTAAGGCCAAGAGCCTAATTCAGAAAACGCAGCTTTGGAAATTAAGGCCAAAAGCCTAATTCAGAAAACGCAGCTTTGGAAATTAAGGCCAAAAGCCTAATTCAGAAAACGCAGCTTTGGAAATTAAGGCCAAAAGCCTAATTCGAAAACGCAGCTTTGGAAATTAAGGCCAAAAGCCTAGTTCAGAAAACGCAGCTTTGGAAATTAAGGCCAAAAGCCTAGTTCAGAAAATGCAGCTTTGGAAATTAAGGCCAAAAGCCTAGTTCAGAAAACGCAGCTTTGGAAATTAAGGCCAAAAGCCTAATTCAGAAAACGCAGCTTTGGAAATTAAGGCCAAAAGCCTAATTCAGAAAAAGCAGCTTTGGAAATTAAGGCCAAAAGCCTAATTCGAAAACGCAGCTATGGAAATTAAGGCCAAAAGCCTAATTCAGAAAACGCAGCTTTGGAAATTAAGGCCAAAAGCCTAGTTCAGAAAACGCAGCTTTGGAAATTAAGGCCAAAAGCCTAGTTCAGAAAACGCAGCTATGGAAATTAAGGCCAAAAGCCTAATTCAGAAAACGCAGCTTTGGAAATTAAGGCCAAAAGCCTAGTTCAGAAAACGCAGCTTTGGAAATTAAGGCCAAAAGCCTAGTTCAGAAAACGCAGCTTTGGAAATTAAGTCCAAAAGCCTAGTTCAGAAAACGCAGCTTTGGAAATTAAGGCCAAAAGCCTAGTTCAGAAAACGCAGCTTTGGAAATTAAGGCCAAAAGCCTAGTTCAGAAAACGCAGCTTTGGAAATTAAGTCCAAAAGCCTAGTTCAGAAAACGCAGCTTTGGAAATTAAGGCCAAAAGCCTAGTTCAGAAAACGCAGCTTTGGAAATTAAGGCCAAAAGCCTAGTTCAGAAAACGCAGCTTTGGAAATTAAGGCCAAAAGCCTAGTTCAGAAAACGCAGCTTTGGAAATTAAGGCCAAAAGCCTAGTTCAGAAAACGCAGCTTTGGAAATTAAGGCCAAAAGCCTAATTCAGAAAATGTAGCTTTGGAAATTAAGGCCAAAAGCCTAATTCGAAAACGCAGCTTTGGAAATTAAGGCTAAAAGCATAATTCAGAAAACGGTAACAAAGCAATTTTGCAAATTTGAGATACAGGGTACGCAGGTAGCAACTTTTCAACTTACAAATATGAAGGGAAATCTCCAAAATTCTGATCAATACTGCTTGCTAGGACATTTGGTCTCATTTATAAGAGGCGCCGGAAAGTATGAAAAGGATAACATTGTACCAACCGTGTGTCACACGATCGTACATAAATTATTTTGTATATATTATGCTTCTATCTTCGCTCTTCCCTCGCACTAAAAAGAACCAGAATAAACATGTCTGCGTGTTTCCTCTGTAACATTGTCTGTTTCTCAAACATGAAAATTCCTGTTGCCTTGAGGTTTTGTATATAAAGGAGAGTGTTCTTTAATAAAGTTACTCAGTTGATTGCTTCCTGCCTTTGAATTAGTTTGTATATATTATTCTTGTATCTGCGCTCTTCCCTCGCACTAAAAAGAACCAGAATAAACATGTCTGCGTGTTTCCTCTGTAACATTGTCTGTTTCTCGAACATGAAAATTCCTGTTGCCTTGAGGTTTTGTATATAAAGGAGAGTGTTCTTTAATAAAGTTACTCAGTTGATTGCTTCCTGCCATTGAGTCACAACTTTTCTCTCGGCATCGTCACAACATTTAGTGGTCCGCCCGTTACTTTGAGAGAAATTTAACCCGTTCGTTCAGGCCCTTCAGATATTTTACACTTTACTCAGAAGTTCAAAATATCAATCGAAGGAGAGTCCTTAAGAGTTTCAAGCAATTTACTTAAACTTTTTCAATTTTCGTTATCAGCCCCAAAATATTCAAGTACTTCGCTTATCTAGTAACAATCCAATTTATTGTTAGGATATTAATACAATAGCTTCTTTTAAGATATATATGCACTACTGTATGATATTTGTAACATCTAATTTCTGAGAGTGTTTTTTACAGGATGGCAAGAAATAGATGTCAATTTGAATAATGGTTACAGTAACTAAGGAAATATTCCACGAATAAGATTGTTTACGCGAGTCTAAAATATATACCGGTCATTTCCTCGATGACATCAGTCGTGGCGACCACTAAAAGCCTAGAATTAAATTGAAAAGAAATTTACATTAGAAGTAAACTGCTTCACCCGAGACCCAGTTTACGCCATCTGAATCTTAGTTTACAGCTTCAGATAAGATTATTATTATTATTATTATTATTATTATTATTATTATTATTATTATTATTATTATTAATTGCTAAGCTACAACCCTAGTTGGAAAAGCAGAATGCTATAAGCCCAGGGGCTCCAACAGGGAAAATAGCCCAGTGAGGAAAGGAAACAAGAAAAAAATAAATATTATAAGAATACTAAAATAAATATCTCCTATATAAACTATAAAAACTTTAACAAAACATGAGGAAGAGAAATTAGATAGAATAGTGTGCCCTAGTGTACCCTCAAGCAAGAGAACTCTAACCCAAGATAGTGGAAGACCATTACGCGTCAAAAGCCCATCACGACTGCCATGTGAGGAATAGAATGGTGGAACCGATATTCTAAAATAGGTCACTGATGAAAAACTGTGAAAATATAAGTAGGAAGTCAAATATCCGTGGAGCACCAAAATGTAATAAAAACAGTAATAGTAAAATTTCACATACAGAAATGATACTTAATTTTTTTCCGAGAAAGGGCTAATCAGATTTCAGGGAAAAAGTTTATCATCAAACCTAAGTTAAACTATAGTCCATTTCTTTTAGCGATGCAGATTTGCACCGACTCGCAGCGGTGCCCTTTTAGCTCGGAAAAGTTTCCTGATCGCTGATTGGTTGGACGAGATAATTCTAACCAATCAGCGATCACGAAACTTTGCACCGACTCGCAACGGTGCCCTTTTAGCTCGGAAAAGTTTCCTGATCGCTGATTGGTTGGACGAGATAATTCTAACCAATCAGCGATCACGAAACTTTGCACCGACTCGCAGCGGTGCCCTTTTAGCTCGGAAAAGTTTCTGGATCGCTGATTGGTTGGACGAGATCATTTTAACCAATCAGCGATCAGGAAACTTTTCCGAGCTAAAAGGGCACCGCTGCGAGTCGGTGCAAATATTCATCGCTAAAAGAAATGGACTATAGATAGAAAGTCTACAGCTGAAATGGCAGAGTGATTCCAAATACATGATTATAAATATTACGGTACAGCGAAAATTTAAATGTTCTACAGAACAAACGTCCAGTATAACTTCAAATACATCGGTTATCATTCTATAAATTACAAGGAACTCTGATTCTTAAACGTTAAAAGCTATACAATTCAAGAAAAAAAAATGGTAACTAAAGTTAGGAAAAAGATAACAATAAAATGATGAGGTTCTTCAACTCCTACTCGAAAATTAAGTGGATTCCCAAGAATTTTAAATGCTGTGACAATCTTCTCAACAGCGGAATGCAGAATGAAAATCTAGTTAAGGGAAAATTGGTATAAAAAAAATGGTAACTAAAGTTAAGAAAAATATAACAATAAAATGA
>NC_090725.1:1385062-1402562 GCF_036898095.1 Palaemon carinicauda | reverse complement strand
GAAATAGTATGGACCGGCAGGGGTCACTTGCCTTAGTTGATAGGCACTGTACATCACAAGAACCTAGCTATGGCTATCCTTTGATGAATCTAGACAATGAATCCTCTATAGATTTAGTCAGTTAATGGAAAGAGAAGATGACAGATCGGTCCCCTGTCTCAGACGTAATGGGGTGCTAAGAATCTCCCAGTTTATAAAAACTAAAGAAAATTTGAAAAATTGCAAATTAGAATGTTAGAATCATAAATCATATTGGGAAGTTACAGCAAGCGGAGAGTAAATTTATGAAATATAGTTTGAAACACGTTGTAAGGGGATTGGTAAGGAAACTTTAGACCAAAGCAATAAATATATATATATATCTATTCAGGAAGAACAGATGGAGTTCAAAGAGAAGGGGCAGGAATGATGTTGACACCAAGAGTAGAAAAGGCATTAACTGAGTGGAGAGATGTAAATAGTAGATTGTTACCTGCAAATTTTAGATCAAAGCACTGCAATATGAGTGTTATAATTTACTATGCACCAACAAATGAATCCCCTGAAGAAAGGAAAAGTGAATACTATGAAGAACTGCAGAGTGTAATAGATGAGATCCCAGAGAGAGATATGGAAATTGTGATTGGTGACCTCAATGCTAAAGTTGGAAGGAAAAATCAAGGTATAGAGAATTTGATGAGTGTTGAGGGTCTTGGCGATGTTGCAATTAAAAATTGAGTGCTTTTTATAAGTTTTGGTTCAACAAACCACCTTGCCATTGGAAATGCTCTTTTCCAGCACAAAAACATCCACAAATATACGTGGACTTTACCAAATGGCAATTACAAAAATCAAATAGATCACATTGCCATTGATAAAGAGAGAATGAGAACTCTGAACATGTAGGAAGCTATAGAGAAGCAGATATTGGTAGTGATCACCGGATCCTCATTGCCCCTAAAACTAAAAGCACCTAACAGAAATGTAGATAGAATACCTAGGTTTAATAGAACTAAGCTTCTAGAAGATGAGCACAGAGAAACATTTGCAATTGAATGTAGGAATCGATTTGCAGTCTTAGAGACTTTAAGAGACGAAGAACAGACAATGAAGATTTGTGTGATATCAAGAACATATATCTGCCAGTTGGTAGTGAAGTCTTGGGACACGTGGTTAAAAGGAGAAAGGCCTGGATATCAAATGATTCTTGGGATACTATAAAAAGGGAGACAGAGACAGAAATTGATTGTTGAAAGTCTTCGAGGAAGTAATGAAAATTACAAGGTAGAGCATGCTAAGTATTCCAGTATTGGCAGTGAGTTCAAAAGAAAGGTCAGGAATGACAGGAGAGAATATTTAGACAGGAAAACAGATGAAGCTGACAAAGCTATGAATTCAGGGAGTGGCTATGGTTTAAGAATTCCTCATAGAATTATCAAAGAAATCTCTATGGGGGCAAAAAGAAGAATGCATATACCCATCAAAAAGATAGATGGATCTGTTATAACAGCAGAGCTAGGAGTGTTGGTGAGAATGGCAAAAAAAGGAGATCTGAATGATTGCAATAATTACAGAAGTATCACACTTACGTCAATTTTCATGGAAATATGTAGTATGCTTATTCTAAAGAGGCAAGAGGAAAAGACTACAGAAAAGCTTAGGGATGAACAAGCAGGATTTCGAAAAGGTAGAAGTTATAATGACTTGTTTAACAGCAATGTGTAGAATATAGGGATCCACTTTTGATAGAGTTCTCTTGCTTGAGGGTTCACTCGGGCACACTTCTATCTAGTTTTTCTTCCTCTTGTTTTGTTGAAGTTTTTATAGTTTTTATAGGAAATATTGATTTTAATGTTGTTATTATACTTAAAATACTCTATTTTTCTTTATTTTTCTTACTCACTGGACTATTTTCCCTGTTGGGGCCCCTGGGCTTATAGCATCCTGCTTTTCCAACTAAGGTTGTAGCTTAGCATTTAATAATAATAATAATAATAATTTGTGGACTATGAAAAAGCCTTTGATATTGTGCACCGGTCAATTTTATGGAGTTCTACGTTATTATGGAGTTCCTCTTAAATATATAAATTTGATTACGTCTGTTTATGAGCATAGCAAGTTAATGTTGGTGGAATCCTATCTAATGAATTTCCAGTGAACAGTGGGGTACTCCAATCCTTCCTAGGTACATGTGCATGAATATTCGTGCTCTTCTGCACACTCGCTCTCTTGACAGCACAAAAGAGCCTCGGCATCTGTTCTGCAGTTTTATGGATACATTTACCGCGCTAGGCGGTATTTTACCATGCTAGCCATTATATCTTAGCAATCCATGTTTGCCAACGGTTATATAAGCGGATGAGCACTCTGGTAGAGCAACGAGAACTTTGTGTGTAGAGGAAATGCCCCCTAAATCCCGATGAAGTCACTGGCAGCAGGGTGACGGATCGAGTTTGTGACGAGCCGAGAGAGGGTTGTGAACTCAAAGGCAGGATGCAATCAACTGAGTATCTTTATTAAAGAACACACTCCTTTATATACAAAACCTCAAGGCAACAGGAAAATACATGTTCGAGAAAATGACAATGTTACAGAGGCGACACGCCAACATGTCTAATCTGGTTCTTTTTAGTGCGAGGGAAGAGCGCAGATACAAGCATAATATATACAAAATAATTTATGTACGATCGTGTGACACACGGTTGGTACAAGTTCAAGGCGAGATACAAGCTGTCTCTTCGGCTTCTACTCCTGATGCCTGGCAGATGATCTTACTGGAATTGAAGGACTGGCAGGGGTCACTTGGCTGTGATAGGTGGGCACAGCACATCATGAGGAACTGGCTATCCTTTGAGGATTCTAGCCAATGAATC
Organism: Palaemon carinicauda; assembly: GCF_036898095.1. Lineage (NCBI taxonomy): Eukaryota > Metazoa > Arthropoda > Malacostraca > Decapoda > Palaemonidae > Palaemon > Palaemon carinicauda. Next base: position 1,399,710 of record NC_090725.1, on the reverse strand, counting down.
CTCTATGGATTTAGTCAGGCTACGGAAAGAGAAAATGACAGAATGGCCCCTAGTCCACGGCTTAGCGTGGTGCTAAGAATCTCCCAGTTTATGAATACTAAAGAAAAATTGAAAATTGGTATCTTCAACAGAACCTAAATTCAAGCCCTTCTTCTTTTATAAGAGGGATTCAATAACTATCCTTTTCTTCGCCAAATACTTCATCTCTAAATTAAACGCTATTTCGATCTTTACTAAGACTTTGTCATGTACCTATGTTCTGAAAAGAGCCATGGCGATGCTTAATATATCTTTCTCTTCCTAAATATTTCATGAATCAAAGACTATAGTCCATTTCTTTTAGCGAGTCATATTTGCACCGACTCGCAGCGGTGCCCTTTTAGCTCGGAAAAGTTTCCTGATCGCTGATTGGTTGGAAAAGATAATTCTAACCAATCAGCGACCAGGAAACTTTTCCAAGCGAAAAGGGCACAGCTGCGAGTCGGTGCAAATATGACTCGCTAAAAGAAATGGACTATAGTTCATCCCATATTTCTCAATTAAATCAAGAATTTGTTCCTTCTCTAGAAGGTAAACCACCGATCACCCGTTTTAACCTTTGAGTCCACTCCTGCACTAGGAACGCATTTAGAGGTTACGGTTTAATTGCACACTATCACGTGGGAAGCTTTTTTGTATTGTGACGGCCGAGAGAAGGTTATAACTCAAAGGCGGGATGCAATCAACTGAGTAATTTTATTAAAGAACACTCTCCTTTATATACAAAACCTCAAGGCAACAGGAATTTTCATGTTCGAAAAACAGACAATGTTAGAGAGGAGAAACGCAGACATGTTTATTCTGGTTCTTTTTAGTGCGAGGGAAGAGCGCAGATACAAGCATAATATATACAAAATAATTTATGTACGATCGTGTGACACACGGTTGGTACAGTATTATGTACAGAAATAAGGTTATCAGATATGCTCACGATACAAAATTCACTGTAAGAATGAGGCAAATATAGGGCAGAGCAAGGGTATCTTCATGCTGGGGAAAATAAATGACTATAGTCCATTTCTTTTAGCGATGCATATTTGCACCGACTCGCGGCGGTGCCCTTTTAGCTCGGAAAAGTTTCCTGATCGCTGATTGGTTAGAATTATCTTGTCCAACCAATCAGCGATCCGGAAACTTTTCCGAGCTAAAAGGGCACCGCTGCAAGTCGGGGCAAATATGCCTCGCAAAAAGAAATGGACTATAGTAAGGGCATACATCAAGCCATCAACTAAGTTGGGCACTGAGCAGACAAAGAGAATTGCGTGCACTTTCAAAAATTATTCATGAACGTTAAAAGAAATACAAGTGAAGTTTTGTATACAATTTTGTAGAATAGTATCACCTGGTTAAAAGTAAATCCACAGTTGGCAACCAATGGAGGCCTGTATGTATGTATGTATATGTATATGTATATATATATATGTATATATATATATATATATATATATATATATATATATATATATATATATATAAATATATATATATACACACGTGTACCGACTTTTCGTCCGATATCACTTCGTCCACGTCTTTTTGTCCAATATCTTTTCGTCCGATGGACTTTTGGTCCAACGACATATATATATATATATATATATATATATATATATATATATATATATATATATATATATATATATATATATATATAAATATATATATATATATATATATATATATATATATACACACATATATATATATATATATGTATATATATATATTTGAGATGACACCAGTTTTATGTAAGTCTTTAGAGATGGTTTAATTAGTTGTATGGCCTTACGTTTACCCTAAGTGGCGCTAGTAACCATTCACAAATTAGTAGGATGAAAAAAGGCAATCTGTAAATCGAACAAACGACCTTGCAGATGTAAGCTTCTTAATCTACTGTACGACTAAGTCATGGCCCTTACAAACACACGCACATACCTACACACACACATATATATATACATACATATATATATATATATATATATATATGTATGTATATATAAATATATATATATATATATATATATATATATATATATATATATATATATATATATGCGCAGGTGTGTATACATGTGTATATAGATATACATATAGAAAATTATAAGTTTACGTATATATATACAGTATATATGTTTATATATATATATATATATAAATACATATATACACATATACATTTATACATGTGTATATAAAGAGATATACATACAGATATTTATGTAAGTTTACGGGTATATATACATATATATATATATATATATATATTAGATATTTATATTCACATACACACACACACACACACACACATATATATATATATATGTATTTGTGTATATATATGTATATATATATATATATATATATATATATATGCGTGTGTGAGTGTACAGTATACATATATATGTATGTATATATATATATATATATATATATATATATATATATATACATATATATACATATATATATGTATATATGCGCATATATATATAAATATATATATATATATATATATATATATATATATATATATTTATATATATATATATATATATATATATATATATATATATATATATATATATATATATATACAATGTTCAAACCAGAACTGGAATTCTAAAATCCCTGATAATTCGAGAATAAAAGTTTTGGAACGGGGTGAATATATGAGAGGTGTAAATTTATCATCAATGATATTTAAGACCTCATCACCCATTTTACTATCGCCCATGAATTTCTTTCTTAATCTCCCAGTATAAACTAAAATTTTCGACTAAAAATATTTTTCTGCTATATGACAAAAAACTTTTTCGATCTTTATCCGCCTGTCGCACAAGTTTAAAAATAAGTTCGCCACCAAAAGCCGTTTTCTGTTGCTAGCGAAATTCTCTACTCGAGAAGTATTAGTAAGCCTCTAAACCTCCAGTTTTTCTTTGTAGATGAAACTAATTGAGCTGTAGTGTAGGGGCCGAATGTTATCTTAGCATTTCTTATCACCTATAAGGATGGGATGGAGAGCTTTTGGTAAACAAAATGAAATCATGAAAAGTAAAATGCCACTCTATCTAAAAAGAAAAGTATTCAATAATATCGTCGTACCAGTCCTAACTTATGGATCAGAAACTTGGAGCCTTACTAAAGCTTTAGAACGTGAACTGGTTACAACTCAAAGAGCTATGGAAGGAATAATGATGAGATTAACACGAAGAGACAGAAAACGGGCAACATGAATATGAGAGCAAACTAAAGTAGAGGATATTCTAACAAGAAAAAAAAAAAAAAAAAAAAAGGAGAGATGGACATGGCCTGGGTATATAATGAGAATGACAGGTAATAGATGGATATGAAGAATAATTGAAGGGGTGCGCAGAGATTGCAATAGAAACAGGGGAAGGAAGAGAAGACGATGGATTGACCAGCTATGAAGATTGGCAGGTATAGATGGGCAGGGCATAGAGAGACCATAAGCGACGGGAGTGGACGGACATGTCTGAGGCCTTTGTCCTGCAACGGGTTACTGATCATGATGATACTGGTACAGTAGGAAATAACAGAGAGAGAGAGAGAGAGAGAGAGAGAGAGAGAGAGAGAGAGAGAGAGAGAGAGAGAGAGAGAGAGAGAGAGCAATATCAACAATGAAATTTTTTTGTCACACACGTGTTGAAACTTGGCACATAGCAATAAAAATAATCCTTATTTATTTTTTTCGGCGAGTATATTTCCAATACATCTATACAACAATAAAGAAAAAATAAACGCTTGTATTTTAAACATATCTGAACTAAAAAAATATGGCATTATAAGAATTTTATAATTTTTTTCCAGAATGTCGACGAAATGTACAGGCGTATTTTCATATACACTTCACCAAAATTGGACCTCAATGCCTTTCGTATAAAGGAAGGCTCTAGAGACTTCTAGATATTTTAGTAATGTATCCGTCTTGTGCATCCATTCCTCCGCTTGTACCATATGAAATTACCCTTGGTCAACTTATTTTTAAAGCTGCATATGCCTTCTTCACTGTCAAGATTACAAGATGCTTATTAGATGAGAATATCCAAACGGCTTTGGTACGGCCACTAGACTTATCAGTAAATCGCTAGTCCTACTTTTCCCTCGCTGCAACTCATACTCTTTCCTCCTCCTCCTCCTCCCCCTCTTCCTCTTCCTCCTCCTCTACTCCTCTTCCTCCCCCTCCTCCTCCTCCTCCTCATCCTCCCCCTCCTAAGAAGCTTATTAGATGAGAAGAAAATATCCAAACGGCTTTGGTATGGCCACTAGATTTATCAGTAAATCGCTAGTCCTACTTTTCCCTCGCTGCAACTCATACTCTTTCCTCCTCCTCCTCCCCCTCTTCCTCTTCCTCCTCCTCTACTCCTCTTCCTCCCCCTCCTCCTCCTCCTCCTCATCCTCCCCCTCCTAAGAAGCTTATTAGATGAGAAGAAAATATCCAAACGGCTTTGGTATGGCCACTAGACTTATCAGTAAATCGCTAGTCCTACTTTTCCCTCGCTGCAACTCATACTCTTTCCTCCTTCCCCTCCTCCTCCTCCTCTCCCTCCTCCTCATCCTCCCCCTCCTAAGATGCTTATTAGATGAGAAGAAAATATCCAAACGGCTTTGGTACGGCAACTAGATTTATCAGTAAATCGCTAGTCCTACTTTTCCCTCGCTACAACTCATACTCTTTCCTCCTTCCCCTCCTCCTCCTCCTCTCCCTCCTCCTCATCCTCCCCCTCCTAAGATGCTTATTAGATGAGAAGAAAATATCCAAACGGCTTTGGTACGGCAACTAGATTTATCAGTAAATCGCTAGTCCTACTTTTCCCTCGCTACAACTCATACTCTTTCCTCCTTCCCCTCCTCCTCCTCCTCTCCCTCCTCCTCATCCTCCCCCTCCTAAGATGCTTATTAGATGAGAAGAAAATATCCAAACGGCTTTGGTACGGCAACTAGATTTATCAGTAAATCGCTAGTCCTACTTTTCCCTCGCTACAACTCATACTCTTTCCTCCTTCCCCTCCTCCTCCTCCTCTCCCTCCTCCTCATCCTCCCCCTCCTAAGATGCTTATTAGATGAGAAGAAAATATCCAAACGGCTTTGGTACGGCAACTAGATTTATCAGTAAATCGCTAGTCCTACTTTTCCCTCGCTACAACTCATACTCTTTCCTCCTTCCCCTCCTCCTCCTCCTCTCCCTCCTCCTCATCCTCCCCCTCCTAAGATGCTTATTAGATGAGAAGAAAATATCCAAACGGCTTTGGTACGGCAACTAGATTTATCAGTAAATCGCTAGTCCTACTTTTCCCTCGCTACAACTCATACTCTTTCCTCCTTCCCCTCCTCCTCCTCCTCTCCCTCCTCCTCATCCTCCCCCTCCTAAGATGCTTATTAGATGAGAAGAAAATATCCAAACGGCTTTGGTACGGCAACTAGATTTATCAGTAAATCGCTAGTCCTACTTTTCCCTCGCTACAACTCATACTCTTTCCTCCTTCCCCTCCTCCTCCTCCTCTCCCTCCTCCTCATCCTCCCCCTCCTAAGATGCTTATTAGATGAGAAGAAAATATCCAAACGGCTTTGGTACGGCAACTAGATTTATCAGTAAATCGCTAGTCCTACTTTTCCCTCGCTACAACTCATACTCTTTCCTCCTTCCCCTCCTCCTCCTCCTCTCCCTCCTCCTCATCCTCCCCCTCCTAAGATGCTTATTAGATGAGAAGAAAATATCCAAACGGCTTTGGTACGGCAACTAGATTTATCAGTAAATTGCTAGTTCTACTTTTCCCTCGCTGCAACTCATACTCTTTCCTCCTCCTCCTCCCCCTCCTCCTCTTCCCCCTCCTCCTCCCCCTATTCTCTCTTTCTGGTATATCAACCTCGCGTATTTGTTAAACCTATTAACGATTAATATTTGAACTTTAAAAATGGGAAATCCTCTTTCTTTCATAAAGCATAAGTACTTTACATCTTTTCTTTTTAGCCCACGACTTTTGTTTGGCCCTTACAGATAATTTTTCTTTATTGATGATTATAATATTTGCCCTTTTTTCAGATATCCATTTCTTCTAATTGCAAAGGTCGTGGCTCTTACAAGGGACTGCTAGGTAAGGAGGAGGCTGCTTTATTCAAACAATGCAACACGCAACGGTGTTCTCCTATAACCGTAGAGAACCATCATAATATGTATATATATATATATATATATATATATATATATATATATATATATATATACATATATGTATGTATGTATATATGTATATATATACTGTATACAAACAAACATACATATATACGTATACACACACACACACACACATATATATATATATACATACATATATATACACATATACAGTATATATATATATATATATATATATATATATATATATATATATATATATATATATATATATATATATATACACTTACTTAGTTTATATATATATGATATATAATATCTATAAATATATATATATATATATATATATATGATATATGCATATATATATATATATATATATATATATATAATACATATATAATATATATATGTGTGTGTGCAACAAAAATGTTCCTTAATGTGGCCGTAACCCGATCCCTAGTCCACATAGGACATATACTTCACGTGATATATTTCCCTTCTTTTTACAACATTGAAATAAATTCCGATAATTACACTGCAATCTTTTCCCAAGCCCAACAAAAATCAAAGTTTTTAATTTTTCTCTTCAAGCAGTTGGTCTTAGAAATCACGCAAGTTTTTCTGCTATTTTGTATCTGCAATGTTCATTTGGTATCTGCAATGTTCAATACGAGGGTCAAAATTTTTTAAGTGACGCATGGTGAACATGTTACTTATCATGTTTATAATTTAATTACAGTTATAGAGCACATACATTGTCAAACGATTTTACGAAAGTACACTTTAAAATATACTAATTTATTTATACATTATGCAAAATATACTATTTGACCATACATTTAGCTTGTGTTATAATGTCCAACTAAAGCGAAAATTGTAGACGTTTATATTTCAATTGTCCCTTCTGTTTGCATTTTCAACTTTAATTAGGCGAAAAACAGCCGTAAAAATAACTTTAATAAATCCTAAACTTCATTATATTCATGACATGATCTAGATATTAATCTTTGGCACCGTCGTTCAATTAGTTCATTATGCATGTTGCATAAGATTTTTCATAACTCTGACCATCCTTTACATTCAGATCTCCCTGGACAATTCTATCCTGTTCGTAATACTAGGCAGGCAGTTAATTCTAATAGCCAGGCCTTCTCCATCATGAGGCTCAATACTACGCAGTACTCTAGAAGTTTTATTCCAGCTGTTACCAAGTTGTGGAATGATCTTCCTAATCGGGTAGTTGAATCAGTAGAACTTCAAAAGTTCAAAGTTGGAGCAAATGCTTTTTTGTTGATCAGGCGGACATGAGTCTTTTTATAGTTTATTTATGACATATTTGTTTTTGATGTTGTTAATAGTTTATATATGACATGTCTGTTTTGACGTTGTTGCCTTTTTTTTTAGAATTATTTATTGTTAATTTGTTTTCTTCATTTATTTATTTCCTTATTTCCTTACTGGACTATTTTTCCCTATTGGGGCCCCTGGGCTTATAGCATCTTGCTTTTCCAACTAGGGTTGTAGCTTGGATAGTAATAATAATAATGATAATAATATATCCCTGATCTAGATATTAATCTCTGGAGCCGTCGTTCTGTCAACTCTTTATGCATGTTGCATTAGATTGTTCATAATTCTGACCAGTGAACATCCTTTACATTCAGACCTTCCCAGACTGTAACATCCTGTACGTTGCACATTAGGTATTCATTTAATTCTAACAGCCTTGCCTTTTCCACCATAAGGCTCAATACTACACAATATTCAACAAGTTTTACTCCAGCTGTTACCAGATTGTGGAATAATCCTAATCGCGTTCTTAAATCTGTGGAACTTCAAAAGTTCAAACTTACAATAACTTTTTTTTTTCTTTTTTTTCTTTTTTTTTTTTTTTTTGAACAGGTTGACGTCTCTCTTCATAACTTATATATGACAGTTCGGTTTTAAGTTGATAATCTTTATTCATTATTCGTTACTTATATGGTTTATTTCCTTGTTTCCTTTCCTCACGAGGCTATTTTTCCTTAGCGGAGCCCGTTGGCTTATATTTCCCGGGTTTTCCAACTAGCGTTGTAGCTTAGCTGCTAATAATAATAATAATAATAATAATAATAATAATAATAATAATAATAATAATTACAATAATAATAATAATAATAATAATAATAATAATAATAATAATAATTTGTTAAATTTATTCAATTCAACGCCCGTTACTTTTCAGATTACGGCTTCTCCTTGCCTTCAAATCCTGAGTCTAGACCCTAATTGAGGAGAGAAGAGCTTGAGTCTAACCTCACTATTAAAAAAGATAACTTCGGTAAGGATATCGTTATGTTGCATCTAAGGTAATAATATATATATATATATATATATATATATATATATATATATATATATATATATATATATATATATAGCCAGTTTTCTTCGTAGCTGATGTTTACAACGAAGGCATATATATATATATATATATATATATGTATATGTATATATATATACATATATATATATATATATATATATATATATATATATATATATATATATATATATATATATATATATATATATATAGCCAGTTTTCTTCCTAGCTGACGTTTTCAACGAAGGGTTATAATACGTTTATTAGACATTTTCTCATCTTTGATAGGGAACTTTTAATGCCAACGTTTACGTCATACATACGTCATCAAAGCGCATGCGCGACGTTCTGCAGACAGGATCTACCAGGGCTGCCATTCATACGATAATTATCGTACATGTACGATTATTTTAGGTCCAGTACGATGTACGATACATACCTTAGGTATACACAAATGTGTGTTTAATTGAATAATTATACTAAAATATATTGAAAAGTCAATCATGTAACTCCTTAATAATTATATTGAAACTGTGTACGATAATTTTGGTTGAAAAACGACAATTTTAAGGCTCATGTACGATAATCCAGTCGAATAATCTGGCAACCCTGCGATCTACCGTATAAAAAGAAGTTCGGCCCATTTGCGTTCTCGTACTCTGCGAGGTTGCATCACCAGACGAGGAACGGGTAAGCTATTGGTCTAATCTCCTGCAATATGGTGAATACTTTGCAAGGGCGTGCTGTTCTGATGGGAACTTGTCGTTTTAGTTACTGTCATGGCATTGGTGTACACTGCGGTCAATCAGAAATTGGAATTCATTTACGCATACCATCTAGAATTTAATATATTCCCACTTTTTAAATTATAATCTCCCTTTTTTTTACATTCTGTTGCATTAAAATCTGACTGATTCTCTATCTCAACAATAAGCATTTGATTTAATGACAGATAGACCAATAAGCCTATATTATCGTAATTCTCTATCTCAACAATAAGCATTTGATTTAATGACAGATAGACCAATAAGCCTATATTATCGTAATTCTCTATCTCAACAATAAGCATTTGATTTACTGACAGATAGACCAATAAGCCTATATTATCGTAATAAGTTGCAGCAAAAAATTATATTTGAATTACTTACAAAATCGTATAGCAATTCCCCCAAACCCAAGAACAAACGTTAATTAATCAAAGCCTTAAGCGTCTAGTTCTTCCGTTCGTATCAAAAGATCAAATTCGTCGAATTCCGAGTTACAACAGTCTTTTATCAAACAAGCATGAAGGGCGTTCCTCAAAAAAAGAGAGAGAGAGAGAGAGAGAGAGAGAGAGAGAGAGAGAGAGAGAGAGAGAGAGAGAGAATCCAAGCTCCAATGTGTCGGAATTTTGGGATACGAGATACAAAAGGAAAATTATTTTTCAAATAGAATAACGAATTGACATTACACTAAATCTTTCACTAATTCGGCATTACTTTGGTTTCGTTTCACTGAATACGTGGTCTATTCATTTGTGCCGTGTGTCACATTGCTATCGACTTTAGACCGACATTTCAGTTCAGTCAGTGTCACATTTCTATCGACTTTAGACCGACATTTCAGTTTAGTCAGTGTCAAATTTCTATCGACTTTAGACCGACATTTCAGTTTAGTCAGTGTCACATTTCTATCGACTTTAGACCGACATTTCAGTTTAGTCAGTGTCAAATTTCTATCGACTTTAGACCGACATTTCAGTTTAGTCAGTGTCACATTTCTATCGACTTTAGACCGACATTTCAGTTTAGTCAGTGTCAAATTTCTATCGACTTTAGACCGACATTTCAGTTTAGTCAGTGTCACATTTCTATCGACTTTAGACCGACATTTCAGTTTAGTCAGTGTCAAATTTCTATCGACTTTAGACCGACATTTCAGTTTAGTCAGTGTCACATTTCTATCGACTTTAGACCGACATTTCAGTTTAGTCAGTGTCAAATTTCTATCGACTTTAGACCGACTTTTCAGTTTAGTCAGTGTCACATTTCTATCGACTTTAGACCGACATTTCAGTTTAGTCAGTGTCAAATTTCTATCGACTTTAGACCGACATTTCAGTTTAGTCAGTGTCAAATTTCTATCGACTTTAGACCGACTTTTCAGTTTAGTCAGTGTCACATTTCTATCGACTTTAGACCGACATTTCAGTTTAGTCAGTGTCACATTTCTATCGACTTTAGACCGACATTTCAGTTTAGTCAGTGTCAAATTTCTATCGACTTTAGACCGACTTTTCAGTTTAGTCAGTGTCACATTTCTATCGACTTTAGACCGACATTTCAGTTTAGTCAGTGTCACATTTCTATCGACTTTAGACCGACATTTCAGTTTAGTCAGTGTCACATTTCTATCGACTTTAGACCGACATTTCAGTTTAGTCAATCCAGGGCAATAATATGGTTGGCGCTATTCATTTCATTCTTCCATATGGTCAGGTTTATTAGTTTTGATTATTATTATTATCATTATTACTATCCAAGTTACAACCCTAGTTGGAAAAGCAAGATGCCACAAGCCCGGGGGCTCCAACAGGGAAAAATAGCCCAGTGAGGAAAGGAAATAAGGAAATAAATAAATGAAGAGAAAAAATTAATAATAAATCATTCTAAAAAAAGTAACGTCAAAACAGACATGTCATATATAAACTATTAACAACATAAAAGACAAATATATCATAAATCAACTATAAAAAGACTCATGTCCGCCTGGTCAACAAAAAGCATTTGCTCCAACTTTGATTGCTGAAATATAGCTCTCATTGTTTTGCTAAGTTGAAAGTAGATTACGGATACAATCTACTTCAACAGTACAAAAATTTTCCATATACATTTAAAAAAACGTTCAACTAATACAGTGATATAGAATTCCCTTACAAATGTTAGAATGGAAACAAAAACTAAGCGGACGTCCATTCAAAGCAATTTTTTTTTCTCAATAAACAACTTTTTTAAACTGGCATTTAAAACTTCTGACGCTTTCTTTAGACGCAGGCTGTTCTAAAATGGAATTATTTATCAAAATAGAAGACTTTAGACGCAGGCTGTTCTAAAATGGAATTATTTATCAAAATAGAAGACTTTAGACGCAGGCTGTTCTAAAATGGAATTATTTATCAAAATAGAAGACACCTCTGAGAAAAACACTATCAATTATCAGAATTCAAGTCACGAAACGGTAAACAAAACGTGAACCCAAGCACCCGTCATATAATACTGTAAAAATAATTCTTATCTGCTCGTTAGTAGATGTTTTATTAGTAACTGAAGAACTGAGAGAGGGAAGGGAAGACAAAAGGTGGATATCACTTGACCGTACAGACACTGCAATAAATGTTTAATGGTTTAATGGTTTTAATGGTCGCTCATGAATGGCAGAGGCAAGGGACAGTGACATTGCCCTAGCAAGCAGGACAATGCCCTAGAGACTGACCACCCAAGCTAGGACCAAAGAGGGCCAGGCAGCGGCTGCTGATGACTCAACAGATAGACCTATAGGCTCCCCCAAACCCCCCAAACCTTAGCTCACAAGGATGGTAAGGTTGCAGACACTAATGTCACGAACGAGTCTGAGCGGGACTCGAACCCCCGTCCGGCAAACACCAGACAGAGACGTTACCAATCAGGCCACAACAACCCATTAGTATCATCGTAGTTCGGCGAACAAAGGAACGACCAATTCCTAATATGAATATACGGAAACTCTGATAATGCTAGTCCTTTGTGCTTTATCTTCCAAGGAAATAACTTGTGTATCAAATTTCCTAGGCGTATGTGGACAACTACAACTAAATTGATAAAGTGGAAGACAATAAGGGAATTAAGGGAAAAAAGAAAAGCACTGAACGAAAACCTATAAGAATTTGAGTGCTTCTCTTCGCAGTCAATGGGATTATAATTACTTCGGGTATTGAGAGACGAAAGATCTTTAAAAATGTTAACAGAGATTTATAGGCTGTGAAAGATGAATAACAAAAGATGGGTGGAAAAACATAGAGAGAAATGGCTAGAAATGAGAATTATAATAGATAGAAGAAATAAAGTTTTCAAATAGACGTAGAAATAAAGAATACACGAAGAGAGAAATCCATAACACCAGCATCTTTAATGGCTGGGGACATTCATGTAAGCCTATATTGAAGAAATGGGCATAATTAATATACGTAACAACTAAAAATAGCAGATATTTTTCTCTCAGGTCCAACTGCAAGGATAACGTTTTAAAGCGGATAAAAGTTTGTCAACGCTCAACAATATCGTTAAAAATCAGTGGAAAAAAAAACTAAGATAAATCTAAAATCATACTAATATTCGATTTGGCTCATCCGTTACCCACATAGACTATTCGAAATTAGTGTGAATCAAGCAATAGGAGGAAAAACGTTCAGTTATGCTGCACCGAGACTCTTCAACGACCTTCCACTCGATGTCAAGAATAGCAAAAATGTGGCAGCTTTCAAGAAAAACCTGAAGACTTATCTTTTTAGAAAATGTTATAACAGTGACCTGAAAACTATTAAGCCTGAATACAAATGCTAGCGAAATAACTGATAATGATACAGAGCAAAATATTAACTGGAAAGAAATTATTTTCCCACACCAAGGCCCGCCTGAACAGACTTTTAGTGTCTGATGGAGGGCGAGAAATAAACCCGTAAAAGTAAAAGTAAGTAGATCTAATTTAAAATTAGACTGATATATTGCAGTTACAGAACTGAAACTTAGATACTAAAAAGGAGCATATTTTTCAAATTATAGTTTGTGAAAACTTCCCTCGTGAATTGGATTGGATCTATGAATAATATAGGCTAACCCGACGGTGGAGTCTAAGAGAAAACCCATTAATGATATTATGGAGGTTGGACAGCAATGTGGAAATACGGTATAATAAGCTATAACTTGGTGAGGCACGTACATTGGCCGTTAAATTGTTCGATCGGAAAATATGTGGTTCGTCTGAACTGGCGCAACACAATGCTTGACTTCTTTTTATATATATATATATATATATATATATATATATATATATATATATACCTGTGTGTATGTATATCTATATACAGTATATATATATATATATATATATATATATATATATATATATATATATATATATATATACCTGTGTATGTGTATATATATATATATATATATATATATATATATATATATATATATGTATATATATATATAATGTGCCTATATATATGTGCCTATATATATGTATATATATATATATATATATATATATATATATATATATATATATATATATATATATATATATATATATTTCACTGCGTTGTAAAGGTTAGTAATATCGATCATTGGGGAATTTTATTATAATCTAAAGAAAATTTGTAATGATGCTCTTGTTAAAATCTACCCCATGGTCTGAGGCATTTTTAACAGATCAATTTTAAGCATTCAATTAGGTGTATAAATTTCTACTTGAATTCATATAACCTTCTTTAATACTCAACTTGCAGTCTATCAGGCTAAATACCTACTCCTTTGGGGGGAGGGCGCTAGCTCACTTGGTGAATAATAATAATAATAATAATAATAATAATAATAATAATAATAATAATAATAATAATAATAACTACAGTTATCAGTAACGCACTTCAGACGTTATCAATGTTCGGTTATTTTGTATTATTCTTTGGTAAGAACATCAAAACCAGCTACTTCTGAATAATACTCTTAAATTAATCGTCCGAGGATTAACAGAAAATCTACTGAAAAAAACTACAACGAAAGTGGATCTTTGAGGTAAAAAAAAAAAGTTGTGGGTATTTATTGGTTAACTGTAGACCGTATTTGTTTACACGTAGCCTACAAGCCTAAACTGTTAGTCTGATAATGTTATCCATTCATGAGACAATGACTTAACCTTAAAGCTCCACACAAAAGTAAAATCGTTGAAAATTATCTCAAAACAAAAATCTTTCCATTGCAGAAAATGATTTGTATCGTTGCACTAACCTGCATCATACTTCTCGAAAACTTCGTTTCGGCGGAAAACGTGGTCGGCTTGAAATTC